>NC_069717.1:6896212-7227462 GCF_027358585.1 Pangasianodon hypophthalmus
AAATGAGAGACACAGAAAACTGTCCCACATTTCCATGTTAAGAAAAGCGAGGGCATATGGGGAACGTATTGCTTAAAATAAGCTCAGACAGAGTTGCTTTGTTCGTATCCACGTTCAGAGAATTTACATATGAATAAGCAGGTGTGAACAGAGAAGCATCTGGATACCTGATGGACTTTTTCCGTGTCTGTGGGTCAGAGGACACATAGATCTTCATCTCGTCTGCTGCCCGCTGCATTTGAATCTCAGTGATCTGCGAATGGATGGGCGGTGGAGAGAGGGGTAGTGAAGTAAAAGAATAGTAGGATGTAAGGGACAGGACTGGTTTTTAGTAGGAGGGTGGATCTTACCTCTTTCATGCAGTTGATTTGGTGATAGCGGTTTTCCCCCTGTGATATCTCCTCTCTCAGGGTCCTGACCTCCTAGACCAGATCAGCACATTTAAAGACTTTATTAACAAGTCCTAATTACATAAGACACTATTCTACTGCATGAAAAAGGCTGTGTGAGAGATTATAACAATAGGCCACTTTACCTGTTCCAGTTTGGATCTGTTGCTTTCCAGACCAGCAGCACAAGTGTCATACAGAGCTTTTTTCTCTTCATACTCCTGGGAAAGTTCCTGGTTTAGACAAATGGAAAAAAATGCTTACACAATTGTACAGTTAGTACTATACTACTGTTACAGTGTTCCAACTGGGTCAGTGTTAGTCTTGTGGAAACTCAATATGCATAAACAAAGCATGAATAATTGGTGAGTTAAGGAACTGATGTCTACATGCACTTCACATGAGTTTCTTTGTTTTGAATGTAAATTGGCAGTGTTTGAACAACCTAGTGAGCCAAAGTGAACTAGCAAGTGAAAGCTAACCTATAAAACATCTGTCTACTGTATTCTATAATTCGGGACACTTGCTCACGTATGGTCAAAAGATCTGGCTTGTATCGTGTTTAGTGCTTTTAGGTCTTGAGTGGCATAGCAGGCCAACAGTATTAGACAGAAGGCTCTCAATCAAGTGTACTCATTAGAATACCAAGACTACCCCTAGATAGTTGTTAGATTGGTCTGATCAGCAAATTCAGCTGTTTTTTTTTTTGTTTGTTTGTTTTTTTTTTTTAAACAATGATCCTACGTAATTATTGCTTTTCCTGGACCATCAAGAGGTTTAGGAAAGACATGTTGCTTACTGACTGAATGAAGGTGCATGGTAGAAATTCAAATATAAAAATAGAGATTTTAATGATGTTTCATCAATTATTGCTAATCATGGTACTATTAATGATAGGGTAGTGGGCAGTGGTGGCTCAGTGGTTAAGGCTCAGAAGGTAATCAAATGTGATCAGGTGAGTTCAAATCTTAGGCTGGCCAGTGACTCACTGTTGGACCCTCAATCAAGCTTTTCAGTTGTAAGCTGTTTTATATGAAAGCATTTGCCAGAGAAATAATTGTGGGGGAAAAAAGCAATGCATCTCCGAACCCTCTCAAGTTCTACTGCTTTGCTGTGGTTGCTATGGTGATGTGACTGACTTTTCAAATGCCACAGCAGCAGACTTTGGTCCAGCTACACTACACTTGCCTAGTCTTGTTTTCATTTAAACTTTGCTGGACGTTTAATGTAACACCTACATATTATACCTGTGTAATTTTACACTATGTTCCCAGGGGCAGTATGTGTTGTACAATCTCCTGTAGTTTTGTTCTAGTCTCCCACCTGGCACTCCTGGCGAAGAGGCCTCAGCTCCTTTATTAATGGAGACAGAGCTGACTTCTTCTCTGATATTGCTGAATTGATCTTCTTCACCTGAAACAACACAAAAGACCACAATTATGTGCTTTCTTCGTTATTTCTGGAAACCTCCTGTATTGGACCGTTTGAGTTTTTCACTACTTACCTGGCCCACTTCATTATGGACTTATACTACAGCGCTGCTGAATTTCCAAATCTGAAGTTGTTGATTAATTTTCTATGACAGCAGCTTTGACAATAGTTAGTTGTAATTCTAACAATAGGTTTATATTAATGCTGTCATTCTAATATGTTTCTTATACATTTTATAGGAACAACTCATTTGCAGGGACCTGTATTGACGCTGCAGCACATGATCATAGTCTACTAATAAATTGAAAAAGAAAAATTGTTGTTATTTAATAAAGATTAATATACAATTATTCATATGGGTAAGATTGCAATTATTGATATGGATAGGATGCTCATATTTGTTTGTCCCAATATTGCATTACAGCGGTTCTTTTCTTCTAGTTTCTCTAGCAACCCAAAGCAAGCGGAGTGCCAGGGCAGTTACAGATCTCATCAGGGGAGCAGCATTTTCCCATAAGCCCAAAGCGCTCATTAATGAACAAAAACATGAAGCCAGGGAACACCACACAAACTGATGCAATAAACAGCATATGTGACAATGTCAAGGTTTTAAAAATTCAACCCTCGATGGAGTATAAGGAGAAAGGAAATATGAGGACAACAGAAACATCTCAGATGTGCCTTTTTATTATCTGCTCACCATCTCAGACATGCTGTCCAGCCTGCGACCCTTCAGCTCGTCCAATTCACTTTTGATGGCGGAGACTCTCTCCAGCTCCTCCTGGGTCTCGCTGAAGCCCGAGATCCCTCTCTGAGCCTCCAGGGATTGCTGAAAAACAAAAAATTATGCTTACATTAGAGTCTAGATCCGATGTCCCCTGACAGGAGTCATTTGAGTCTCATTTGCAGGTATAATCAGTGCTCATGCACTAAGCAGAAAAGGTATGATGCTGCTGAAAGGCTGGAAACACAATAGGCCTCTGAGTGTGTTAAGCACTCTGTGAAGAGTCATGTCTACACAGTCAGTGCTCACCTCTTCACACAGTGTGAGAGCCTTCACACACTACACTGACAGATACTGTTTATAATATGAGCCAAAGAGCCTGGATTATATCGATGCGTGTTTGGGTATGTTTGGTGTAAAGTATAAAACAATGTTGCTTATTTTCCAGTAATAGCACATCCCCAAGTGTTTTATTCGTCTTACACCAGAGTAATTTGCCAATGCTAACAAATATTTATTTAAGAACTCATATATTTTATCCATTTATAGTTACATTTAATGTTGCAGATCATAAGTTTGAATCCTGACGATGACACAGACATCCATGACCGGGAGCCAAGAGATCAGAATTGGCCATGTTCTCTAGGTGTGAGAGATGACATACACCTTCTTCCCTGTCAGTCACAGTGACGTTACCCAATCATGGGCATCTGTGAGCTCATGTATGTGAAAGAGGGCGGAAAGTGATTTTCCTATGAGTGTGTTACTCTGCTCTGTGACGCAGCATGTGCAGAATTTTGAAAAGATACTGTTGGCTAGCTTCACATAGCTCCCCAGTGGGTGCCTGTTGTATGACAGAGGGGAGCTTAATGGTGGGTGGGAATTGGAAGGTGACCAAATTTGGGGAAAAAATGTTTGGGAAGGGGTGAAGGGGCATATATGTGATAACCATAGATAAGAACTTTAATGTTTCTTTTTAGTAAAAAGAATGGAAAACTCAAAACTGACTTGTAATGGAAATCAAAGGGCAGCTGTTGAACTTCAGTAAATGTATAAAACATGCAGCTGTATAACAAGAATTTAAAATTACAACCATTACACTCAACAAACAAAAAGTCTTAGGATAAGATAGACATGTCTTAAGCTGCAAAGAATAACCACAAAAAATCATTTATATTTCAAATATAAGTAAACAGGGTTTCTGTTCTTTTCTCAGGGAAACGTGCTGAAATTATAGTGGTGGTAATCCCACATACACGACCACACTATGTGGGTTCATTAAGGTCAGAGATCTTGGGAACTTTAAGATGTATATCTGTCAGCGCACCTCCTCATTAGGGCCTAGATATTGTCAGTCTGGCGACCTGATGCCCCCCACACACACCACCCAAAACTCTCAGCAGCTACTACGCAAACACAGCTCACACGTATGTCATATCATGTCTCTGTGCTATGATTTTGTAGCAGTGCTGTGTGTACATGTCTGTGAATGACTTAGTGACAGTGCATGAAGACATTGCTGGTGGTCCATGTATGAGAGTAAGTGAAGGATCATGTGTTTGTTGGTCATATTGATGGTTGGCTTTCCAGAGAGAGAGAGAGAGAGAGAGAGAGAGAGAGAGAGAGAGAGAGAGAGAGAGAGAGAGAGGAACAGAAGGACAGCTGCCAGGAGGGGGCGAGGCCCAGGCTCGCACAACCCACTGCAAAACTCTCTCACTCGCCTAACAACAGCCTCGCACGTAGCCAGAGAGCAAATGCTGCTCTCACAAATAGCTCGGGCTCAGACCTCCTGCGTCAAAAGGGCTATCAGCAGGTCCACGGCTGGGAGGGTTCAAAGGTGTGAAGTCATTTCCAGGAAGGTGCTGTAACTTCATGTGAACGCAGTGAAATCTGAATGGGGATGGATGCTTGAGTGGAACAGGGTCAGGGACAGAACGTTGGACAGAGGCATCAGATGAAAGAATCACGATGTGCTCAATGTAGTTAAATAAAATACAGCAGAAGTAAGCAAGATATATCATTTATCAGTGTGTGCTGGGAATTATGTGTAATTTACTAGGCTGGTGTGGTAGCTCCAAAGATTCTTTCTATAAACTGAGAGGTCATGAGTTTGAATCCCAGAGCTGTTGGGTCCTTAAAGGACTGATGTCTAAAATCACTTACATTATAATCTATGTATGAAAAGTATGTAAGGAATAACACACTCCAGACCATGCTGTTATAAAAAATAATGCACGCCAAGTGGGTGTGATACGGCATGAGACCCAAGCTGAGCACTTTACGTAACAGCACAGACTGGAGTGTGTTATTCTGCTTATTCCACAGCGATTTGCAAACCATTACAAAGTTTAATGAATCAGTATTAATGAACAACATGTCATGCATTTTATAATTAGCTCTAATGTTGTGGATTGTCCAACAGACAAACTGGTTCCTGTTCTCACCTACGTTATATAATAATGTTATTCCAATCATCAGTTCTGATTGGTCTGAGGTGTTGATTGATTTTTTTAATAACAGCAGCTAATTTAAATCACAGGTTTATATTAATGCAATTGTATTAATCATGATTAATATAATCATTCTAACACTTTCTATACTAACAACTTACACAGGCACAGTTTCTCTCTAATGCTACGAGCTGCTTTTTTTCATCTTATAGCTGCTAAGTGATACAATATATAAAAGTATGTATACACCTGACCATCACTCCCATATCTGGTCCTTCCCCAAACTGTTGCTACAAAGCACACATTGTCTAGAATATCTTTATATGCTATAGCATTATGATTTCCCTCCATTGGAATTAGGAAGCCTAAACCTGTTCCAGCATGACAATGCCCCTGTGCACAAAGTGAGCTCTATAAAGACAGGATTAGCCAGGGTTGGAGTGGAAGCACTCAAGTGGCCTGCACAGAGCCCAGACATCAACCCCACTGAACAATTTTGGGATGAACTGGAATGCCAACTGTGCGCCAGGCCTCCTCACCCAACATCAGTGCCTGACCTCACTAATGTTCTAGTGGCTGAATGATCAGAAATTCCTACAGCCATGTTCCAAAATCAGATCCACATACTTCTGACCATTTAGTGTAAAAAGAACTTGTTTCACAGACATTAAATGTAACTTCAAATTAATAAAAATTACAATGCTTCATTCTTCAATAAATAATAAATTGTTAGTGTTGTCAAATTGCTGTGGTATATGAGGAATAATACATGACATGGTATGATTTAATAGGAAAATAATAAACTTCAGGGTGGTAAAATAATTGGCACTGCATTGGATTGGATTGCGTCACCCTGGTATTAATTACTTTCCTATAATGTAACATATTGTCATTTTTTGCTACTTACTTAACAATATAAAGATTAATTAATGAAAACATTTGCCTGAGGATTTCATGAGTGTTCTACAATATATATATTCTCTCAATATAATATTTTTCAGTATAGGAAAGTGCCTCAAAATTTATTCTCTTGGATTATCACACACATATATATATAGATAGTAATCTTCCCTAACCTTCAGCTTCTCAGCTCTAAGCCTAAGATTAAAATTATCACCCACTTTGAATAAATTGAATAAAATTACAAACTTTGCATAAATGAATATATGGAAATATGCAGGATGGGAGGAAAAAAGTGGTGCAAAAAATATGGACATAAAGTTGATAGAGCTGATTTCAATCCAAAGTAAAACCAAACCATGTGTGTTAACTGGCATAATGTGAAGATGTAAGGGCACATGGCAATGAGAAGGGCCATTTGGATACCAGATGCTGTTGTGCAGCAGTGTGGCGCTGGCGAAGGACCTCCTCCGTCCTCTGTAGGATGCCAAACTCAGCCTTCATCTCCGCCATCTCTTGACGCTTCTTCTTATATACGATGTTCTTGCCACGCATCTTGGCAACGTACCTCTTGAACTGTGAACAAAACAGAGATAACAACCAACAAATCAAAAACCATGAGGGACAGTCAGGATCAAGTTTGGATTTGGAAAGCATGTGGAAAAATAAATCATTGACAAATAAACTCCACCACGTCATATCAGAATATGTAAAAGTGCTGTGCTATAACAATAGTGAGCAGGGAGCCAGGAGGAACATTCCAACAGGAATAAACATCGGGCTCACACACACGCAGGCTCCTGTCTGAGGGTCTTCCATACATCTTCCATGCAGAAGTGACTAGCTGTCAAACTAGAAGTCATCAAGACGACAGATAAGATTATCCGCTCATTCTCTATTCTGAGATAAAACAAAATGTATACTAAAGCGCTGCTGAATTCTCAAATCTGATTGGTCGGAAAATGTTGATTCTTTTTCTTTGATATGTTTATATTAATGCATTGATTCTAACATGTCATAGTTTCTATAGTGACAACATATTTACAAGGACTTGTATAATTTAAGGCCAATAATTAACAGATACAAAAATGTCTCGTTATTCAACCAAGCAAGTTGCTTTATATACTTATGTTTATATAACATTTAAGGAAGGAGTCTCCAGTGTCAGCGCATTGTAGCAGTCAGTAAGGTTTCCACTATGGAAAAGTCTTCAAGACAGAGAACTTTCTGCTTCCTCTGTAACATGACAAGATGCTTTATTTATTTATTTAGTTAGTTAGTTATTTAGTTAGTTTCAATATGTTTGACACAACTTGTTTTGAGGATGTTCCACAACATTAAATATAACTATAAATGGTTAAAAATCATGACGTGTCATTCATTAATTAATTCAAAACTTAAATCATTATCAGATCACTGTGGTGTAAGCGGAATAATACATTTCGGGAGGTGCGGACATTGTGTTTTATTCCTTACATAGCAATACTCAGAATACACATCATAGTTAGAATGGACATTTCAAAATACTGGCTGAATGAAATCTGATTTGTGGTTGTGGTGGTGGTGGTGGTGGTGGGTTAGGAGGGGATTTATTTTTATTTTTATTTATTTATTTTTTTAAGAAGAATCTGGCAGTGGAGCGGTGTCCCTCAGGGATGTCTCCTCGGTCCATAACAAAAGTAACTTGAACCTCTAGGCACGTGGCCAGGGGTGCAAAGCGCCTTCGTCATCTCGCAGTTCCTGCGAAAGGACATTGCTTGGACCGCCCTGCTGTCACTACAGCCAGCAGTTATAAATGTAGAAAGCAACCTCAGAAATCACAGTGTGTCGTGTGTCGCTCAGGGAATGTGGAGCTTGTGTGTCAGAGTTTACCCTTTGTGTATTTCAGGACATCAAGGGCAGACAAGGTTGGAGGGATTATAGGCAACAATTGCGATGGGTAGTGTTCCCTTGTTTTCTCTCGTTACAAATGGCCGTCAAGTGACAGAGGCTAAATTAGCCACCACATGCGTTGGTAATCGTCACAGTGAAATGGAAAAAAAATGCAGAGGCATTAGGGGGCAAATAAATCACTGTTAGCAGAGTCCTGCATTTACATGAACTACACAAAGAGAAGGTATGGAGTGGATGTTACGTTTTAGGCCTGATGTAGAAAATACAGAAGAAACAGATGAACATGTCCATGTGATACTGATTCAGTAATAGAAGCTGTTAGCAGTTAGCAAAGATGAGCATTAACCATATTATCAGAAATGTACATTTCCTGTCAAAAGTTTCAGCACAATATATCTTAGCATCTGGTTAAACTCTGACATTCTCTAAAATGTATGAAAGTATGAAAAGTATGCAAAGTATTGCTTTGCTTTCTTTCTCATCTTTTCAGATTACTCTTGGGGTTAAAATAAATGAACGGTCTTCATTACCCCGATTTGTATCAGCAGTTACTATGTAAGTAGTAGCAAGATGGGTAGATTAGCGGTTGCCGTTAGTGCCTGATGTACTGCTAATATGGATCACTATGTGTGGTTTAAAAATAGCAAGAGGGTACGATAAAGGAGGACGACATGGCAGCTGAAAAAAAAATCAGCAGGATTTTCCTGGTGCTGCAATTTAAGAATATACCAATCACCCAAAATTTATTTCTGCATATGTTGATCCTATTTTTATCACATCTTTTAGGAAAACAGAATAAGGCTTCAGAGTAGACATCTTAACTTGAGAATAGAGAAGAAGAACTGTAGAAGTGCATGCTTGTACCTCCAGGTCAACTGTGTTCATGCAGAAATGTGTCACAGTCCCCCCAAAATTTCACAAATCGTATTTCCTGGCCACAGGTGGCTACGGCATTGCCGAGATTCAAACTCGCGATCTCCTGATGATAGGGTGACCACTTTTCTGTTGCATTTTTTAAAAATCAAATAAAAAAAGCTATTTCCTTGTTTTCCCATTTCAATTTCAAAACAAAACATGAATGAATGCAATGTACACAAACCTTGGTGGCCAATTCAATGTTTTCCCTTATTTAATTACAATTCTCAATCTTTTCATTATGTCTGAAGCACTAATAGTGCTTGTACTGTGATAAAATTTAAACCGTTGATGGCAGTGTATAAAAGAATAAACTATCTGCTATGCTTTCAAGTAACATCAAATGTAAATTTTACTGTTTAATTTACAAAGGTCATGTATTAACTGTTGGTTATACAGATCATCTTTTAATCTGTATAAAAAAGGACTTTTTTTAGCTTATTAAATAAAAACTCGAGCTTAAAAGTTAAAGCAAAGCAGAGCTCCTTATCTTTTCTCAACTTATTACTAGTACGTAAGATTGAAAAAAAAAAAAAAAGGCAGACTGGAGAGTGCAGAGCACACACATTCACACACTGATTTTAGGATATGGACCAGCTGCTTGCACTATTTACATGGATCTATTAAATTTCGGTCGGTTTCATTACAACAGCTATGAACCCCTTGTGCCCCTCTCTCTCCATTTTTAAAATGGAGCAGTGACATTGTGCGACCATACAAGGGCATAAGCCATCCCAGAGCGCTGTCTTAAACATCCTCCACACACGCACAAGCACACGCACACACTGAGACATACACCATTTTTGTTAGTTACTTTCATTGACATGTGCATTACTTTGCAGTCTATTTTGGGCTTACTTTTCAAAAGTTGCATTTTTGGGGGAAATAAATCACTTGTTGAGCAAAAACTGTCCAGATTTCTACAGCTAAACACACGCACAGAATTTCTTTTTTCATTTTTCTGTTTCTGTAGCAGTTTACTCCTTTCTTTGTTCCTTCCTAACTAGTGTACCTCCCTGTTTCTCCCTATCTTGTATCATTATCCATGGCTGGTGTAGTGTTGCAGCCGTTTACAGTTGGAAGAGCCACATGCAGAAGCGAACCTTATCAAATAAGGATGATAGGACTGAAGCAAGTGGAAAGACACAGTGGGGGCTATTTTAGCCTCTGTGCCTCTCTATCTCCTCTGCCTCCCATCTCACTGCATAAGGGCAAGCTGGAATCTACCAACCACCCAGACAGACAGACAGACAGACCAACAGTGTGAGAGGATACAGACAGAGAGCAGAGACAGGAACATTAACACCACAATGCTATTTACGAGGATGTGCAGATTCCTTATCAGGGACATACAGTACAGACATGTATTAGTTTACTGAGACACGGAGGGTTACATTTAAAATTTAAGGCAGAGAGAACAGAGTACACAGAAGAGCAAAGTGAAATTGGTAACATTATTCTACCAAGTGTCACATGACAAACATTTAGACTAAATGTAGTCCAGTTAGGATAAACGTTTACCCAGTTATCCACTCTAGACATTATGGCTTTTTCCTTTTAGCACACTTTTTTGATTTACAAGCCTTGACGCTGACACCATAAAATTCAATTTCAATACTAATATCACAGTAAATACTTCAATTTATACTAATTTATACTAATACAGTATTTCACGGAAAATATCCCTGAAAAGTAGCTTAAGATGTAATAATAACAACAGCAAGTCTGAAACATTAAAACACACAAATCATCTAAATATCTGTTAAAGATCAATTTAACTGAATAAGGAACTGAATACAGAGAAAGTTTGCTAAACTGCATTAAACAGTAAAAAAAAAAAAAAAGGAAAATTTGCACAATTTGGAGTGTGAAGAGATACAGATATTTGAAGGGAAAAATACACACACACACACACTATATATATATATATATATATATATATATATATATATATATATATATATATATATATATATATATATATATATATATATATATATATATACACACACATATATACAAATAAAGCTAAGATGACTATCTAATTGGTATTACTTTTTGTTTTGTTTTTTTACTTTCTTTGATCAATTTAATGCTTTGCTTGGCTGTCACTACTTTTTTAAAATATTGAAATAAATAAATAAATAAAACAGTCACATTTGCATCAGAGATGCTGGGCACACAGCTGTGTGTAATATGCTAAAATTGCTCCTGTGTATCATCTCAAGAGGAGCAGTTTTAGCATATTACACACAGCTGTGTACCCAGCATCACTAAAGCAAATGTAACTGTTTTATTATTATTTTTTTCAATAAACTTGTAGTATCTTGGTACCATGTTCAGTTCCGTAACAGCACCCTTTGCAACAGTACTGTTGGAGCCTAATTTGTAGAGATTATCTTGTATGTACATGTCAGTCCTGTAAGTTACTGTAATGAATGTTGAAGTGAGGTATATTTGTGACGTAGTGTGGTTTTCGTGTGTGTAGCTGTGCTGTACCTCGTCTGAGCGGATGATCTCGACTCCTCCCTGTCCCACAGCCTGACTCTTGGCGTTCAGCTCTCTTGTGATGGCGGTCATCTCCTCCCTGGACTCCTGCAACTCCTCTGCCTTTGCCTCCTTCTTACGTGCTATGATGGAGGCCTAACAAACAGTATATTTTTAAGGGTTTCCATTGACGTGCCACCATGAAGGATCTATCAAAAAGCCAATCACTGCTGCTGTACTATCTATTCATTAAAACAGAAGACATTTTAGTTAATCAAAGCATGATGCTAACATTATGCAATGATAATAAAGATCTGGCTATTATCAACATGAAACAAACACAGAGAGGCATCAATCATTCTTTCAAGTTCAAAGCTGTGTCTTAATACATACAGGAAAACAGAGGGATGCAACTTATAAACCTGAAGTATGTTTTGAGGAAATATTCCAGCCAAATGTATTTCAGCCAAATCCCTATCTACATCTATAGTATAGCAAACACCAAGAACAAGAGTTACAGTACAGGAACAAAATAGACACACTCACTTTTAACCATGTTGGACACTTTATTAGGAACACCTCATCCCCTGCTCATTCATGCAATTATTCATTAATCCAGTCAACCAATGTGACAGCAGCTGGTTTGAGTTTTTCAGTTGGAAAACACATCGCCTGGTCCGATGAGTCTTGATTTCCTCTCCAACATGCAGATCGTGAGGTCAGAACTAGGCATCAAATTAGGCATTAACTGCCTGAATCCATGGTCTGAGCCTGCCTTGTTTTAACAGTTCAAACTGCTGCTGGTGGTGTAATGGTGTGAGGAATGTTTTCTTTTTCTTTTTCTTTTTTTTTTTTGGGCAAACATTAGACCCTTCATTGGACACCACTCATGCATCGATTGAATGCCACAGACTATTTTAATACTGTTGCATCCTTTTATGGCCACAATTTAATACTCATCTTATAATGGTTACTTTCAGCATGATAATCTGCCACGTCACAAAGCACAGGTCGTCTCAAACCAGCACCATGAACATGACAATGAGTTCACTGCACATCCGTGGCCTCACCAGTCACCAGACCTGAATCTAATAGAGCACCTTTGGGATGTGGTAGAATGGGAGAGTCACAGAATGTGCAGCTAACAAATCTGCAGCAATTATGTGATGCAATCATGTCAACATGGATCAGTATCTAAAAGAAATGTTTCCATGGGGAATGCATGCCACAGAGAATTGAGGCTGTTTGGAGAGCAAAGAGGGGGTCCGACACTGTATTAGTACAGTGTTCCAGGTAAAGTGGCCAGTGAATGTGTATCTTGACAGAATCTATCAACTGTACTTAGATGTCCATTAAGTAAAAAGGTTTCACAAATCTGTTGTTTGTATTATTTGCTTTTGACACGACTCTAATAAAGGGACAGACAAAAATGCTTCTACCTGCTGTCTGTACAGAGTGAGATTATCATCCATTGGGTCAGTCCTGGCCATCTTCTTCTCCATCGCCTGGTTCATCTGATTTAGCTCTTTAATCTGGTCACCAGGAGAAACACAAATACTTTTGTCTAAGGTCCATCCAAAAAAATTATAAAATAAATTAAACAGTAAAATACATGAGTAGAAAATTAAATGATCTGGAACATTAGAAAATGGAAAACGAGACGCTGTGCAGCTAATTAAATATTTGTATATACTTTTATATTCTTGAGTGCTCAGTTATCTTTAGGGATGAACTTTAATGCAGCCAACACAATTTTTCTACAATTTCCCCTTTACTGCAAATGTAGATGATCATCCATGCAGAAATGTTTGGTATTTGTAATTTGCTTCTTTAGTTTTGGACTGGAGATACAAGGCTAATGAACCTAACAAGAAAGAAAATGTGCTTTGAACTACAGCTGGCACTGATGTTTGATGATGAAAGTTTATTAAGACCTTTATTCTGACCAACCAATTTGAGAATTCAACAGTGCTGCGGTATAAATATGTATAGAAATGTATATAAATATAAAAATGAAATCAAAACTACATTATTTTCATCATCAATCCTAACATACAGTTACTTTTTTTTTTTTTTTCTAACTCTGAGTGCACAGAACGACCCCATACTATGTACTGAGAAAGAGGTCCATTTTTATCGTTAACGGAAAGTCAAATGTAACCAAAATTGAGATTATTTAACACACTGACACAGTTTGAACCAAGTGTGTGATGAGTTATTCATGCAGTGTTAAACTGGAGGCTACTAGCTTCCTTTATTTGTTAGCAACATTATGTAGATAGTTCCAGTATACATAGTTCCGGACTACATTTGAGGTAAAGAGGAAAACGAGATGATTTCTCAAACTGCTCCTTTAAGCAGTAGATGGCTATGTGGTCCACTCCATGTGAACGGCAGTAGGTGTTGTGCCGAGATCTGAACTAAGACCAGGATAAAACATGTACTGTGATGTGACCTTGTCCTCCAGCTCGTCCAGCTCGGCGTGGCCCATGGCCGGCTCGGACGCCACCTTCTGCAGGTAGTGCACTTTGCTGCGGATGCGCTCCAGCTCTTTGGGCAGCTTGTCTGATGCCATGTAAGAGTTGAACTTAATCTCCTCCTCCAGTCTCTTCACCAGGCCTGCAATAGAGAAGCCTTTTGGCACTACGCTCTCATAGCACACTCCCACATGACACACTATATATGCAGTGCAGACAGTTCATTTGCAAAATAACACTTCTGCTAATTTTAGAGAAAAATATGAGCACAGACAAAAAATTGCCGGAAAAAATGCAAGTACGTGTCATCTGAGGTCGAAGTACTGGAACTGCTGAAAAGCTAGTGATCTGGAAAATTACAATTCACACCATAGTTTAGTCACATGCTGGAATGTGTGCGATGCCTATAAAAGACATATCATCATATAAAGCCTTTACATGCTTAAAAGGAGTCTGTTTAGTGGGACGCCTGTGCAGATGACGTTTGTTTGACCTCTGTCCTGCACTGTCAGTACACAGGACTTTTTCCATGGTCTACTCACTCTCAGGCTTGGCATCTGCTGCTGCCTGTCGCAAGTCTTTCAGCTGGAGCTGACACCTCTGCCTCCTCTGCTCAGCCTGGAACAGCTGAAATGCACAACCAAACAGGCTGCATGTGTAACACACGTCATAAAACCGATCTTCTTGGCTGGGAAAGATGCAGCTATTAGTCTATATGTCAGACAGATATATATGATGCTCTACATGAAGCTCTGAGTCACGACGCTCAAAGCAATTTTCTTTAGCATTAGAACTGTTTAAGCAAAAGAAATGGAGCCCACAGGCACCTGGTTCTTTTGCTCTTGTTTCTGATGAGCCAGAGATTCCTCTCTCTCCTTTTCCACCCGAAGCTGCCTGGCCACCTCTAGCATGCGCTGATGGTTAGAAACAGACTCCACCTTGTGGACAAATGAAGTAATACAAACTCTTTAAGGTTGAACAGAATTGTAGTGGATATTCAAAGGAATAAAATGTCAATCTATCTCACGTTACACAATTTATTCCTTATGAGACAGACATTTTATTATTGAAACAAGTTTAAAGCCAAAAGTCTTCTTACCCGCTTTCTCAGACGCTCCACTCGTTTAATGAGCTGATCCTTCTCTTCCTCCATAGCCGCAATGTCCTGCAGCAACAAATTCAAATCAATTCACTGTTTTTTCAAGAACATACAACTTCTTTGGTCAAACAATTTCTTTGAATGGGTCAAAGACATAGGCAAAGGGGTTTCAAAACACCTTAAAAAATAATATTGATTAATTTTAATGGCTTCGTAATAGACACTGGGATGTGCCCTATGTTTTTCTAATTTTCTTTTTTTTCTTTTTTTTTTTTGCAAGAATGTCAAAAATTCAGTTTAAACAGACTCCCAGAAATGCTACACATTGAAATGTGAATTAGTACAAGAGATAGCCAGTTAGTATAAAAGATGTCTGTAGCATTAAAAACTCATATAAAAACTCACACAAATCCCTCTATACTCAATCTCTTGGTGAGATCGTACCCTCACATGGGTTTTCATACCACTGCTATGCGGATGACACTCAACAAATCCTCTCCTTCCCTCCCTCAGACACTCATGTTTCTGATCAGATCTCAGCATGTCTGGCACACATCTCATCATGGATGGCAGCTTAACAGCAGTAAAACTGAACTGCTGCTCATCTCAGGTGATTCATCCCCATGTCAGGATCTTGTGATCTCCCTGGACAACTCTCTGATCTCACCTTCGGTCATTGCACACAACCTTGGGGTAACCATGGACAATCAACAGTCCTTTTCCTCTCACATTGCTAATCTGTCACGCTCATGCCGATTTCTCCTTTATAACATCAGAAGGATTCGTCCATTTCTTTCCACACAGGCCACTCAGGTGCTCGTTCAGTCCCTTGCCATTCAAGATTGGACTACTGCAACTCGCTCCTGGCAGGTCTGCCTCTGAGCACCATTCGTCCTCTGCAACTGACCCAGAATGCAGCTGCACGACTGATTTTCAACCTTCCTTAGTTCTCCCACACCACACCATTGCTACGCTCCCTCCACTGGCTTCCTGTAGCTGCCTGCATCAGATTTATAACACTAATGCTTGCCTACAAAGCCAAAAACGGACCAGAACCCACTTATCTCAAAGCACCCCGTATATCACACTCTTCTCTGTTCTGGCACCGAGGTGGTGGAATGAATTTCCCCTAGATGTCCGAACAGCTGAGTCACTGGTAGTCTTCAAACGACGTCTAAAGACTTGCCTCTTCCTAAAGTACTTAAATTAGCACTTAATTAGCACAAAAAAAACTTTGTACTATTTGAGTGCTTGTTACTATATTACATCCCCAAGAGAGTTTTCGGACTGAAGGTATTCTTAGTTCCTGCCCTAGCGAACCAGTATCAGAATGTATTTATTAATAGAGACTTTAAGGCACTTTTGTAAGTCGCTCTGGATAAGGGCGTCTGCCAAATGCCATAAATGTAAATCACATTTGTATCAAAATAAAACAGTCACATTTTTTTATTCTGACTCAATCTCAATTTTTTGCTATTATAGTTACAAGAAGTTCTGGCAAGAATTTTTATTTAAAATACTATTCAATTTTCATTCTTTTTATTCCCTAGAGCCAAGAAACGTTTGCTTTATTTTAATTGTAATTACTGCTGTTATACTGTATAAACAGTGCAAATGGTTTTGTCTTTTGATCAATATATTCAAAAAAGTGGGTGAATGTAAGAAAAGAGTAAATGACTCTCTTACCCGTCGAATCTCAGCTGCGGAAAATCCAAAGTTCCTCAGCTGTTCACACTCTTTATGGTAATTCTTGAATACTTCTACCAGCTCTTCATACTATATGGATAATAAATCACAAAAGAATCACATACTATATGTACAAAATATCACAAAAGGTGCAATATACTCTTTATAGGATACCAAAAAAAGAAAATATTCTATTCAGCCACATTAATACTGCTGAAGTTTAAGAGCTGACATCAAACCTATTTAAACTGTAATAGAGTTAATGCTGATGATCTTATTTAGTACAAATGAGACCACTGTTCATGTACATGTCTTTACATGATCTGTGCACATACTGTGTATTTAGCCATGTTTGTAATTTCCTGTCTTTACCTACATAAAACCAAAACTTCAGTTTCCAATCAAGCTGCACTGAAAACAGCAGGAGATGTTCTACTTTAAAATGTAATACAAGCTGTTTCAGTGAAAAATTGTGTCCATTGACTCCAAAATGAGCACAGACCTGGCGGTAGACCTCGGCCATGACCTCATCAGCCAGGAACTCGGTGGGCACGTCCAGCTTGACGAGGAAGCGAGCCAGATAAGCCCTCTTCTTCAGCTCAGGAACCCTCTGCAGCAGCCAGTGCAGGATGGGGTGCACCACCGGCTTACTGCCCGTCACCAGACCCTGCCGAAAACTGCTCCTGGAAAACAGAGACGAGCAGAAACTCCGGCTCGGTGATAAGAGAAGCAAAAACTTCCCTATCAACACCTACACTCTGCTCTGTTTAGAATGTTAGAGTTATGTACCTTTACTACTTTATGTTCTGTTAGCATTTCTAATGGGACATGCCGTTACAGGAAAGTAATCGGTGACGAGGTGGCGTGATGCGGCCGGACATGAAGCGGAGTTACTGTTACCACACAGAAGTTGATTATTTTCCAATAACGGCATGCCCCAATGTGTTTTATTCCCCTTTTATCACAGCAATTTGCCAGCACTAACAAATTTTTTTAAATTTATTAATGAATCACCCGTCATACTTTTTATCCATTTATATCCATCCATTTAACGTTGTCGAATTTAACGTCCACTACACAATTTAGTTCCTGTTATTGCTTTTATTATAGCAGCTATAAACAGTCATTCCCTCACCAGCCTTTCTCTTTTTTCCCCTCTTCATGCTGTTACAAAGCGCTGACACTGGAGACTCCTTCCAAAAATGCTACATAAAAGTCTCCTCGTAGAAAACACCATATTACACATTACACTTTGTTTTTTTTTTTTTTTAATAATTATTACGTCCTTATTATTATATAAGGTGAGTGTCCGCTGTTCAAGTCCATGTGTAAGCTGTTACTACAGAAATGATAACATATTACAATGTGTGCATTAATATAAACATGTAATTTGGCTTTCAGAGACATTAACCAGCACCTTCTGATCAATCAGATCAGAAAATTCAACTATGATACTGATAAATGTTTATCCGTTGCCATATTAACACTCGTTGTGTTCTACTTTTTTAACTTACACATCAGAGAAACCGCCAGGTGGTTTGTATTTCAGCATTCCCAACAAAGTGAACATCCTTTTGACCGTCTGCTCAGGCATTTCTTCTCGAATATCGAATGCTTGCTGAAATATAAGACAGTAAATACATGGGAGAGAATGAACAAATAACATGTAGACCTTATCATCCTTCTGTGTGCATAAAAGAAATCTGTAATGAAGGGGTCCATGGATTTTTTTTTTTTTTTAACAGCTAAAGGAGACCCTGGCTGTGAAAAGTTTGACAATGCATGCTGTAAATTTTTTATGAATTGTTGGTCTTTTATTGGGGTGGTACAGGAGATAGCATTGCCACCTCACAGCACAGGGTCTCTGGTTCGATCCTGAGCTTGGGTCGCTGTCTGCGTGAAGTTTTGCATGTGCGTGGGCATGTGTTTGGGAATGCGCATGGGCATGTGTGTGGGCATGTGTGTGGGAATGTGTGTGGGCATGTGTGTGGGCATGTGCGTGGGAATGTGCGTGGGAATGTGCGTGGGCCCGCGCGTGGGCATGTGGATGGGAATGTGTGTACGGTGTCCTTTGATGTACTGGCATCCCATCCCATCTCACCCCCAGTGATCCCGGGATAGACTCGGGATGCTTGCGACCCTGACCAGCAGAAAGCTGTTACTGAAAATGAATGAATAGTCTTGCATTGCTGTATATAAATTAATTAAGAAAAATGGGGTGTTATGGAAGTGAATGTTACTGACTGACTGATTAATTGATTGATTGATTGATTGATTGACTGATTGCATTATGGGTACGACTGCATGCCATAAGAAGTAACTCAACTCCAGCCTTACTGATGATGCTGAGCAAAAACATCTCTCTCTCTCCATCCTGTGTTCATATAATACAGTACATTACAACTGGGTGAAATCAGTTATGCATGAGAGCCTCATAATGTCTGACGATGAATTATAGCCAGTCAGAACAGTCAAATACAAATCTAAGTGAGAGATTTAAAAAGTGATTGTCCTGTGTTGTTCTTGTACAAGGTGTCTTACTTCTTCTATAGTAAACACAGCATTTAAATGAAGTGCCTTTGCAACAAGGTGCACTGCCCTGGGATCACCTTTAAATTAGATCGAGTTATCAAGGCTTAGATTAGATCATATTCCTGATAGACTCAGCAGCTGATCAGACTCCAAGCCCCTGAATGTGAAGCTCTCACCTTAGAGTCAATTTCAGCCAGAACATCATTGAGAACCTGCAGAAGCTGCAGCGGCTCCAGAGAGTCAAAAGTGATTAAATTCAAGTTCTTCTTGAATGGCTCTCGGTTCAGCTGTTCCACGATTAACTTAAGTTGTTCACTCATTTTTTTTTATTTACTTTATACAAAAAAACAAATCAAATCCCGCATAAACAAATCCCTTCAGTCTTCTTGCTAACCCGTTAGCTTGTTAACAAACACAGCTGTCGCGAGGCAACCGCGTCATCCCCCTAACTAACTAGCTACGGCTAAAAAGTCGTTTTATGTACATATATGTAGTATTTCTCATAATTTTCTCGAAAATGTAATATACTTATATATCAATACAGTAATTTAACAAATATTATATTCCAGCAGCTATCTAAAAAGTCCTGCGGCATGCTAAAAAAAAAAACTGCCTAGAAACCGAAAAACTGCTGCTGGTTGCCAACAGGAAGTTCTCCTCAGCCTCAAGAAATCTTTTTTTTTTGGGGGGATGCTTTCCAAATTGCATCCTGTTACACATATACACGCACTACATAGGGTATGAAATAATAGTTTTCAAACTTCATATAGTGCACTTTGTTTCCAACTGAAATCCATTTGGAATAGAACCGTGCTTGTTGTCAAAATAAAGGCATGGAGCATTAGGAAATTTTTTTTATGGGAATAACGTTATATCTAGTGTGTGGATGGAATATAAACATATAAATTAAATAGTTTAAGTGAAATAATTGTCATTATTTAATGTTTAATGATAATCTAATCCTGTAATTTTTTCTCAAAAAAAAAAATAAATAAAATAAAAAAGGTGAAATGTGATTTGAAAAATGTAACTGCAAACGAAAAACAGCATTTACATGAGTTGGTGCTTCAGACTATTGCATTATTTTATTATTGCATTATCGATCAGATCAGCATCATTCCAGGCTGTGTGTGTGTGTGTGTGTGTGCTGTCCCAAGCGGCTGACTGAATGAATGCAGGGTGAGAGAGAGAGAGAGAGAGAGAGAGGGAGAGACTGGCAGCATGCGGAGGTGAAATCGGACCTCTCATCACCGCTCGAGGTTTACACCCTTGACGGTATTTTTTAAAACACCAGGATCAGTCTTTTTTTTTTTTTTTTTTTTTGACTTAGATTGGTGATCTGTTCCGGAGCAGCCATGCATTCGAGCAGAGGATTATCGCGGAGGAATTGCCCCGAATCCCTGAGCTGCAGCTGGGGCACCGAGCTCTGGGTACGTGCCAGCAATCTGTCGAGAAATGCATCACGACAGGGGTGTGTGCGGGGTCAGAAATCTTTCAAAACGCGTGCATCAGGAACCCGCAGGTGTGTCAGGAGTCTGTGCGGATGTTTTCTAGCTGGATCAGTCAGCGATCCGCCCATTTTTCCAGGAGTCGTGCATGCATACATGCGGCGCGCGCCGTTCCGTCCTGCCAACCTGCGTCGAAGCGAAAATCATTGCAGTGCATCACTTCAGTCATTCACTCTCCGTGTGTTTACACGCAGACAGATCTAGCTTAACCAGTCCTGGCTTACTGAGTTACTAACCAACGCGCTGGCTCACCCGAGTGTGCAGTAATCCGTCGTTAATGCTGGCCCTAACCGCCTGCAAAGGGCACGAGACACATGGATATGTCTATGTCTATGTCTATATATATGTACAGTATATGCATGTGTATTGTTCATAATTGTGGCACGTGCATGCCATTTTCCATTAGCTATTATGCTTATCGAGGTAAAGGTCTGATAGGCAAGACTGCAATGTCTGATATCAATGCAGTGCATATTTGCTGCACGAGTGTGATTAACCAACTCACGAGCTCTTCATTTAGATGGCACTGATCATCCTGATTACAAAATATGCATGAGATTTAAGGTAGAAGACATTAAACCTCGTGTTCTTTTGTGATACTGTGTCAGGCCTACAACATGATAATAGTACAGTAATAGGGCTTGGGGAACACATGACATGCTCCTGTCTCAGTCTTATCTTTTTGTTTTAGTCAGTACATTCTGACCAGTGATTGACAGCTAGATTGTCAGGATTTCAGGGGTGTTTCACATATTTCTGGATCTTCTATACATGCTGTATCTGTTTGCATTTGTTGACCTTTTTATCCAAGCCCTGCTATTCCTGCTATTCCCTCGACCTGACCCCGGGTGTCAGACCCACTGGGATGGTATGCAAGAATTAAACACTGTTTCCCAAAGCCATCATTATGCAATCTGTACTGTATAGTTTTTTGCACTCAGAGACATTGAATATCTCTCAGATCTTGTGGGAATGGAAATAACTGTGTACCAGTGGGAACAGTGTTGTACGTTAGTTCTGAATGCTACAGACTAGACAGCATTTACAGTATCAGTATTTATCAGTCCTGCCCAGGTGATGATAGTCCAAACATCCATCACTGCCGAGTTATAAGATCTGGGACAAGTGTATGAGACAGATTTAATTAGTGAAGAGGTGTTTTAACCACTTGTTCAGTGGAATTAGTTTCGAAGGTGTGTTCTTCAGTAAAATTCAAACAACTAAGACAGTTCTTAATAAGTACTGTGAATAGAGCATTATCATTCTGACAGCTCCTCTAACAGAGATCTTTTTTCCTTTGACTATCAGCATGCTTAGAAAAAATGTTAAATCTCAGTCTGTTATTGGTTCTCTGGTTTGTTGCTCTTGGGAAACCCTGGTTCCTTTTAGGAACTTACATCTGAGTCTTTACTATCTAAGCAGAACCCATTCAGAAACAGAGAAGGTTCCAAGGTTCAGCCAGTTCAAAAATCTAAGAAACCCTAACTATCCTTAGAACCAATGAAGAACCTTTCTTTTTTCCCTCAGAGCATATTAGAGGTAAAGATGAGATTTTTCTTTTGCACTGGAAGGCTTTTTATTTTCCAGAAAATGTCAAATGTATTTTTCATATTTACTTCTCTATAGTGTTTATGGGGGAAAAAAAATTTAATGTAATATTAAATAAAGTCAATATAAGTACAAATACATTTCAGTATTTGTTTAATTACAGTTTGTTTTCTTTTTACCTTTGTCCCATATGGTTTACAGCACAGTTCTACTCTTCATTATTCCCCTGCGCTCTTAGAAAAAAGGTTTATCAAGGGTTCATTGGATGGTTAATGATTCTAGCTTCCTAAAACGATTCAACATGGAACCATCTGTTGTAGGGTTCTACATCAAACCTTTAAGGGTTCCCCCAGAGGGACTAGCTGACTGAAGAAGCCTTAAAGGATGGAACCTTTAGTGTAATGTCTAATTATTTGAGTGTCCAATGTCCTGTTTTTCTGTGAAGCCTTTGTTTTTTATCTACTGTATAATGTGTATTGCATGATCTCTGTCCCATGATGTCCTGCTTTAGCAATAGCTTCAGTTTTATCTAATTACTTGTTTCAGTTTGTGCTGAGATTGCAAAACATTAGCTGATTCAAATTCTGGTGAACAGAATCATCCATGGGAGGCCTGTGAGTAAAAACTGTGCTTCATCCCTGCTTCATCCCTGCGTCTTAGCCGTCCAATGCGCAACATCCAGCCTTATTGGGCAACTGCATGAGCTGGAGTGAGCACTTAGCACACCAGTCATGCTGAGAAATGATGAGGTGGCAGCTTTCACACACAACAGTGAACATATTTACTCATGTTCACACACATAGACTGGTGGTGCATTTGTGTAACAGCAGAGATTCATTCATTTGTCTTTGTAAGTGCTTTATTCTGGGCAGGGTCACAGTGAATCCAGAGCCTGTCCTGGGTATACGGGGTACGAGATGTGAAGACACCTTGGATGGGATGCGAGTCCATTGCAAGGCACCATGCACACACATTCACACCTTTAGAGTAGCCAATCCACTTATCAGTATGTTGTTGGGAGGTGGGAGGAACCCAGAGAACCCGGAGGAAACGTACATGGACACAGGGAGATCATACGAAACATGCTAACTGCTGTGCCTTTGCACCACCCTAATAGCAGACATGCTACCGTTATTATATTGAAGATGTCTAATTTGGGGAACAGAGTAAACGTTTAGCCTAATATAATATGACTACACTGTGGAATAGAGCTAAAAAGGGAGCCGTGACCTAATGAGCTGTTAAAGCGAGCGGAAGTACAGCTTATTGATGTTTCTCACACTAGATTAAGACTAGCAAACGCAAACCTATAATGGTGCTGTGACCTGTAAAGTACTTTAACTGAAAAAAGTTCGATGTATGAAAATTTTTATGCAAATGAAATTTGTCATTATTAATTCATAAGATTGTGCACAGTAACCTCCCCAGCATTAGTTCACCTCTTATTGGGTTAAATGAACTCCTACAGTGCTAAATTCCATCACTTAAAATGTTTATGTGCAATGTTCATGTGCAATGTTCTTACAATTTGATCTGTTTTTGATTGATTTTAGTTTGTGTGTAAAAGCCTTGGATGAGAGGAATCTGCAGCTGACAGAAACTCTTCTCTCTTTTCCCCTTCCTCAGGATCAGTTTGATAACTTGGAGAAGCACACACAGTGGGGCATCGAGTTTGTGGAGCGCTACACCAAGTTTGTCAAGGAGAGATCCGAAATCGAGCTGAGCTATGCCAAACAAATAAGGTACGAGAAGATTGTATGTCACTGTAAACACTCTTCTCAGCATGCAAGATTTGATTTTCAGCTTGTCGTGTGAGGACCTGAAAAATCAGACAGCCATGTGAAAGCAAACTCAAACACCTTTCGTTGTAGAAAATTATAGTGCAGAGGCCTCTAGATAAATCCCCTCAGTAGGGATGAACAAGAAATCAGTGTGTTCCAGTTAGTATCTTATATACTGTATCTTGTTTTTCTTGACCAGCCAGGATTCCTCATGATGGTGCTCTGAATGATTAGAATTCCTCATGAGGGTGCTCTGACCAGATTTCCCAATGAAGATGCTTTAACCAATCAGAATTCCCAACAGGGGGTGCTCTAACCAATCAGAATTCCTATTGAGTGTCCTGTGACCTATCAGAATTACTAAAGATGATGCTCTGACCAATCAGAATTCCCAATGACGGTGTTTGACCATTCAGAATTCCCAGTGAGTGTGCTCTGACGACTCAGAATTCCCAATTAGGCTGCTCTGACCAATTTCAATGAAGGTGCTTTAAACAATCAGAATTCCCAATAAGGGTGCTCTGAACAATCGGAATTCCCAATGAGGGTGATCTGAACAATCAAAGTTCCTAATGAGGGTGATGTGCACAATCAGAATTCCCAATGAGAGTGCTCTAACCAATCAGAATTCCCAACGAGGGTGCTCTGAGCAATCAGAACTCCCAATGAGGGTGCTCTAACCAATAATAATTCCCACTGAGGGTGCTCTAACCAATCATAATTCCCACTGAGGGTGCTCTAACCAATCATAATTCCCACTGAGGGTGCTCTAACCAATCAGAATTCCTAATAAGTGTGTGCTAACCAATCAGAATTCCCACTGAGGGTGGTATAACCAATCAGAATTGCTTATACCACCCTCAGTGGGAATTATGATTGGTTAGCTATCAGATGACCAATCAGAATTCCAACGAAGGTGCTCTGTACAATCATAATTTCCACTGAGGATGCTCTATTCAATCAGAATTCCCAATGAGAATTCCCAGATTCTGTCTGTTCTAAAATGGCACTGGCATGAACCATGATTTTTGTTCAAAATAATGCAGTTACAACTTTAACTGTGATGCAATTTGTTTCAGTAAATTGCAAAGTATATTGTAATAACAGTGTGTAGCACAGTATCCTATTTCCCTCCATAAAATTCAGCCCTACACTGAATTGAGATAATAACATTTGTACCATAAGTCTGACTCGTGTTAGTCAACTATTTAACATTAACATATTTCTTTTAAAACTCCAAGTGTTTGCAAATTCTTTAAGGATGTTCAGTGCCTTTTATCATTGCTAATTAGTCTTGTTAAATCTCTGTGTCTTTATACACTCTTCATTACCACTGAATATCTAAATAAATATTACTTGCTTATTATTTACTTTTTCACAACATATTGAACTGGACATGTTTGCACTGCATCACCGTGGTTATGTGGGTTGCTATGGTGTTGACCCATATCCTCATAGTCCTGTGCTGGTTTTGTCGGTTTGGTCCTGTCTGTGGTTTTTTCGGGTTGTGTTAGCCAGTGAAGACACACACACACACACACACACACACACACACACACACATGTTCACACAAGAAATTCTGCTTTTTATAGCTGCCTGTCAGTCAGTGCTTTGTTATTTCTATGAAGTCTGGCAGAGTGTATTTGTGCATGCCTTCAGTTGAGAGAAAGGCTTAATTCACGACGCCTCCCTCAAGCCTTTTATTCAGCTCCCTAAATGAGTGGAGATTTATCTGACACAATGCGCTTGTTAGCAGACAAACGGCATCGACCTGCCTCCAGCTCAGGAATAATGGCTGTTTAAAAGGCCACAGGATAGTTGTTATTATATTGAGGGTCTATATGTTTCAGTTATGTTTTTTTTTCCTGTCACTTCACTGAACGCCTGCAGAACACAGAGAACACTTTTTGGTCCTTTGGTGAGGTGGTAAGGAGACAATAAACGGCAGCATCCGCATGGCTTTGACAAGGAGCTGCAAGATGGCGATCTGCCTAGCAACACGTCAGCCTACGGGGAGGTACAGCTGGGTGTGTGTGTGGAGAGAGAGAGAGAGAGAGAGAGAGAGCGGGTGAGAGGGACACAAAGATAGAGAGCAAGCCAGACGAAAAGAGAGAGAGCGGGGGGGAGAGATAGACAGAGCTGCAGACGAGAGGAGCGAGTGAGGGACAGGGCGGCACCAGCAACACACTTTATTATATCCCTGAGTGCCTTATATCCCCTTTTCACATTTAGTTGAATTAATGTCACAGTGCTAGTGTGTGTCAACTCGACTCGGATCGTCACACTAACAAACATCAGCTTTATGAATTAAAGCTCTCACATGATAAAGACATCATTATGGTGGAGACAGTACTGGGCTTTGTTTGCTTCCCAGGACATGATTGCTTTAATTGATATGTCTTTCATAAATAAAATATGCAGAGGGTGGAAGGGTGAAAGAAAAAGCCAACATATAAGGAGAGACAAAAAACAGTTTCTCTGTGTTAAACCACATTATACCACAGCGCTGTTAAATGCTGGACAATCCACTTCAACAGATTTTTAAAAAATGCGTGTAATCATTGAAAATGTGAAGTTTTCTTTATGGTGAAGCATTTTTTTGAAGGAGTCTCCAGTGTCAGCACTCTGTAACAGTCAGAGGTAAAGCTGTTCCTTTAAGTTTCCGACATGCCAAAGTCTTCAGGATGGAAGGCTTTGCAGTTTCTTGGTAATAACATCTTATTAATTTCAAGAGGAAAAAAAGAGAGGCTGGTGAGGGCTTGACTGTTTATAGCTGCTATAACATAACATATAATAACAAGAATTAACTTGTAGGGCACAACACAACATTAAATGTAACTATAAATGGATAAAAAGTGTGACGTGTTGTTCTTTAGCAAAAAATATTGGTGAATTGCTGTGGTATAACAGAAATAAAACACTTCATGGCATGCTGTTATTGGAAATTAATCAACTTCAGGCCACGTCACACCATCTCGTTATTGATTATTTTCCTATAACAGCACATTCTGTCTTTTTTTCGAACTTAAAATGAAAGGATTCCTTTTTATTTTGGTAAATGGCACGTCTTAAATGAATGTTTAACATTTAAAAAAGCGTTAGTATGAAATTTAATGGAATACCCAGAATTACACCGTATTGATTGCTGTCTAAAGGTTTTGCTTTTATTACAGAAATCTCTCTAAGAAATATCAGCCCAAGAAGAACTCCAGAGAAGAGGACGAGTACAAGTGCGTATTTTAGTGTCAGTTCGTTTTCACTCACATCCTGTAATACCTGCGTCTCAGTTCACCAGCATTGTAACTAAGTTAAGTCCATAGTAGGCAGTAGAAATGTAATCTGAGTTATTATATTTAATTTTAAATATAATATAACACCATACAATTGCGTTTTTGGCCGATGAGCTCTCGTGCGTTAGGAATGATAGAACATGTTGCTTTCAGAGTAATAATCGGTGTAATGCTTGTTGTCTTGTGTTTGCACATATGGTCAGGTACACCTCCTGCAGAGCGTTTCTGATGACGCTGAACGAGCTGAATGACTACGCCGGGCAGCACGAGGTCATCGCAGAGAACCTCTCGACACAGATCATCTCAGAGCTGGTGCGCTACATCCAGGAGCTGAAAGCCGAACGGAAAGCAGTACGTGCACGCAAACTGCGCAGTTTTTTTTTAGATACAAAAATTTCAGTGGTATTATTTTAAATGTGTAAAGTGCAAAATCTGACTGGAAGGACACCACTTTATTGGGGAAGTGTGAAGGTGTGTATAGGTTTGGGACTGTTTCCAGATTATACCTTCATAGAATTTGGAGTTCTTGATAAGGATAAATGTCTTGGAGCTTCTCTGCTTTTTTGTTGTTGGAGTGACCAAGTCAAAAAATTTATTATTCAATCAGAGTGGACAAATCAGTAGCCTGGGCTCCTGGTGCAAACAGATTCCGTATCCAGGCTATTCGTTTTTCATTTGCAGCTGCCTAGTGGACAAGTATTCATTTGGTATGTAGCTATGGTTAATCTTCACAGTGCAGTTAAACATATTAAAAGGAAATGCAGACACTAGCCAGACTGGAAAAATACCTACTAGGTGTGATGCAAAGACAGAACATGACATTTCATAGCCGAAACGTTGGCCAACAATTTTCGTACTTTTTGTATTGCTTGACTTTAGATAACCCTCGCCCTAAAAACATGTTAAATTGTTAACTCATCTTGGGTAGATGATTCCTGTGTGTAGGTACACCTCCAAGGTTGCCCGATTTTTCTTCAGTAGACTCTGAGACTGGGTTTTTCAATAGCGTCTAGACCACTGACCATTTTTTTGACACAAGCTCTTGCCTGAAAAGGAAGAAAATAGCATTTTTTTCTTTGCTGTCAAATGTAATATGATGTAACATGAAAGAAATAAGAGAGTGTTTGAAAATGAGAAGAATTGAGAAATAAAAAGATTAATACGATTATATATGAGTGAGAAGATAGCAAGCATTAAAATAAGAATCTAATAGGAGTCTAATATATTACCGATATACAGTATTACTGCATGAATATTCCTGGTTAATAATCACCTCATTAATATCTCACAAGAAGTTCAGGGTTAGAATTGCATGTAGCTGAGACACCTGTTTTATGTAAAGTCCACCTGATTTGAGCAATTCTCACTTAACATCTGAATTAAGTCTATAGTTATATCTGAGGACTGAATACCAATGTGCTTAATTTCGGTATTAAATCCTCACTGCGTGCGCTTAAGCCAACTCTGAATACGACCCAAAGCACAAAAATCACATTGGTCCATGTAAAACAGAGACTTTCTCTGTACCTCCGTATAGACTGATTTAGAGAGCATTATGTATGAGCTCTACATAAGCTCCTTGGCTAAACATGCACCAAGCCTTCAACCTATCATGTCTAGGATTTGTGGATGATGTTTTAACTGGAAACTTTTAGCCACATGTACGTTAAGAAATTAAAGAAACCTTGATTTTTGTTTTTGAGAGACACTCAAAATTGATGATCATCCAAAAATTAAATCAAACCCCTGACCCAAGGAGACTTTTATTATCGTTTTTTTTTTTTTTCCTTAGAACATCTTTATGGTTATCTAAGTACACGATTCCCACCTGTGGAGAAATCCGTCCTCTGCTCCCCACCGCCTGTAAATCCCTGGATGAAGAATGTGAAATATGTTATTACGCTGTAGATGATTTTACGGTAGAGCAGGCTGGAGCTGAATGTGGGTCATGCATTGGGGTCAGTGGAGTGGGTGCAGGAATAAGATGCCCCTCCTCCTTAACTGGGCCTGCAAGGCCTCTGTCACAGCCGAATGACTGGAACTAACACAATAGGAGCAGACATGACCACGCGTGAGCTGAACAAAATGTAGAGCAGATCGTTTTTTCCACCCTGATGAGCTTTCATCTGCCTTTCATGTCTGACTGGCTTTCTGAAAGAAAGTGCTCTTTATGTATTTTTCATACTGTGTGTAATGGCATCCCGTGAGTGGGAGTGAGTCAGTTATGACGTGATATTCACGTCACCGTGACCTCGGGTGACCTAAGCAAATGTTTTTTGATACAATGAGAAGTTTGTGAGTGGTGAGCTTTTTGTTTTGGGAGGAATACAGTACATTTTTGTGGCCATACTGTGTTGGCTGATTCATCAGGTTCACATTTCATCTAATCAGCTTTGTTTCGAAAAGACTGCAGTCTGTTGTTTGCTGTGTCATGAAATATGAGTCACTTTTTAAAGGAAAAATCCACTCTTAATGACTTGCATAATAATAATCTTTATGTGATCTTCCGTGACTTTAGATTTATTTTATCATCTGAGATGACTTTTTTAGTTTAAACCTCTTTCACCAACATTTTCACTTTGGGTTTCCTACATTACCCACAATGCCATTCAACTACCTGCAGATATTATTGGCAGTGGGAATTCATCTCAAATTAGAGGGCAATGCAGCAGTGCTTTAGTGTTTTTGTCTGCACAGCTCTCTCACCTCCTCATATGTACACTCGGCTCAAACAGGTAAGGTCCCGAGGTTCAACTTTTCATGCTAACACCTCCATCGACGCCATCACACTTGCTTGTCATCTTGTAGATCACTAACTGGCCAAGCCGTGTGTCCAGAATTGATAAACACATCCCAAATATTTTAATTTAAACAGATTCAATGTATTTACTAGTGGAGTTTTCCTTTAATCATGCTACCAGTCATGTACAGTAATAAAGGAGAAACACTTTGTTGCTGTACTTATTTACCTTTTCAAAATATCAGTTTTAAATATTTCTGTCAAATTTTACTTCGCTATATATTTTTTAAAGCTAACTGGCAGCTTTTACCGCATTAAAATTCCCCACACATATTTATTATTTACTGCAATAAGAAATGTTTCAGTCTCCCCATTTTCATTTTGAAATATATGTCTGGATTTAATTGCACTGTTAATGGAAGTGTTTTTTTCTAATATGTGAATTAAAAAGGTTTATCATTGTAAGCATATGATGCTTTTGACGACTCCACACTTACTGTTATGATTCTCCTTCTGCAGCATTTCCATGATGGCCGAAGAGCTCAGCAGCATATCGAGAACTCCTGGAAACAGCTGGAGTCGGTGAGTTAAAACTAGTCCAAGAGTTTCCAGTGAAGAATCATTACTACTTAATGTTGGACCAGAACTGTGCATAATTTGATTACTATTATTAAATAATTTATTAATAAATAAGCTTGTTGGTTAAAGATTCAAGCTCAGTTAGCCATATTGATAATGTTTCTGTGAATTATTTCCATATTTTAGAGTTGATTTTAGTCCAGGATGTGGTTTATTTGGGTTTAAAGTGCTAGTTGTAATTTTTTAAATTCTTTTTAAACCTATAGTAAGCATATAATTTTAAAGACACCTTATTAAAACTGTGATTAGAAAGCCGGTAGTTCTAACTGGTTTCTTTTTAAATGTCTGGTTTCATATTTCTGGCCTGAAAGTTGGCTCCACCCCAGTCGAGGCAGAGTGGCTTAGCTTCACTGCTTTTGCCTAAAAGGCAGGGTCAGCTGGGAGAAACAGGAAGGCGTGGCTGTTGCAATTGCAGTTTGCTTGGCAGTCAGCAGAGGGCTCTAAAACTTACAGACTAGTCCTTTAATACTAAAGAAAGCTTTGACAATATGAGCAACTTGAAATATCAGTCTTCATCCTGCCCTAACAAGGAACCCTACTCCCGGTCTCTTGCAGAGCAAACGTCGGTTTGAGAGAGACTGCAAAGAAGCCGACCGTGCCCAGCATTACTTTGACAAGATGGACGCCGACATTAACGTGACCAAGGCCGATGTGGAAAAGGTATGTCCAGTTCCGGCTTACCCTTTTTTTCTCCTGCTTGTCCTCTGCATCCCAGCCCTGGGTCTCTGCAGTGCGTTTGGGATGGATGCGTGTCAGTGATGTGCTCAGCATTTTTTAAGACCCCTTCCACTGCATCCTAAAGAGTCTTGCGCCTCCGCCCACTAACCACAGCGTCTCCTCTGGAGGTGTGCCATACTTTCCTGCAGGGAAATTGGACAGTTGTTGGAGCCTAACGAGCTGTGGACAGTTTTACAGCCCGTGTCATGAGTCCTTTTGATTCATATGACTGAACTGATTCACACTGGCAGTAAATTCCAGGACACTCAGCAGTGTAGTGTTGAATAAACTGCCTGTTCGGTCTATTGCATTTTATAGTGGTTCATGAAATGGAACAACTAAGGTACCTAAGATGTAACCCATTATGAATATTAAATTAATTTGCTGTATTGCAATTATTTTGCAATTATACTAACCATCTGCCAACTTGCTGCCTTTAATTAAATCCTGGACATTACAGATAGAATGTTATAGGCTTAGTTTTATTACAAAAATCTCTGAATGTGCAGTCTATCTGTGATCTGTGAGCAGGCCGAATCCCAGGTGTAGTTCATGCCATTCGGCTGACCCATACGCATATTTCTGACATTCTGCTCTACGCCACAAAGTGCTCTGACACTAATCGACTCTGTTTTTGTCTTTTTAACATGGCTCAAAGCGGTGTTCACTCAAGGTAGGTTTATAACCACGAGTCGTCTCTGTCTGTGGGGAATTGTTAATCTGTTTAGTGTACGCCCATAGACCTCAACGTCTACATAAAATGTCTGTCGCAAAATTATTTCTGTTTGTCCAAATCTCTGGCCCTGTTGCTGTATTACGTCCCTCTGGCCACTGGTGCAAGCAAAAAAATGCCTCTGTGGTTATTATAACCACTATTTAGCACAATACATTTGTCTGATATACAATTTATCAAATTAAGCCACTGAAATGGTATATAATGCGAAAAGCCTAGTGTTGCTCTGAGAACAGACGGCCAATTCCTGTCCATTTTCTGTGCTGTGTGCCTCGGTGTTTGTGCTCTGTTAGTGTGCATGCTGAATGAATCTGTGTGCTGAAACATGTTAAAGTGATTTGTATCTTGACTACTGTTTTGACTTTGTCTTCTTGGTGTGTATGTGTTCTGTGTATGTTATAATGAATACAGGTACACTGTATCTTTTCCTTTGCAGTCCTTAACTGCTCCTAATTCAATTTCTTCTTTTTTTTCTGCTGCTATACTTTGTGCTGCTACTTTTAAAAGTTCTCTGGAGGTTTAAATAATTGGGTCTGTAATGCTGGATCCTTTAGACATCCTCTCTATGCCTCAGTATCCTAATTTACAAAGACTCTAATTTACAAAGCAAGCTTCACAGCTGGATGACACAAACCTAAAGTGTGTAAATACGCAATGAAGAGCATGAAGAAATGATAAAAAGCACACGGGTAGTGTAACTGCTGTTTAGTAATATCATTCCCTTATTTTAGTGATTTATGTCAGAAGGAAGTTATTTTGATGATCAGTTGCAAGGGATGTCTCTGACTGTAGCCAACAACTCATTTCTGTTGCTGGTTAAGTAAACAGCACTTGAACTGAAAAAAATCTATGTCAATGAAATTTCATAATCAGTCTAGTTCATAATGTTGACTACTTGTTGCAGCCCTAGTATGGATTACAGCAGCAGTTTGATGAAAAATGAAATTTACACACTTTCCCCCCCTTACATCATATGTAGTCGACCAGACAAAACATGTTTGGTGTCTGAACTTCTTTAGTTTTGCCCTGAAGCAAGGTTATCATAGCTAACATGTAATGGAAGCATACAGCTTTTACCAGTTTAGCATCAGGCTATCATCATTAAGACACTCTAATATTATTACATAAAATCTGGTCCTGTATGTGAACCTGAACCTGACTGAGGAGAGGAAGAGCAGACATTTGTTCACCAACACTATGTAGTTATTTCTGTGTTTATTGACATTGCTAGTTGCTGGTTAACTCTATTTAACATTAGCACACAGCTAGTTAAATGTTTGTAAACTGGCTCGCATTTGAATTTTCAATATTGAGTCTCAGATTGCATTTTCATAATCTCAGTAACTGAACCTGTCAATCTACAGGCACACACGACTTTGTCTATGACTAACAGAGCTAGCTCATTAAGCTATGTTAACTGGGTAACTAGCTTAGCATACAGATAATGTGGCTAAAAGCTTACCATATAATTATCCTTTACTAGTAATTTCTTATCAGATATGAGATCACAAACTGAGTTTCCTGAATAGGTTTTTTCTCTGTATGTGCCCTGTTTTAAATAGAAAATTGTGAATTTATGGAGTAAGTGTAGTAATTTCTAATATTCTAGCTGTAGCCATACTTGTTAGCAACATTTGCCTCATAGCTCCAGTGCAAAACTAACTACATTTGGAGTAAGAGGAAAATTATGTATATATTATATATTTTTTATTAAACATTTCCTTTTAATTAATGTGGCCTGCTGGAATTTTAAGAAACAAGGCTATTTTGCTTTGAAAAATAGCCTTGTTGCTTAAAATAGGCTGCATGAAATAACATGATACTGTGTGATTCTTCTTTGAGCTGGTGGTTTTGTGTCTGGCGTGTTAAAGTGTTTCCAGTTTCCACACATTTGGACTGATCTGTGGTTGGAGCCCTGTGAGAGACGTCTCTGTCTGTGCAGCTGCACTCGTCCTGTCTGGTAGATCAGCATCAGTCCATATTTTTATGCCACAATGGAAGTCATATGTGGTATTATGTGCTGTTGGATACCAGTGTACATGTCTGTTTTTCTGTTTGTACTGTATGTGGCTTTTTATTTTACTTTACAGCGTGACCCTGCAGTGGCACAAAGGATGCTGGGCTTTTTGGGCAAACCTTCTTTTAGCACTTTCATCACTCTATCTTTCTCTCTTTTTCTCTGTCTCTCTCTCTCAGGCTAAACAGCAGGCTCAAATAAGGCATCAGATAGCTGATGACAGTAAGAACGAGTATCTGTCCTATCTGCAGAAGTTTAATAAAGACCAACACGAGCACTACTACACCCTCATCCCCCACATCTTTCAGGTAAGTCTCCATAGGATATTTAGTGGATCTAAAGAGGATATACCTTCCAGAAGCCTCTAAGTGGAATGGTGTCTTTGTGTTACAGAGGATCCAGGAGATGGAGGAGAGACGGATTGAGAGAATAGGGGAGAGTATGAGGTGCTACGCCGAGGTGGAGCGCAAAGTGCTGCCCATCGTTAATAAGTGTCTGGATGGCATGACCAAGGCAGCTGAGTCCATCGAGCCCAAAATGGTATGTGAACAGTAATTCCTCTATTTATAGAATGATTAAACTAATGGAAACTGTGGATTATTTAATTTATTTGGCATTTGCATATGCATCTGCATATTGCAGATTGTTTCTGCAATATCAGTACTGCAAAGGCCAATATGGAGTTAATGCTTATAATGATTATACCACAGTGCTGTTGAATGCTCGATTCTGATTGGTCGGAAGTTGTTGATTCATTTTCTGTAACAGCAGCTCTGACAGTTGTTCCAGCTGCAAGACAAATCACATGTTTATATTAATGCGCATGTTCTAATACAGTATTGTTTCTATAGTAATGATTTACACAGGGACTTGCATGGCATAATCTAAGAGTATTATGAAAATAATTTTTTTTTTATTAATAAGGTTTTGTTATTTACAAAGAATGATAATGTGAAGACATTTTATTTAACATTTATTGAAGGAGATTCTAGTGTTAGTGCTTTGTCAGAAGGGTCTCCAGGATGGAGGACGCCTGACTCTCTGTAACATGACAAGCTGCATTTTTTAGTCTTATTAAGTTCAAGAGAAAAAAAAAACAGCGAGTGGTGAGGGAACAACTTTTTATAATGCCTGTTTATAATGTAAGTGATAACAGGAACTAATTTGTTTCATAGATGTTCTACAACATTAAATATAACTGTTAGTGGATAAAAATTATGATGTCCTTCTTTACTAGTGTTGACAAGTTGCTGTGATGTAAGAGTAAGAGTAGTAAGAGTAATAAAACACTTTGTTGCTGCTATAGGAAAACATTTGCTTTGCTTCACATCGGTCCACTTCACACCACCCTGTCATGGATGATTTTCCTGTAACAGCACTCCCTGTTGCATTTTATTCCTTGCCTATTTGTGCACCTCTAAAATTAACCAGTGACAGAATGAATGTGAAGACTAGAACCAAAGCAGGAACTGCAAACAAAAACATCTCTTCTGGGACAAATCTGTAAACCATGATGCAGTATATTAAGAAAACTGTGTAGGACAGCATTCTGCAGTAATTTTCTGTTTCACTTTGTTCAACAACAGGACTTAAGTAATCTATCTTTAGCAGACATATTAATAATTTATCACAGAAAAGTGCTGAGTTCATTACTCTAAATGCCCCTGCCCCACTTTCAAGCTAATGAGCAATGATCATGATGCCTAGCTTTTTAACAGCTGTGGCTAGCAGCCATGGAGATGATGTCTTTGGTGTCTCTGTGTGTGTGTCTGCGTGTGTGTTTGTGTGTGTGTGTTGTCGGCTAAATCCTGAGCTAGCACTCACGTGGCTGTGGATTGGCCAAGTGTCACAGATGGAGAGAGGCCACATTGGAGCACTAATTGACTCACTTTCTCTGCAGATTAAAAGTGGCTTATGGGCCGTGATTGGACTAAAGCTCCTGCGTGGCTTCACATGACTCACAGTTGCACCTTTATTTCAGATTTAGAAGCTCAGACTAAAAGACACTCCAGATAGTTTCCTTTCCCATTGATTTTCTCTCAGCATTTCCACTTTGGATGTTTCATAGAATTATAAAATTCTGATTTTAAACCTGAATGAAGTTTAGGAACTGAGATTTCCACCATGTGTATATCTTATATTTAGTTTGCTTTGTTCCTTTGTAAATATATTACATTTTATGTTTCTTTATTAAACCTTTGACTTGATTAACCTTCATGTGAGGTCTCTGTATCTTGAGTACATCAAAAAATGTGCATTGCTTGTTAATATGATAAAGCATAAGTGTCAAGGCAATGTGAAATCTCTGTATAGGATATGGGGGCTAAAAATCTATACTGCATTCTGGCCTTAGACCTCATATTAATTCCAGTTAAGAAAATCAATGCTATTTAACAAAATGTAGTCTGCAGTCTGCTAGATTTTTGCTCTAATAGCACTTTATAGTCTGTTTATAATCATTGTCAATCTGCATTGTAAGACTTTTCCCAGTAAAGATGTAATGGTTTGTGTATGCATCATAGGAATGCATATATCATGAAACGTTTACCTGATATCAGATTATTTTCATAATCAAATGTGATTCGTTTTATCCCCTGTAGGCTCTTAATTTAGGACTCATCCTTCTCTTTGTATCTCTTTCCTCTAATGCTGTCACAGAAGTGCTGAACAGTATAATATAAAATAATATATAGAACAGAACAATATAAAATGTGTTCATTTCTGTCCATCCATGTTTTCAACCTCAGGACACCAAGCAGGTGGTAGAGACGTACAAGTCAGGCTTTGAGCCGCCAGGTGATGTAGAGTTTGAGGACTACAGTGTATCCATGAAGAGAGCCGTTTCCGAGTCCAGCTTCCTGAATGCACGTGGAGAGAGTCGGCGCAGGAGCCGGAGCAAGCTGTGGCCTTTAATTAAGAGGAATAAGGTACGGAACATGGCTGAAAGTCCTGGTGTTTGGGTTCTACAGATGTGTAGAATTGACACAGACCCAAAGCCAGCAGCTGAATGAACGCGTTTGCTTTGTTAAAGGAGGAGAAAAATTGTATCCCTACTGACTTTTAAGACTCAGCTGTTCACTCCTCTAGCAGCTCAATGACTTAATCTGTCATAAAGGGCAGGTCATGATATCTCTTAGCACCCTACAACCAGAGTAGGTCAAAAAATGTTCCTGTAAAGTCACTCAGAAAAATGCTGTTATTGCTATTAGCAGTCTTAAAGGAAAATGCCAACATCTTTTGCAAATAGAATTTGATTTATCGCAGTATCACTGTATCTTACCTTTAAAGCACACGTTCCACAAAAAATGTACAAAAATAGCACAAATATTGTTAAAGAGAAATTGGAGTTTTCATTTAAAAATGGATGACCACTTGTCCATCAATCCTTTCTTTAAGGATCTTAAAGCTTTTACAGTAGCGCTACTAATCAGCTGTCTGGAAAATGTCTCCATCTGGTGAGAGAAAGATGTCAACCATTCCTCTCAAAATCATAACACTACACATTAATATTCACTCATTCAGCAAACATTTTTACCCAGAATCACTTACAAATTAAGTAAAATCTATTACACGCAATACTTCCATGGTGTAAGTATTCGTTGTTCATTTGACTAATTATTTTTTCGCTGTTTAAGAAATCTCTTTCTAATATATACCTTTTTGACGTTTTGACTTACATTGAAATATGATGGAGTTTGACAAAATGGTATTCGTTCTTGATAACACTTGAAATAAACACAGGTCTTGTTAGTGGACTCTGACGTTTTTATCAGCGCTCCTGCTGTCAGCTTGTTGCTGGGTTTCTCTGGTGTTTCTCTCTGTCCTTATGTCTCCATCTCTCTCTCCTTCTGTGTTTCTCCACTCCTCCATCTGTGACTGTGGCTCCATCACTCTGTCACGTGTAGCTTATGTCTTTGTTAGCGTCACCCCGTCAGCCACCTCCCCCTCCCCCCACGTCGCCCTCTCCAGAAGGCCTGGCCAACGGGCCGCACTCGCCCCCGCACAGCAAGGAGCCGCTCGGACAGCGCCTCAACGACTTCATGAGCTCCAAACACAAGATGCAGTGCCTGAGAAGCCTCAAGCGTGGGGTAAGCACCTGAGGGAACCGCTGCAAGCCGTAGTTATGCACAAAGTGTGGCATAATACATAAAAAAGTCTAAAAATACAAATGAAGCATGCATATAAATAAAGAATCAAATAATCGAATAAAACTTTTATATGAGGTGTGAAGAGAAAATATCACAGCTCATGACCATAGCTAGGCCAGTGACCTGCTGACTTTGTGTTGAGGGTGCAAACACAATGTGCTACATCAGACACAAACTAGCTGCCATTTTTACCCTAGACGTTTACTTTTCCGGGCAACAAATCATTGGACTTTTACTTGCATGGTGGGCTAAGTAAAAAATGTAGCATTTGTCCAGCCTTGAATTTGGTTTATTTTTAAATGAGACTACAGTGGTAGCGATAAGTATTAACTACTATCAAAGCTACAGTTGTAATCATTTTGTTATTATAGTCAAAATGATTAAACAGGTTTAACATAAAGGTCAGCAATCTAAAATGGTTAAATGGTATCAAAGCGCAGTTTAATAAAACTAGAAAATGCTATTTATATGATAAAATTTCTGATATACAGGTCATTGGTGTCTGTGGATGGAAAGTTAAAGAATATAATAGGTCAATAATTAAATATGATTCTACATTTTAGCCAAAAGACATCCTTATATGTGAATAGTTAGATTATAGTCATAAAATAAATGTATGCTGTGATCATAAGGGGATCCGTGAGGATTTTTTTTTCGGCTGCTGGGGATTTCTGGCTGCGAAACGTTTAAGGGCTGAATTGATTTGAGTTTTTCTCTGTTGTGTTTTGTTTGCTTTGTATGCAGCTCTCCCTGAAGTTGGTAAGTGTAAGTGTCTACTTTCACCTGTCTTACTATTCTCAAGCCTTTTTTTTTAATCATACTACCTTGTGACATTCATTTTAAACTGAAACAATACCATAGGTGATTTTCAGTGTCTCAGAGATGATTTAACAATTAGACTTGCTTGTGCATTACAGTATGTGTTTCACAGGTTATTATGTTTTCATAGCACGAGGAATTTGCACAGGAAAGGGTCAGACGAGAGGGTCAGACTTTTAAAAAGGCAGCTTTAGAAAACAAGAGCTAGTTGATTAGGTGTGACCTACTAATGAATATTATGTACTTAATTTTCCAAAAACTTGCTCTCAAAACCACCTTTAAAAACAATAAAAGTAACGATTCATGATTACCCATAATGTTAAGTGATTTTTTTAAACCTGAAGTTTAAAATATATCCAGTAGGTGGCAATGCAGTATTATATATATTTTATTCTCCTTATACCACAGAAATTTGCCAACAATTTTTTCATTTGCTGTAATGATATGTCATGCAGCTATATTAAAAAAATATCATTTAACATTTTCTATATAGTAACAAAAAATGTTCTATCTGAAGATGTCTTTTGCTGATGACATTTATTGTAGATTAGGTTACAGGTTTTGTGGCTTAAAAAAGAGACAAAGCTTCCGAATACTAAATAGTGAAATAATACCAACCTAGCAAACAAATAATACCAGCCCAGCTCTAATTTCTACTCTCCTGAACTCCAAAACTCCTGAACTGTGTGTGTGTGTGTGTGTGTGTGTTTAGGGAACAGTCCAGGAGGATTACAGTCATTTACCCCCAGAGCAAAGGCGAAAGAAACTGCAGGCCAAGCTTAATGACATCAGCAAAGACATCCAAAAAGAGATGGATCAGAGGTATGTCTACACACACACACACACATACACACACACACACACACACACATACACACACACACCCACACACATACCCACACACACACACACACACACAAACTCTCACGCACTTTCCACAAAGCAGATTTATTTCAACTTCAAGGCTGTTGTCAGCTCCAGATTTAATTTGGAACCATTAGTGAAAGTCCAATGTTCTTCCAGGATTGACTATGAAATTATGTTGCTCCAGCACCAATACTACATCATGTTTCTCTTCTCACTGACTGCAGGGACGCGCTGAATAAAATGAAGGAAGTGTACATTAAGAACCCTCACATGGGCGACCCCAACAGTGTGGACCCGCGTTTAGAGGAGGTGCGGCAGAGCATCGAGAAACTCCAGCTTGAGGCACACAAATATGAGGTGAGGCTCATATCATTTCATATATATATATATATATATATATATATATATATATATATATACACAAAATCCTGGATCCCCTTAAGTTCAAAGAATTCATGCAAATGTAATTTTCTATTTTTTTTTTTTCATATTAGAATCTATTTTTATGTCAAGATATTAGAATTTGAATTGCTGGCGTGATAGAATTGCTCGTCATTTGGTCTCGGTGATATCTGAGTCTTCTAGACCAGACCTGAATGATCTCAGATTTAGGAGCTGTTTTTAATGCTGAACTGATTTGTGAATCATACTAAAGAAATTGAAAGTCTTTCTTTTTAATTTGCCCATTTTAAAAAGTTTTTAGAATCTAACTAAGCTTTTTATAAGCTACTTTTAACTTTAAGAATTTTTAATACAGCCCCAGAAATTAATTTTAGGCATAAATATTAAAGTATTTACATGTGGCAGATGTGGAAAAACCTGCCATAAACAGGAACTATGGATAACACAGACTGACTTGTTTCCCGGACGTTCCACAACATTAAATGTAACATAACATAAACAGCTAAAAAGTATGACGTGACATTTTAGGACGTACTGTTATAGGAAAATAATCAACTTTCATGTGGGAACAGTAACTCCATCACTGATTATTTACCCCATCACATCATGTTTTATTCCTTAAACAGTTGAATAATGTTCATGTTCTTCTTGTCTCCTCATAGACCTGGCTAACAGATGTGGAGAGGAAGCTGCTGGAGAAGGACAGCACTCTGCGGAGACAAAGTGCCCCGTTTGAGTCACAGGGCAACGCGGGCAACGTTGCTAACAGCTGTGCTCAGAACAGAGAGAGGTACTCCTGAAGCGCACACACACACACACACACACACACAACCTGCCTGCCTCCCTGTGGTATTCTGTCACCTTGCCCTTATTAACTTTGTATTCATTTAGACTGTTGTATGTATTACATGTCTTCTGTGCACAGTCCGGACGGCAGCTATACGGAAGACCCCAGCACGGAGACGGTGCAGTTCAAGTCTCGCAGCACTGAGTTCGATGATGAGTTCGATGATGAAGAACCTTTACCCACCATAGGAACGTGCAAAGCTCTCTACCCTTTCGAAGGTAGCGGCAGAAATGTCCTAGAGGATGGAGTACACATTTTGGTCACCTTTGGTGATTTTGAAAATTAATCTCTGAGATTTTTTTTTTCTACCAAAATCCTAACCTGTTAAAAGAGCAATGCCTGAGCAGTTGACCCTACAGTACTAATGTGGCTGACACTGAGTCAGTGCTGTAGGTGTATCAGTTACCACGATGGACCTCAATGAGCTTTCTTAACCCTTATGTTCTTTTCAGGTCAGAATAAATAATGTGAAGATTTTACTAAACAATACCATTTTCCTCACATATGAAACTTTCCCAACTTATCTAGTCACAGTCTCAATTAAAGTTGTATAGAGATCATTTAACAACAGTCATTGTTATAAAGTAGTTTTACAGAAATCCAGAAATATATCTTTCTCTGGCTGGACCAGATAGTCAGATTACAGTAGAAGAGTACAAGCGAGATTAAAAGAGGAACTCTGAGATATATGAGGAACCCTACGATTTGACTGCTCTTGTCAGAAGTAGAAAGTATGACCAAAACAATAGCACAAACAGCATCTTGGAGAGCAAGCACGTACAGCTCAGTAAAAGGATGTTGCAAAATATCAAGTACCATACTTAAGTACAGTACTTGACTTGCGTTGTATTTCATAATCAGAGTGCAAGCTGAGATTTCAGCGCACTTACCTCTGATCACTAAACCCTCAAATCATTTTCATAGCAAAAATATATTGCTATAATAACTTTTATTACAAAGAACAATATTTTCCATATTTCTAATTATCTAATGATATACACTGCAAGGCAAATGTTTTTAAAAGGTTTTCAGTAGTCACTATCATTGTCACAGGTGTAACCAAATGATACAGAATTGCAGTTATATTAAAGAAATTAAAGGCAACCTAAACAGTTTTTGAACTTATTAACTGCTCATGCTCAGATCCTACTGGGACTCTGATATATATTATTATGGCCATCACACTCATGTGCTTGTCGAATATCCCATTCCAAAACAATGAGTATTAATATGGATTTGGTCCTCCTTTCCAGTAGATTTTGAAACGGCTCATTCAGCCACTAGAGCATTAGTGAGGTTGAGCACTGATGGTGAATGAGGAGGCCTCGGATCCAGTCGGCGTTCCAGTTCATCCCAAAACTGTTCAGTGGGGTTGAGGTCAGGGCACACCGGTCTTGGCCGACCGTGTCTGTACAGACCGCAGTTGTCATTGTCATGCTGGAATGTTTGGCTGCTTAGTTCCAGTGAAGGGAAATCTTAATGCTACAGCATACTGAGACATTGTAGGTAATTGTGTGCTTCCAATGTTGTGGCAACAGTTTGGGGAAGACCCACAAATGGGTGTGAAGGTCAGGTTTCCACATACTTTTGGCCACATAGTGCTGAACTGGTAACCTTGAAGTTAGCAAAATACTGTAATAGCATTGCATCTGGACTATGAGGGAGTTTCAACAGGTGGCAAAGCAGGCACCATTTGGAACCAAAGAGGTCTGAAAATATTACGGCATGCTCAGTTTGAAAATATTATGGCAAATATTATGCAGCTCCACCTGTTTCAGCCCTGGTGCATTCATTTTTAATTAACCGTAACAGTTGTATTGGCTGAGTCACCTATTGCCATAGACATCTCTTAGGTAGTGAACAGAACATGAGGGTTCAGTATGTTGAGTATGTTCTTTGTGTACATTCCTAAAACATGTCCTCTAACTTTCTCATCTCATCTGTTCTCACGCTTTAGGTCAGAACGAGGGCACCATCCCGATGGCAGAAGGCGAGATGCTGTACGTAATCGAGGAGGACAAAGGCGACGGCTGGACTCGAGTGCGCAGGAACGAGGATGAGGAGGGATACGTGCCCACGTCCTACATCAAGCTCTGCTTCGACGCCAACTCCAAAGGTGCCATGACCTATATTTAACCCACAGAGATAAAACGACATGCATAGCATCAGCGCCTTCCTCTGACTATCCCTGTCCTCTGGCCATTTTTATAGGCAAGAAGGATGGTGTATAATGTTCACTTTAGGCCATTTCTGCTTTTTAAAAAGTTTTTTTTTTTTTTTTTGCATATGAGAATGCAAGAGAGAGAGAGCCGGACGGACTATGAGCTATCTGAAAAACCACCTCCATCCTGTAGGACAGGAAGTGGAATGAACTCAATGTGCAACATATCATGTAGCATATCAGACTATTTGTGCAGTATTTATAGGCTTCTTTATTTTGCATCTCTCTCCCTCAGTGTGAATAAGAGTCCTTAAGGATGAGAAGGCAATAGAGCCGCCATTGAGGTGTGCTAGTAGAAAACGCTGCTTAATCTACATTTCATATCATATCTTTGGGTATTGTGGTTGTTTTTGTATAAAAAAAATCCATGTATGTTTATATGTCTGTCTATGGCTGAGCCACAGGTAATATTTCTTTTTGAGCTAAGAGTCGAATTCTTTAAATTTGGTGAAGAGATTGACAGTCAGCAATAAAGGTGTTGTCAGGCTTCAGTCAAATATCAGATTGTATTAAAAAAAAAAAAAGACATTTTCAATTTTTATCACAGTTTCTGTACTTCAGTGTTTAAAATCTAAATATCACATCACTGTAAATACTCTATGAGTGAGCATGAAGGAACAATGTCTAGTCTAACGTTTACTCAGGTACTTATTTCTTTGTATTTGTCTAACTAATAACTATACAGCATTTTTCCCCAAGCAGTTAGATTCAAGCTAAACTTGTATAATCATAATAAAAAAGAACTAGCTACATTAACTCCTGCATGCTCATAGCAAATTTAGCTTTGAATAGCTTTACATTTTCCGTGATCTCTGATTTGAGACAGCAACTAACCCAAGCTAGTGTAGTTCAAGAGCTTTAAACAAAATCACTTTTACGACGTGGTGAGAGAATAAAAGAGTCCACAATCAACATTTTGCATGCAGTTCTTATCATGACTGGAAAGACAAACTAGTTAAAGACATTTCCATGAAGATTTAAATGAGGCAAAGAATAAAAAAAGCACACATTGTGATTTATGATGCTAATAGTATTGATGTGATTGCAGCTGCTTCTGCATGCTTTTTAACGCAGTCTTTCTGTCGCTGTAATACTAAAGCTTGTCCATAGTTTTTTTCCTGTAAAGCAATAGTAGCTGTAAATTCTGCCTCACTGCTTTATAGACTGATACAACAGGAAATATTAACACTGACACTTTTTTTTGATCACCTGCTAGGTGATGAATTGACGTATACGTGAGAATGAATGTAGGAAAACGGTGACGAAGTATTGTCATGGGTTAGTACTGTATTTTTGGACTGTTAGACGTAATTGAGTATAAGACTCTCCCACCCAGGTGTGGTGCGCATCGTCTGGATAACTTCACACAGGCCGAGACCTTCCGTCACATAGTGACGTATATGGCTGTATTAGCAATAAATAGCTTCCCGCTGTCATAGAAGCTATCTTTTCCTGAGCCCTTCTCAGCGGGTTCTCATGGGGTAAACGCAGAACCCAAGCAGGTTCATAGAACCACACAAACATTTCTAAGATTACTTATATCTGTTCTTTATCTAGATTCCTAAGAAATACAGGATGGTCAAAACTTTTTGATTTCCACTGTATTTAATAAGCTGTTAAAGTCACATCACCTGCTTGTGGGCAAATAAAAGTGTCTTATAGTCCAGAAATTACGGTATTTCAATGCCACATGTCTAACAACTTGTGTGATTTTTTTTTTTTGTTGTTGTTTTTCTTTGCTTTTTTTATTTTTGTTCTTTTCTTTGCAGATCCCTAAAAGCGTTTGGCTGGCACAGGAGTGGCAGGGCAAGCGTCCTTGCGTGAAACATCCTCCTCTTTAATGCGTAGTCAGAGAGGTGCTGTGTGAGGCCGTCTGTCAGGCCGATCCATTCTTAACACAAACTCTGAATCTCCTCTTCTTCGGGCCAGAGGCAAAAAACACACCTGCTCGGATTATTGTCTGAGATCTTTTTGTTTCTTTGTTTATTTTTTTTTTTTAAATAACCCGTGTGTTAATGATTTGCAGAGCTTGCTTCTCGTGTGAGCCTAGACTTCTCAGCCTTGTGTAGTAGCTGCTTGCTATCTGACCAGAGCCAGTAGATCTAAACTCGAGTCCTCAGAATCAGATACTGTACAGGACCGTGACGTGCTTCTAGTCAAGCTGGTCAAACTTTTCATACTAGTAATGATCCTTTAGCTGCTGTCTTTCTCTGGCCTGCAGAAGGTTCTTGAGGATCCCTTGGAAAATCATTTTTATGAACATATTTATCAGGCCAGAATTGATTGTGAAAATTGAAAAGCATTAAAATGTTAGGGCGGGTTAAGTGGGCGGGTTAGGTGGTTGGGTGCGGGGAGGGTTGTTATTTTTAAAGGTATATCATATATAATATGGTGTTTATTGTGACTAAATCTGTGAGTGAAGTGGTTGAAGCAGGCAGCTTTAGAGTTGCAGTCCTTCAGTCGGTCACTCTTTCCTCACAGAGATGAAAGCAGTGCCACCTCACTCACTCACTCATGCTCACTTTCTTCCCTGTAATGTGTGTATACGCCACATCTCCTCTCTTTCTCTCACTTTTCTCTCTGTCTGTCTCTGTCTCTGTCTCTCTCTCTCTCTCTCTCTCATTAATAGCGCTTTTGCACTGGACACTGCAGTACCAAATAGTACAGATACTAATCCAAATCCTGATCTACTGGTTGAGGCCCTGTGTGTTGAGTAAGTGAAGTTTTCTGGAGGTTGTGAGGTGGTGTTTAATAAGCAGAACACTTGGCATATAACCATGATTAGATACCTCGATAAGTGTGTGGTGCTGTCATTTGTCTGCCTCTGATGAGTAAATTTGCTGGCCAGTGAGCGACTCCGTGAAATTAAAGGGTGCCAACATTTAATTTTAGTAAAAATCAAGAGAATGCCATTTGTTTTGTGAAATTAAAATTAAACTAAAGTGTTTTCAGTCAGACACATTGTCAGACAGTCAGACACATTCAGTGTAGGTATTTAGTGAATAATAAAACACTTGTGGGCATGCTCTCATAGAAAAATAATCAACAGCCCCAAAGGTGATTGTTTTCCTATAACAACACATCCTGCAGTGTTTTATTTCTCTCAATCCCTCACTATCCCCTCTTTTTTCCACTCTTGAAGTTAATAATACAAAAAAATACATGGCGCTGACACTGGAGACTCCTTCCATAAATGTTAATAAATGTCTCCTTACAGGAAGCTTCAACACAGCAAGGATTATATGTTTTTCTTTTGTTCAAAAACAACAAAAAGCTGTTTATTATTAGTCTTAGATTAGGTACTATGTATTAGAACAAGCAAATTAATATAAACATGCGAGTTGCTGTTATAGAAAATTAATCAACACCTTCTGGCCAATCAGAATCGAGAATTAACTTAACAAAATCTGGAATTAGTGATTTGTTACCGTACCCCACTGTCTGGTGGAAAAGCGCTAATGTTCTTTGTAGTTTCCTGTCTCTTTCTTCCTGTCTTCCTCTTCCTGTCTCTTACATTTCCTCACTTTGAATCTGTTTCTATTGGCATCTCTTTCTTTTTCTCCCTCCATCTCTCCCTCTTTCATTGTGTCTTTTTCTACTTTCCCTTCTTTTCCTATCTTTCTGTCCCTCCCTCCTTCTCTCTCTCTCTCTGTGGGCTCAGTGGCCGTGGCCATAGCCGTGTGTCGTGTAGCTGTAGTGGTGCGTTCACTCGATGTTGATGATGTTCTCCAGCTGGTGCTGTGTTTCTGCGCATGCATGCTTGCCCTGTCTCTTTGTCTGTGCCAGTCTTAGGGGTCCAGCAAGTTCTTGCCTTCACTTCCTGATGGGCGAACTTGCTTCTTCAGTTGTGTTCGTGCCTGTGGTTTACTTTATTTATTTATTCATTTTCTATTGAATTAAAAGGTTTTATTTTCGCCACCCGTGCATGGCCACTTGCTTCATGCTCCTAAGTTCTTTTTTTTTTTTTGAAAACTTTTCCTTTTTTTATGAAAATCAAGATGCTTCTTTTTGATCGACATCATTTTGCAGTAATTTGAGTTGATGTTAAAAACAAATAGTTACCTCATTTTTGATGGATTTTGGGCTGCTGTTTGAATCAGCTCTGAATGACTAACATTGTGGTTTATCTCCATTTATAAAGAAAGAGTATTGCAGTGCTGAGCTGCGCGTTTGAGTGTGTGTGTGAGTGTGTGTGTGCGTGTGTGTGTGTGTGTGTGCATTCTGTGTATTGTGCTTTGGATTTTCTGACTCTCTCTTCCCCTCAAGACATTCTCATAAACACCAAACTGCCAAGATATCAGAGCCTTGTAACGTCAGTGTTGATCCCAGCTGCTCCCTGTTTATTAGTAATAATAGAGCTTAATTCTACTTCAATTTTCCAAACAGAACCATTGTAAAATGCATCACCTTTTTATGTGCAAATCAAATTAAAGGCCATTGTGAAATATGCTGCTGTGTGTCAACATTGAGTGTCATATAAATCTTAATAATTATTAATAATAAATTATTCTGTTTAATACATATTTAAAACTATGTTCTATATTTTCTAATGTGTGTATATATATATATAATGATATTTTTTCTCTAATCAAATAATAAGTATTTTTTTGCCAGTAGATGGCAGCACAGGGCAGTTGAAGGTACACATGGTGGTCTATATGCAGTACACAGATATCCATTCTCAAGCTGCATGAAATAGTTCACATAGCCTGTAAGTCATAAATACACAGGCCTGACTCATGACTGCTTTCTGAGAGAGAAAACAAGTAAAATTCAGGTGGCTAAAGTAATTGCCATCTATGAAAGCCCTTTAAAAATATCTTGTGTACAGTCTCATAATTATGAGATACTAAGCCATAATTTTGCGGTACTACGTCATAATGAGATACAAAGTCATAATTTCAAGACACTAAGTCTACTGAGATACCAGGTCATAATTTTGAGATACTAAGTCATAACTTCAAGATACTAAGTCTAATTATGAGATAACCCAGTCACAATTTCGATATACTAAGTCAAAATAATGAGATACCAAGTCATAATTATGAGAAACTATGCATAGTTATGAGATACAAAGTCATAATTCTGGGATACCATCTCAGAAGATACTTTGTCATAATTATGAGATACTATCAATCAAGATACTATGCCATAATTGTGAGATAACACACCATAATTATGGTACCACGCCATAATTTTGAGATAATATCTTGAAATTATGAGATAGTAAGTCATAACTGAGATAACAAGTCATAATTTTGAGATACTGTCTTATGAACCATACCATAACAGTATGTCAAAATTCTGTCTTGTTATCTCATAATTATGACTTAGTATTTCAAAACTGTGACTTATCTCAATTATGACTTGATATGTTATAACATATTTAGGACTTTTTGTCTCATTATTAGATCTTCTGAATTATGCATTTGATTTCTGAATTATGACTTATGAGTATCTCATTATTATTGTTATTATTAGTAGTAGTTGTAGTAGTAGTAGTAGTAGTAATAATAATAATAATAATAATAATAATAATAATTTGCCTGTGAGGTTTTTTAAGTGGAAACGCACTTCCATAGAAAAATCCATTTAAATATACAGCAATCAGTTGAGATTATAATGTGTGTTTGAAGATCAGAGCATTGAAAGTGTATGCTTTACTGTGTTACAAATTAATTCATATGCAGCCGTAAAAGCTCATAATGAGCAGAGATCACCGTGGGACATCCCACAGCTGCAGGCACTGAATTTAATATTTTAATACACATATTTTAATAATGCATTTTTATTCATTTTTAAGCTGTTATTTTATGTAAAACCTATTAAAACCTTAATCACAACTTATCGCAACTTAATCACAGAATCAAACTTTCAATCACAATAAAAGTTTGAAACATAAATATTGCTTTAACAGACATTCAAGAAGTGATGTAAGCGTTTTAAACAAGGATCCTAACAGAGGGTGCGTTCAAGAGGTGCATCAACTCGAGTGGGAATGAGCTGGAAGGGATTGGTCAAATGTTTTGGAGAGAGAAGGTGGGATTGGTCAAAAGTTATTGCAGAGTGGGCAGGATTGGTCAAATATTTATGGGGCGAGTGGGATTGGTCAAATGTTTTTGCGGGAGTGGGAAGGTTTGGTCAAATGTTTTGCGGGAGCAGACAGGAGTTTCTTTAGGGAGTAGGTGGGATTGGTAAAACTTTTTTGCAGGATTGGGTGGTATTAGTCAAAATTTATTGGGAGAGGATGGGATCAGTCAAACTTTTTTTGTGGGAGTGGTCAAACTTTTTGTGGAACATATGGGATTTCAAATTTTTGTGCGAGTGGTGGGCTTGTTCAAATGTTTTTGTGGTAGTTGTTGGGATTAGTCAAACTTTGTGGGAGTGGGCAGGATTGGTCATTCTTTTTGCAGGACCAGATGAGATTTTATTTTTTAGTAGCGCAGACAGGACTGGTCAGATTTTTGAGGGAATGAACAGGATTGGCAGGAGTGGCTGGGATTGATCCAGTTTTTTGTGGGAGTGGGCAAAACTGGAGCAAGAGTAGGCGGGATTGATCATTTTTTTTTGCTGGTGCAGTTGGGATTGATCAAATGTTTTGTGGGAGTGGGATTTTAAATGTTCCTGTAAAAACCCCTAGTTTTTAGACACTTCTGATCATTCAGGCCAAATGTTTATGTCTATCAACTCAATCAATGTGTTTTGTCCTTCAAAACATACATTAATTTTTGAAACAAAAAACTGATTTGATACTGCGATGCATTGGTTGGTAAATGATGCTTGTTTATGCTTAACATTCCATTTTCATTTTAAATACCATTCAAAAACTATTTATAACGTTTCAGTGTAATTTACTAACACATACACACACACATACAGACACACATACACACACACACACACCTTGACCTGCTGTGTGTGACAGACGCATGGCCCCATAGACGAATGTTTTCCTCCTGCAGGGTCCTACAATTGAAGGGGGGTTAGAGGGATGTAATTAGTTCAGCAGGTGAAGACTGGGAAGGGCAGATAAAGAGGAGAACTTCTTACATCACTTCCTGTATTTGTCTTGAGCTTTATTTTCTAACTGTGGAATGCAATGCCTCTCAGAAGCTGAGGAATTCAAAACAAGTCCATCAAGTTTGAATAGCTTTGTTTCTTTTTATACTTTTTTTTTTAAAGATATGTTTTGCAACCCCACCCAAATATCACAAGACTTTTGTATCCCTCCCCAACCCCCCCCACGTTCTCGCAGGATTCATTTCCTGCCTAATTGTGGGAGTTTCTGTTCATCAGGCCAAAGAACACTGCACCTAGAACTGTTTTTAGTAGTATGGGTTTATAATAAGACATAAATAAGTTCATTTAAAATGTTCTTAATGCAACATTGAGGGACACTGTATGGATGTAAATAGATATAACAGGTATTGCTGTACTGATATATGCTGATGTGTATCCCATTGTAGCTGTAGGTCATTAGTTATATGTTGTACAGTCAGTTATAAAGCTCTGGTGAAAGAAATTTGCTTAGACACTGCACCATAACTGGGATATTTTTGTATATAATGTTTAAATTGCCATTTGCTCTGTACTGATCAATGTCTACCAAATGTACAAGCTATTCCCAACTTTAACTCTCATAAACTGTGATTTTTGTACCCATAAAAGCTAACATATGTCAGTATTAAACAACACCATCGAATGCAGGCACTGTTAGAAAATAGTAAATAAAAGACACAACTTTTTTTTAAATAATGGTGGCAGCAAATGGTGGCTGTATCATGCATGTCCGAGCTGAAGTCATGTGTTTGCCAGACTCACTCATTACAGCTCGCCCTGAAGAGGTCAGGAAGTGTTTCTGCAAGATAATAATCTGCTGTTACATTTAGAAAAAAATCAACCCAAATCGTTACCATTTAAATCATGCAAAAGGCACAAGAGGTTGATCTAAGTCGATTTTATACATGACTTTGATGATGCTTAACTGCTGACCTCTTCTAGCATTGTTCTTCTAAAAAAATAAATAAATAAAAAATAGTTTGAGTGTGGACCATGCCTGCCCTGAGGCAACTTCAGCGTAATGACTTTTTGTGAGGATGGGTCAGGGTCGGGTTGCCCAAATGTCTGCTGCTGATTAATGCATTTTGTCATGTAGTAATTTGCAGTAAACAGATGAATTCATCTCAATGCCTGTGAGCAGGGGAGTCACTTTCCTGGAACCATGACATTGTGGAAGTCTGACACTTCTCAGTTGAGCACAACTCCTCCCACAATCTCTCCAATCACACTGAAACTCACTGGCTTACTCTCTTTGTAGAGTTCATTTTTGTCTTTCTGGAAGAACTTTGCATCACAGGCTGTACGTTTTCATGAAACCGTTTCCCAGTGAACAAAAAGAAATATGTTCTCAATCAAAAATGAGAACAAAAGCAGTGTGCTTGCTGGACTTTGCAAGAAACTGTGATTTTCTCAGGCCTCTGCGGGTTTGGCACTGCTTGGCCTTTCTAAAATCTGTCAGTCAGAGCTGACGCAGATCCGCTTCCTGACTCGGTAAGATTTGTATTGTTCGGACTGTGCACGCTCCTGTATCTCCATCCACCAGCCACTTCCTGCTTCCTCTTGCACAGGAAATGCTGTGCTGCTTTCCTCCACTCCTTGTGCAGCACTCTGGACATAAATTTAACTTTCCTGCTCTGTTATTCCAAAAAGCCACATTTCTTCCACATTAGATGAGGGCTGGTTACGCATAGTTTGTGATGGAAACAAGCACATAAGATTAGCACTCGGGTCGCCATATTGTCATGAGCATCATTCGCTCTGACAGCTTTATGATACATGGAGTTGTTATATTTTAATGCTCTTCCACAAATTATACACGAATATTATGTTTGACAAAAAAAAATTGCAGGGTCAGAACTGTCTGTTTCTCTTTTCTTAAACAATATGTCTGGGACTATTAAAATAATAAATAAATAATAACCGGCCTGATATGCTTCACTTATATGTTTCCTGCCTAATCATTTCCTTCATCAGGAAATTCCTATATAAATAGTAAAAATCCTGTAGATGAGTTAGTCTCCTACCTTCATTGTTGTCATAACAACAACTAGCAATGACAACAGATATGTCATTAATGTGAGGTCCATTGCTTATAAAGTGTCTGATGGTACTCGAGTCAACTGATCTTCTTTTGGTTTTCCCAATGTATATGCACTCATCTGCCAATTCCTTAGATACACCTACCTTTCATTCATTCATTCTTCAGTAACTGCTTTATCTTTATCAGTGTCCCAATGGATATGGAGCCTATCCTGGGAACATTGGGCATACACACACACGTTCACACCTAGAAGCAATTTACTATAGTCGACCCACCTACCAGCATGTTTTATGAGGTCGGAAGAACCCGGAGAACCTGGAGGAAACCCACACGGGGAGAACGTGCATGGAAACTTGACACTGACAGTAACCCAAGTTCAGACTCTGGAGCTGCCTACACTTATGTTGTATGCCCTAAAGGGCTAAATCTTGAACCCTTAAGGGTTCTTCAGAAATCCTCTACGGGGACATGGGCTGAATATGAAACCCAACAACTGTGTGAACCCTATCAGAAAGAGTTTCAAGCTAAAATCCTTAACTATCCAAAGAAACCTTTAAAGAACCTTTGAACAGTTCTGTTTTGTAACAGTGTATCCACACTCATTGACCATTTGCACTTTGTGGGTCAGTTACTCACTGTTACCCATCTGTTTGTATACACAATGAGTCAGCCCTCTTCTACCTCATCCATCAGTGGAAAGGAACCACTACAGGACATCAACTGACCAGATGGTATTTGGGTGGTGGACAATTCTCAGATCAACAGTGATAGTGAAATGGGAGTGGCATAATAGTGTGTGTTGAGCTGTGTTGAGAATGAGCTCCCCAACCGTGTATCTCCAGCCAGCAGCAGTCATGTGGTCAGAAACTGACACTGATTAAGGGTCATTGATAATTAAGCATTAAAAAGAGCTACAGTTTCTAAATGTACACCCACAAGATGGATTAACAAGGTAAATAATAGAAGTCCAGTGTTGCTCTTGTGTCTGTTACACTCATATCACTGCCACATATTCGCTACACCAACTCAGTGTCACTGTTGATGACAATGATCCATCACTGAAATAATATTTAATCATAGTGTCAACTAAAGTCATTAACCATATACCAGAAAAGTGCCTCTATATGGATGTGCCCCTGATAAAGTGTATTTGTACGCACATACATTGCAAATAAATATGCATGGGAATTAAGGTCATAATTTTAGAATTTTAAAGCTCAAATGGAAGTTGAGACTAGGCCCCATATTTTGAAAGCTTCATCACTGTGGATGTGTTAGTATTATAATTTACATTATATATAAATTCATTGTATCTATTCTTAATTATCTATAACAGCAGCTTGGACATTAGTTCCAGCTCTAATTCAAATCACAGGTTTATATTAATGCACTCATTCTAATATATTATCGTTTCTATAGTATCAGCTCATTCACAGGGACTTGTATAATGGACCCTTCACATAATCTAACTTTCTGTATGTAGACATCTATTTAATATTTATGGAAGGAGTCTTCAGTGTCAGTACTTTGTAACAGTCAGTATGTTTTACAAGATGCATGTTTTTTTTTTTGTCTTTTTAACTTCAAGACAGAAAAAAGACACATGAAACAACAGTTTATAGCTGCTAATCAGAAACAACTGTTTATAGCTGCTAAAATGTAAGTGATAACAGGAACTACCTTGTTTCACGGACGTTCCACAACATTATCTGTACCTATAAACAAACAAAATGCATGAGATGGCATTCTTTAATAATGTAAAAAAATTTTAAGCATTGTCAGATTGCAGTGATATAAGGAATAACACACTTCGGGATGTGCTGTTATTGGAAAATAATCAACTTCCAGGTGGTAAAAGTAATGTCGCTTCATGTCAGACCACATCACACCACCCTGTCTGGATGATTTTCAGCTATATGTAACGGCACATTGTGACATTTTATTCCTTACAGGTCTAACTACTTCAGCTATGAAGTACTACTTGTTATGAATTATACATTTGTGAAAGAACTGGGAAGTGTGATGAGCTTTAAGAGAAAGCCACACAAAAATAAAAAAAATAATAATAATATGAAGAAGAAACATTCCTCCACAGAGACTTCAGGAGCCCTGAGTCCTTTAGGAGCCCTTTTCTGGAGGTCTTTTCTCTGGGGTAGGTTCAAGCCTGTGTTTGAAAAAATGTCCACTAATCATTTAAAAAAAAAAAAAAAAAAAAAAAAAAAAAATTCTTAGAAATCTTCCTCTAAGTGTGAGAGGGCTGTTTTACACACACACACACACACACACTGCTGTTGGATTAAATCTGTGTGTGAGGTGCTTCAGGCAGGATGGAGCCTGTTCTCCCCAGCAGTTTTATCAGTCCCTAACACACACAGGAATTCCGGTTTGGGAATGACCGTCCGATTCCCAGCTTCCACAGGAAGGCAGAATAAAAAGCAGCTCATCGTTGGGAAAGGCGTCTCATTTTCCTGCCGTCCAGCTCCAGGCACAGAGCTCACACCAAAGCTCACCCCAAATCTCAGCCCAAACTCCACAGCACTTCTCCAGCGGGACTCTCCACACACTCGGCTCTCCCCGGCTTCAGCATGAATCAGCGGGACAGGTACAGTAGCTCCTCCTGGCAGGTTCCTCAGTGAGAAGCGTTTAGCCGCAGAAACGCCAGGCTGAGGTACAGCAGCGACCTGCTAACAAGCCTGAGTTACACTAGCCTTCTGTACCACAACAACGAGTTTTTACTGCCTTTTCTGAACGTTTTATTCACACAGACGTCGTTAGTAACACAAAAAGAGGGAGAAATTGTTTTATTTAAAATGGTACAAGGTTTTTTGCGGAAAGTTTGACAGCCTTCACTGAAATGCAGTAGTTGAGTTTCCGCTGGTGCGCCTCCTCGTGGCAGCTTTTAATATTGCACTCCAATTCCCAACGAGTGGTAACTCAGGCGGTAGCTATTCACTAGCTATTGTTTTCTTTTTTTTTTCTATTTTAAACATCAATTTGCATGCTTTGCATGTTCAGGAATATTAAGTTTTGTGAATTTCTTCCGAACAACCATCAGATGTGCTGCAGTTTGGGTTTAACTGAAAAATATATAAACTTACAGCTTCTACTGCCATTTTAATATAGCATTTTATTATTATTATTATTATTATTATTAGTAGTAGTAGTAGTAGTAGTAGTAGTAGTATTGTTTATTCATCCGTTGGATCTGGAACCTATATCAGGAACACTGGGCGTGACCTGGGAATAGACCCTGGGTGTGCCAGCAGTCCATATTATTAGTTTTATTATTATTATTATTATTAGTAGTAGTAGTAGTAGTAGTAGTAGTTTTATTATTATTATTAATTCATCTGTTGGATATGGAACCTATATCAGGAACACTGGGCGTGAAGCGGGAATAAACCCTGGGTGTGCCACCAGTCAATATTATTATTATTATTATTATTATTAGTAGTAGTAGTAGTAGTAGTAGTAGTTTTATTATTATTATTATTAATTCATCTGTTGGATCTGGAACCTATATCAGGAACACTGGGCGTGAGGCGGGAATAGACCCTGGGTGTGCCAGCAGTCAATCATGTTATTATTATTATTATTATTATTATTATTATTACTGATAATATAGTGGAATTATCTCATTTGACCTGGCTGAGAGCCATTCTGCTGATTACCATTTGTATCATTTGTTCTTTTTTTTGTAGCAGGAGGCCGCTGATAAACTGGGCAGATGAAGGGTGATCTAACAGCAGAGAAACTGGCCTGCTTCCCAGCTCATTATTACTTTTGGTACGCGCTAGGCCTGCCTCAAACTCGTACCGTGAGTAATAATGCACTGTGGCAGGCACTGAGCTACTCGACTCTGCAGCTACAGCTCTGGAGTCCAGTGAAGGAGGAGCATCATGAAGACCATCAGCCTGCATTTCACATGTGATTTTAACTGTTTGCATATGTGCTGTATGCATTTCCTTTAAATGAACGAGTGCGTGAATGGGAATTACTGGTGATATGGGAGAAATAGTTTCTAATGTTGAGACTTACTGTATGGCCTGTGGTTTTTCTGTTCAGGTTTGTTTGCAGGTGACAGGTGAAGTGCATTATATATGGAGTTTCAGTTCAATACAGAATCATATGGTACTATTATTATTATTATTATTATTATTATTATTATTATCATTAAGTGACAGTATGTTAAACTATTCTGAGTAATGGAAAATAAGTTTGGATTTTAATAAATATTTAATAGTTAATTATTTGGACTGTATGGAGTTTTTTTTAATAATTTTTTTTATTTTATTATTTATTTATTTATTTTTTACTTTTAACTCTATTTTCTGGATTATTCCTGATAATAATAATATATATAAGAAAATATCTGACTCAGCACCTTAAGACACTTAATGATGTTTGTTTTTTTCCCCTTTAATTTGGGTTAATACTTTACTCATGTTAAATTCATCCTAGCAACTTATCATTAAAAGACAGTTAAGCAGCTCTTTCCTGCAGCATGAGCTTTTTCTTTTTTTTATGCGAAAGAAAAAACAAAACAAAACAAACCAAACCCGCATACTAGCCTCTCGCACTAAACAGTATGCTGTAATGGTAAACAGCGCACTCTTTTACAATACTACTTAGTACGTTAGTATGCAGTTTCTCCTGCGTACTAGGCTTCTGGAACGGCTGTGACGTCACTTGGTTACACTGTTGATGGCAACCAGCAGAGAAAATGAAGAACTCGTTTAATTCGAGTTTCATTAGAGCTGAATTAAAACATTAAACATTAAACATGGACGCTGAGTGTTTAGACGCGGGGATAAACATGGACCAGCAGCAGCCTGATAAAAACACCGACGTGAAAACAAGCGACGTTTACAGAGTGAATGAAAATCTGCCAAAACGTTTCAACAATCCCGAGTGCTTTAAAGGCTACAGGTGAGCTTAGCTAGCTATGTTAATCCGGCTAACCAGCATTATCCTGCAGCTACATGATATATTACACACACGGGTGGAGAAAGTACTGGGCAATGACACTTGGTATAGTAAATACAGTAGTAGAGTAAGTAGTATAGATAATGTGTCTCAACCTTAATTAAAAACTCAGTTAAAAATCTACTCAAATTAATAAGTTAACCACTTTTTCATGTATTCAAGTGTTAAAAAGTAAAGTTAGTCATGTTTTCATGTGAAAAGAAAGTTTTATTACTAAACTAAAACTGATTTTTGTTCTAAATCACCTGGTTTAACTAAAAACATCATTCACTCTCTGTAAGTCTGCAATATTTCACATGAGAATTTGGCTTGTATATGAGTCTTTGCTTACTCCAGCATAATGCAGCTTTTTGCTGAGGTAGAGCCAGGGTACTCATCCCCAAGTTCAGCATTGCAGTCCAGGGGTTTAATCCAGCCACACACACACACACACACACACACACACATGGATTAGCTATATAGCTATATAAAATTAAATTAAATGTAAATGTAAGTCGCTCTGGATAAGGGCGTCTGCCAAATGCCATAAATGTAAATGTAAAATGTAAATATAGCTTTATTGTGTAGAAGGTCATGGTTGGTGACAAGTTTTCATGATTCCTGATGGATTTCTTTTTTTTTTTTTAATTTAATTTTTTAAAAAATTTCCATTCATGAGCTTGATTAGGTGCTTTGAATTGAAATGTGAACAAAAATGTGCAGGAGCTCATTCAGTTGATGTAGAGTGTACAGAAGAGTACGGAGTAAAAGGTATGTTTGTTTTTCTCAGAAATGTAAATAAGTAAGAGTACATGTATTCAATTTCAATAATACTCAAAGTAAAGTGTATATATATATATATATATATATATATATATATATATATGCCAAGCTTATACTTAAGTATAGTGACAAAGTACGATTACTCAGATATTGTCTACCCCGATTATATATTATATTATTCACTGTTAAGATGTCTTTGCACCACAATTGGCTAAAAATGTCCCACACTTTCTAATGCCTAACTTGTAGGCACACTTTTCTTACTTAGCTTAGGTTACTATATTAATATTAGCTTAAGCTACTCTTAAAGGAATATCACATACATTTCACATTTAGTCATGTTTTTCACATGGGACTGCGTGAGTAATACATGTGAGAAACATGTGCAGGTACATTTCACCATGCTGCACCCTGAAATTGAAGTAAATATAATGTGTCATTATATGTGATCACAGTATGAAAAACAATGATTCGTGAAAAATGAAGCCACATGTCCTACATGTGAAAAATTAACATGTGAAAGGAAAAGAATTGTGTAAAAATAAAATCACATGTGAAAATAAATCCACTACATGGGGAAAATGTGTGAAACAACGTGAAGTTTGTGTAACTTTCTCTAAGGGTATCTAATGAAAGAGTGCAAGAGCTTTATCTTATGTGTATATAAACTACAGTGGACAGCCAGCAGTAGTTGGATAAGGTTTGCTTGTGAGAATAGCTGTGTTTCACTGGTAGGGATAAATATCAGGAAGGCATCATCCCACCAAATTGTACCTTGAGGTTCCAACACTGACAATATAAAATGAGTACAAGTAAATGTTGGTGCTTTACATTACTAACGGACCTGGATCAATAAAGCAGTCCATTTAGACGAGAAGTACAATCAAGCCCTGATATTGATTCATGAAGAATTATTAATGGTTAGAAATCTGATTACATTAGAATACCGTATTTGCCCTGTCTAATAGTATATTTAGCCTAAGACATTTCAGTGTGTCTCAATGCTAGGACTGAAGATTAACAAATAACATCCTTATTTCATCTGTTTCTTAGTCATCTTTGGGCTCCCGAACAGAGCAACAGAAAAACATTTGCCCTACCATTGGTCAGGTCTTGATAATAGCCAGGAGTCCAACTGAGCAAAACTGGCCATGCTGTTGAGGTGGGAGGAGCTTAACTCTCTTCTCTGTCAATCAGAGTCACACTAGCCAATCGTGCGTGTCTGTGAGGCTGATGTACATGGAAAAGGGTAGTTAGCGCTTTCCACCAAGTGTGTTCAGCTGCCCTGTGATGTAGCAACGAGGCACTGGGTAGCTACACGTCTCAAAGGAAGTACATCCTAACCCTCAGCATTCCTGGATGCCGCTTGGTAGCTGGGGTGTGATAAAGAAGAACTAGCTAGTAGTGGGTGGGAATTAGCAGGGACAGAAATTGGTGGGAAAAAAAAACACTCATAACGTGCTCACTTTATTTTCCATTGCAGTAAGAAGATGGTCCACCCACTGTACCAAACAACCAACCAGATATACGGCAGCAAAAAACCTACAGTTCATGAAATGCCGGTAACTATCTTGAGTGTACTGTAAAATATTTATACTCTTTTATAAGCAAGTGTGTCATGACACAGTGTTCTATCATTTATGTTATTTCAGACAACCTTTCATGGGAGTCAGCGCAAGTTTTCAGACCACATCCTGAAGAGAGGAATGTTTCGAGATAACGGCTTCAACACATCGCTGGAGCAGAGTCGAATCACCGGGCCTAATACTGTCAACACGTTCCACGACAGAATCTGCTTCCATCATTTATACCGCACTGGAGGAAACGATCAAGCAGAGATTAACATGATATGAGACTAATGCATTGTTTTGCCCTGTAATTAATAAAAATGGCATTTTAATGAAGTTAACTTGTTTACAAAACATCCCGGCCGCTTTATTACATCTTTCTGATAAGCAGCACAGTGGCGGATCGGTTAGCATTACTCTTTACACTTTACTCACCGTTAGTGCCCTAGACAAAACAGCCACAGAAAAGTTATAAATAACAATTCAGTTAGGACAAATATTAAACAGGTGGTTCAAAAAAAGACCTAAATGCTTGTGTTTATGGTATTAACTGATCACTTTCAGATCCTAATGGAACTCTTACTTATACTTTAATAAAGACAGGAGGGTATATCAGTTAAGCCTGTAGCTAAAAAACTCATAATCAGTGCTAATATTGATTGTAGGACAAATATAGTATGTTGTGTGCTACCTAATCAAGAGTGAGGCCTTTTCCAATTAGATTTTGCCTTAGTGCACATCATATATTCAGTGTACTTTTACTTACAACCACTAGTGGTGCTGTTGTACTTTACTGTAAAACATCTACTTTAAACCATTTGAGCCTTATTTTTATATATTTTTTTTCTTTAACAGAGAGGGAGGGCTTAGCCCTTCTAGCTCATTTATACCAGCAGCAGCTGAGGCTCGGTTTTAAACAATCCTTTAGATATGGACGTTCAAACACCCTTAATAAAAAGAATCAAGATTCCAACAGCTATAGTTCAGTTTTAGAGTTGTTTTATTTGGTGTTAAAGTCCAGTCAGTGCACGCATTTACTGTATAATATGTACACAAACTGGAGGCCATCAAAACATTGTTCATGAATTATAAAAGCACTTTTCAACCAACATGTGAAGGTACAGCAGACCAACACAGAATGAAGTATAGAAAAAAAAAAAGAAATGCTGTGAGGAATAAAACAACATACAGCAACATATAGCAAACACAGTAGACAAACGCTCTCTCTCTCTCACTCACACACACACACACACACACACACACACACACACAAACAAACCTGAGCCAGGCTGTGGGAAACACGACTCTGAATTTACTCCTGGCTGTTGCTAACAGTAAAGACGGGGGTGGCAGGTGAACAGTATTACAGTATTAAGGGTTTTGGTGTCGTCTTTTCCCTGTTTGCCCTTGAAGCTTGTGAGCAGCAGAATAATATTTATTGTCCAGCGGTCTGGATTGTCAAGTCCCCACACGTCCGTATTAGTCAGAAAGTAAAAGGCACTTCAAAACATCGTAACAAAATCCAGTGTATTGTATTATATAATCATACACACGTGATCAGAAATGACGGAATGCAAAGGCTGAGAAGTGTACACTCCAAAGAGTGGCCTTTTCAGACCATTCTGCAGGCATTTTGCTTCATCGGGCTCACAAAATAACAAACTGTAACAAAAAAGCTGGCCTGTTGTGCACGCCAGGCTTAAGGTTGTCATGTAGCAAAAGACAAAAAGTCATGGCAAGAAGTTTCAGTAGCTCTGAAAAAACCAAACTGATTGCATAGGCAAGAAAAAAGTAGCTCCTTCCTTCCACACAAAAGACAAAAATGAACTGGCATAAATATATAGATATATTTTTAACAAATATGCCATCTTGTTCACATGGAATTAAATGTGAAATAAAAAAAAAAGATCAGGAAAAAATAAGCAGAAAGGCTTGGGCGTGAGCAGCTGTAGGAAGCCCTGGTGGTGGAATGGTGGAACAGTGTGTGGAGCTCAAGCACACAAGCTCTACAGCTCTGTGTCCTGATATTCTTGTTTGTTATGATAGTAGCTGTGTTTTGTCGGGTCTGCTAACCACTGCCGGTACTCTTCGTCACTCGCGTCCTCTTTGCTGGGGCAAGCTGAAAATCTGTCTGAATAGGGCACTTTGGAGGGAGGAGTCTGAGGTTCCGGCCTCGCGCTGGATCTGTGCACAGAGATACAGGATTAGACAAGGTGATAGGCTGCAATCACTACGACTTTTTAGCATCCATCAACAATGTATCTCAATTTATCCCAACTGCGATTTGTATTTTAAATAGGATCTTAAAATGAATTTTTTTATGTATTATTATAGTTGTGAAGTGATGTATGTAATGTAAAGTGTTGTTGTGATGATTATTTGTATTGTTTGTGTCTTGAGCCTTTTGTCTAAAGACAATTTTCTACCCTATTTAGGATAGACAGTAAAGCTTTTGAATTGAATTGAATTGAATCTCTTGCCACTGAAATAAGTTGACAACATACGTCAATGGTTCGGGTAAAAAAGTTGCCCAGAAATGGTTCCCCAGAGTAACAGAATGTACTCGTATGTGGCCATGTGTCCTCCAGGAGGAGACGGTCAGGGGCTGGGCTTCAGTTATTCACACTGATATTGCAAAAAAAGAAGGAGAAACTAATTACGGTCGATAGATCATGTCAATGGCTGAACAAGTTGAGCCTTGGTATGGCACACTGTCAGTGTCACTTAACCTACAAATTGTCTTCCAAGGACAAACACACTTACAACCATCCACCTGTATCTGTCTATGCTTTTTCTGACAGATATCTTTGTGAATGCGGCCTTAGCCTAGCCTTCAACACACCACTGTTGCCACTGAATCAGGGACAGGGACTGGAATGAGTGGACGTGATGCCACGGTCCCCAAGCAGGTTTCTTTTTTGGGTTATGGAAACATTTCTTACTCCTGAGGGGAAACAGTGCTCTTACCCAATAGGCTGTGGTCTGCTGTGGTCCAGTTTCGGGGATTTTATGGGGACAGCATAGATGTCTGGGTGCTTCTGAGCAATCTCCAACTAACAAACAGAGTATTATTTGAATTTCATATTTCAATTCACATTTTTACCACCAATTTTACTTCACTTTCACACATGCTCATTACCCTGGCATCCTGGGCCTGCTGTAGCTCCAGCACCCTTTGTGCTCTTGCGAATTGGTCCATCTTCTCAAAGGCTTTCAGCTTGCCCAGAAAGGACTTTTGGGAAGGGTCCTCAGGGCTCTTTTCTGGAGGCTCCCGGTCCTTGATGGGGCTGTCCATCAGGCCTCTGGGGGGTCGGGGCACAGACGTGGGCTTCAGTGCTACGGGAGGTGGAAGAGGTTTGGTGATGCTGGGTGAGTTTGGGACATGATGGTGCTCGATGATGGCAGGGTTGCTGGTATTTGGATCTCGTGCTTGGTTGAAGTGTCCGTGTGGGGCCTCGCCTTGAGCCAGTGGTTTCACCTGAGAGAAAAATACACCCTGCATTAGAGACAGTGAAGCTCTTGGTAAGACAACCAAGCCTTTTCTGACAAATATGAACATTTTCACATTGGCAGAAGGATCAGTTGTTGTAATACTGTAAATCTGATGTATATTCTTATCATCCATTAACCCAACCCAACTGACCTTCCTCAAGCTTCATTCTTAAGTCTGATATTGTAGTATATATTGCATAGTGCATTATACCCTTTTTATATTTAAACAGTGTGAACTTACATTTTTCTTGTAGGTTTAAACTAAACTGAAATTACTGCCACACTTCCTTTTGGGTGTACTTGCTCTACGGTACACATGGCACACCTGGATGACTGCAGGGCTGGCTGAGCGGCTGACCTTGGGTGGCTCAGGGAGGAAGGTGGACATTACAGGAGGGCTGGTTTCAATTGGCGACTCTCTGCTCACCACACCCATGCGGGAGTTGAAGCGGATCTCTGGGCTGGACTTCCTGAGGATCTACAGGGCAAGCACAAGATCACACACTACTCAGGGATGGGTTGGTGTTTATAAGGTTTCACTCTGATGACTGGACTCTCTCTCACACACACAAATGATGACCATATAGCAGGGGTCATCAACTGCGGTTCAAATTCAGACCCAGCAATTTTTTTTTCACTGGGCCAAACCGACTACTTTAAATAATACTATAGCAGAGCCAGGAAACGCATCAGAAACTGGTCGTAGAGACTCTTTATGTCAATTATTTAACTGAAGGCAGCTCATCAGACTAGAGACTAGCTATATGGCTAGAGACATGCTCAGAAAGGGGAAAGTTTTCAGATTTTCATAAGTTTTTCATATTATTTACCCTCTCTGGGGGGAAAAAATTAGGGAACTGACAACATAGTTTGTTTAACAAAATACTTTCCCTGCTTCAAATTCAAAACATTTCCCATCTGTTCAGAATCCATGGTACTAGTCAAGAGGTAACGAATTGCCACTGTGAAACAAAACATAATCACTTCAAATGGTCTTACTCACTCATCTCTAATGTTTAAGCATTAAAAGGTAAGTGTTAATGCTATATGTTTATCCAGACTTTTGTAAGCAAAGGATTTCTGCAAATTTTAGGCGAATAGCCCTGCCAAAGAGTATATTTAGAGATATTAAAGCAGTTCTGTGAATGCATGAAATAGTTTTGATATGTCTAAGCATTGGCTGTCAGTTGAGAATGTTGTAATTAAAAACATTAAGCAGTAGGGGGCAGAAGAGACTGTGTTAATGTATATTACTTTGAGCTTTGATCAATTGATTATTTGTGTTTTGTCTAATGGGAGTTGTTTGTATATATGTGTATGTCTGTTTATAAAAGCTATGTAGAACTGATGGCCTGTGTGCCTTCTTTAACTCTCTAACTTCTTTAGTCAATACTGACTACACAGTCATAACAGCTGTCTATGTGTGTGATGTTTGTGTTCTTCAGTCTGCCTCAGAGTATCCAATGACAATTTTCCATTTGTGTATTCTCTCTCTGTGAGTGTGCGCGTGTGTGTGTACTCTCTGACCTCCTCTGGCATGACCGGCTCAGAGGATCTGCTGATGGCTGACACTCGCTGACGCTCCAGCGTTTCATCAGGCTCGTTATCCGTATAGGCTCCTCCCTCGTCTGCTGTGTCATCGTAGTCGCTGGTCACACGGCTGTCCATGCTCAGATAGTCGGCGCTCATCGCCGACAGATACGACATGCGGTCGTCGTGGAGATCAAGGTCTCCCTCAGCCGTCCCGTCCAGCTAAAAGAGACACATGATGGATCTTGGGTACAGACAGGAGCGCAAACAAAAAAACAAACCACACAAACACACACACACACAAAAACAAAAATAAAGCTATAGAGAACAATCAAAGAACGATGAACAGTAAACAGCACAGAAAGAAACAAAAGAGGTCTAATATGACTAATGAATCAATAGTAAAAAGAAAAGCAAAGGCATGCAGTGATGAAAAAAATATATTAACACCAACAATTAGAGTTAATGAAATAAAGTAAGGAAATCTAAAAGAACGGGATACTGAAAGTATAAGATGGAGAACTGAATGATGATGAAAAAATAGAGTGTTTGGTGTTTACCTTCCCCTCTGAGACCCACACTGCCTGGGTCTGCTGATGCCGAATGCAGTCTTTCACACTGCCATACCATGCATCATTGGCTGCATTCAGATCAATAACAACTAGCACAGTAAAGAAATTAGCAGAGAGAGAGAGAGAGAGAGAGAGAGAGAGAGAGTAAAAATCAAGACATTTCGATCTGAGCACCTTGTTCTGCAGGTTCACCTATTGACCTATTTATTTAACCGCATCTCCACTGACTGCTAAAATCAATCATTTTCTGATGGATATCTATCAGAAACAAACTAATATCAAATGGAGATGAAGTCTGTTCAGTACTGCTCTTATATAATAACTGTATTATACATCTGCTGTAATAAAAAGTACAGAATTGTTGTTATTATGCATTATACAATTGTGCTGTTTCTTGTCACTCCTGATTGGTCAGAAGGTTTTGATTGTTTTATTCCTTATACGAGATGGTTATATCTGGAAATAATCATGTCTCATACACACACACGCATATATACACAGAGTACAGTACTGTACATACATATCTCTGGGACTCACCGGTGAAGAGGTGTGAGCAGGATTTCCTGAGCTTGATGGCCTGGTCAAAGAGTTTGCGGGCACTGCGGTTTGAGTTAGGGATGATCCTCTGTCTTATGGTCTTCACCCCATGCTTACTGTCTGGATTAAAGAAGATGACGATGGGGTACCACTGCGTGTAGTTTAGTGTGTCCACGGCCTTGGGGGTCACGTCCAGCAGAGCATGTTTATCCTGGGGAGAGAGGAATCAGAGAAAAAAGGGACACAACACACTGATATTTGGATTCAGTGATGATAAACAGTTAACTATATTAGAAATTAAGGACTGTAAAATGTAATTTGTGTAAGAAGCATGAAACTGTGAATACTCTAAACATAACTTTTATGGCCAGTTTAGTTTACGGTGAGGTGCACGTGGTGCAAGGTTCACTGTGCATATGCTAGATATATGTATTACCTGTTCAATGATCTGTCGGATGGTGTTGAGACGCACCACCCCGGAAGACTTCTCTGACCCTGCATCTTTAGGTTCTGTTTCTAATGAGCAGACAGCACAGAATAGAGTAAATGATAGACATGATTTTCCATGACTAAAAGTGACTATCTGAAGGAGGAGTCACTGAAATATCAGGAGTTGGTCTTGCTAGCTACAGGGTTTAAAATAAAACAAATTCTTATGTATGAAATATTTATGGGAGTGATTTTTTTCCTTAAAGGTGTAGTCTGTAATGTTAAAAGTGTTTATAGACCTGTAATAATCACATAATTTAAAAAATACCTTTAAAAACTAAAATGTTGCTATACAATGGATCTGCATAGTTTTTCCATTTCAGGCTTCTGTTTAGATTTTTCTTTCCCTGAAACTAGCTCTGCTCTCCAGCTGGAACAAAAAAGCTCAGCTATGTCAGTTTTCCTCAAAAGACAATTCAAGGCATATGTAGCTTCAACAGAGGATATGGATGTCCGAAAATTACATACTGCTCCTTTAAACAACCTGTGCAAAGACAGTGTTTGTATAGTATCAATGCACCTCTTTTGTGTGCATTTTAAGCATGTGGAAGTATAGCTGAACAAAATGTCTGAGACAAAACTGCTGCTCTCCTCATGGCTGCCTTTATCCTCAACAAATGCCCTCTCTAAGTTGAATATGATCAACTCTGTCACATTGACAGAGGTTTTTAAATCTCCGTGGCTCTACTCACTGGCAATGACGAACTCCTCCGGCAGCTCGGTGGCCAGTTTTTCACTGGCAGCGTCGGCTATAGGACCAAACAGAACCACGGGCCTCCTGAAACCAGCTACAGCACAGATAGAAAGATGTTAGAGAAAATTATAAAGAGCATTATAAAACATTATGACCTCTACACATACAGTACAGTAGGACTCCCTGTCAATCTAGTGCAATTACTCATCTAAATAAATCCTGTTATTAGTTGAAATACAACCTCAAATTGTTCACTCTGTACTTATAAAATATGAAAGCGAACGTACAGGAAATGATACTGATGTCTGCCTCAAATCACATATTGATCATAGTAACTGTAAATTAGTGCGCGATTCACCAAGGAAAAAATATTACCTAAGACTAACTAAAAACAGCTTTATTTCTAATCTTTCACACTAGCTGAATGCAAAAATCTAGCTGTCACAATACGTGTAAGCATGTAGTGTTTGAAAATGTAGTGAGTAGAAAGCAGAATTTTTCTTTTGAAATGTAGTATGTAGAAGTCAAAAGTGGAGTAATGATACTTAAAAACAGACTTAAGTACAGCAAAAAAGTGATTGCACAGCTGAACCTTAGTGATAATTAAAAAAGCTCTTGCTGATAGAGGATTTCGGAAATAAAGTTTACTTTTATTACTAATATCTGTATTAAATAAATCATGCTCATTGCAGTTTGTGTATACTTTTTATGTTGTTGATTTGTGCGGGCAGTTATGCACCCATGTGCAGATCCTAAATTTTAAATAAATCATTTTCTCTCTCTCTCTCTCTCTCTCTCTCACTCCCTGCATTAGCGTATTGTTAATGGGGAGAATGCGACACGCTCTACACATCAGTTCTGCCCTCAGGGTTTGTCAGTGAATGGTTCTGGCTGTAACGAGGTTGTTAAATGTTTAATCAGCACCAGCTCCTGCACCTACTGCCTCACAAATGCCACTCTGTATCAGTCTTTCACAGTTTAATTATTTTCCACAGACCTGTGAGCTATTGATACGTTCCAATATCCTACTTTTAAAACATGTCTCTGTTTCATTATGGCTGTCTCTCTTTCTATTTGTCTTTGAGAATCCTACCCTCTCTGAGCACCACCCGTTCATAGGCGGGGAAGCGGGTGGAGACGAGGCTCATATCTTCTCGGGTCTTGCGCAAGTCCTTCTTCTTAGCTGCTCTCTGGCCACGGAGTCTCCAGAAGTCAGCTCTGTCACTGCCGGGGGTTTTAGGAGTGTGCTGGACATTAGTCATCTGCTCAGCTCTGCAAGGGGAGAGACAGGAGACAAGGAAAAGGTGGGTGGGTTAAAGGGACTTTCCTATTCTAACCCAAACCCAATTATTAAAAATCCATTCTACGCTGTTGTCTGTGTGTCTTTCCACCACATGGCTCACCTGCTCTTGTTGGGAATGATGCCCTTCTCCAGCAGCTGGTTGTCTTTGCCCACACGGATAGCCAGCCAATTTCCCAGCTTGCCGTCGTACAGGGTGTCCACCACTTTGAAGATGTCCCCTCGAGAAAAGGCCAGGCACTGTGGCTGTTCCTTCTCATAGTCAAAGTGCGTCCGTATAAAGAAGGAGTCTCCACGTCCAGACACGAGGATGTCTTCGTAAACTAGGACACAAATAGAGGCACTTTTAACACCACCTCAGTTCACGAATCTCATGTTTCGGTGGACATTAGGTGACTAAAAGTCGAATATGGGAGGCCAAGGAAAACCCTTAACATGGTGAAATTTTCATTTTCTACAATATAAAATTCTGAAAAATACAGACTGTCCTGAACTGAAATATGTTTCTCTTTTGCATGTATCTCAACCACATGTAAAGGTGGAGCATTTTACAGTATGATTAGCACCAAAAGTGGAAAGGGAAAAAACTGCATTTAAAGATTTTTTTCCAAATGTGGCATAGAAGCATCACGGACATTTAAACAGCTGGTATGGTTTATGTCCATTTCATCTTTAGGCAGACTTATTATTTGTTGTTAATTGTTTGTGAAACTGGCTCCTTACCCAGCATGATCTTTGCCGAAAACCTAAGCAAGTTTAAAAAGTAAATATAAACATTTCCATGTTTCTTAAAGTTTCTTAAATATAAGAGGTCAAAGTATGTTACTGGCAGAAAAATGAAATTTTGACCAAAACCCAACTGGCTGCTTATGAAAATCAGACACAGTGACATCTGATGGGTTTTCCCAGGCTGCCACACATGCCACATATTTTTTGCCTTTAAAATATGTAAATTAAATTTTATCAACAATGAAATTCATTCTTAGACCCCTGATGTATATGACAGGACAAAATATAATACATTCAGTAGCCTAAAAGATACATACAAGACAACACAGTGGCAAGCAGACAGGACTACAACTTGAGCAGTTTGCAACTTCATTGAAATTCTTCATGAAATTCTTGAAACTTCATTGAAATTCTTCATGATTCTTTTTACTCTATCCTCCTCTCATATGCTGTAGAGGAGAAATAAAGGTTTGCAATAAATGTCTAAAAGCAGAACTAAAGCAGCTCTAGTCAGGATTTCTTTAACTGTCTGTGAGACCTGCAAGCAAGCAGAGAGACAGTGTGAGAGAGAAAGAGAAAGAAAGGAGGAGCTGACAGTAAAGGTCAGTGCTGTTCATCCTGGTAGGATGCTATAAGGCAGGGCAAGACTCCAAATCCAATAACTCACCATGAACCACACAGACATTAGACAGGGGTGACTACACACCTGATTAGATATTAAACAAACAGCCTGGGCTGCTCTTAAATCTGTCATGCTTGCTTAGGCATTTCTCAGATAAACACACACACACACACAACTATACTGAGGGAACAATACTCAAGCAGTAACAGAAGGCATAATTGTTAAATATTTTACTACTGAAGATTTGGATATGTATCTGAAAACATGTTTTGAAAGGTAGAGAAGAAGCACATGCACACATAAAGGGCGGTCTTGGATAAGCCAGAACTGGTTCATACTGGTTTGTTCTGTTGGGGAACAACCTAGTGGTCTTGTAATTACTCTTATACACAGTGTGTGTTTGTGTGTGTGTAAGAGAGAGAAACATAAAGTGTAAAAAGAGATGGGGAAAAGTGTAAGTGTCTACATGAACACAAAACAAAGAGAAATAAAATAAAAAAGACTAAAATGATATACAAATGAGGAGATGGCAAGCACTGAAACATCTAATATAGCTAGATAAACATCTAGGATATTGCCATTGTATTGCTGCATGAATATTCCTATTTGTAATTATCACATTAATCACTGCAAATTTGGTTTAATTTAACAGTTATTGCCTCCACCTTCATTATTTGGCAGCTTGATCAGGCATTTGATCCAGTATATCCAAATATTTTGCATTTCATTTTTTTTTATATCATGCACCCATTAATTGTGTGCTTAATGATGCCACAAGACACTAAAATGAGGTCATAAGGTCGTAATATGTGTGTGGGATGTAGGCTATTTGGTCATGCTTTTTGCTATTTTGAGTTGTGGAAGTAATTAATGAAAATATTGGCAGTATTTAATTTGATGTGCTCTCTTGTAAAGAAAACGTGCCCACAGTTTGAAGGATAAGCTGACCGAGCAGCCATCTGCTATGCTTACACTTGAATTAAGTTATCTTTAAGTTCATTCATAATGTTATAGTGAATAGTGCTTAATTCTGTAGTTATGTCTGAGGTCTGAATATCAATATGCACATTTTCAGTATTAACTCCTAATAAAATCAAATCTGTGAAATTTGTTCTTTCAAAGAGAGAACTACTGATTATGTAATACTAATGTAGTGAGTCACACTGTAAATGGATTCCACTAAGCCTTAAGAAAGTGTAAATAACTGGTATTATTTCTCACTGTATTGCTCCAGTGTTGGGTAAAAGTTGGATAAAACTTCCAACGACAAGTTCACTTAAGACCTTCCTGTGTCTGTCACATTCTAACATTTTTATTGATATAGTGAAACAGTGACTATGTGAGGAAGGCAGAAGACTCACCGTCAGCTTTGCTCTGTGCCAGTATAGTGATGTCTTCACCTCTGGGGAGCTCCAACAGGAAGAGCACCGCCTCCTCACGTATGATTCCTCGAAAGTCTACATTATTCACCTGCAGGTGAAAATCACAACTGGTTTTATACAAAACACATGAAGTGGTTGAAAAAACGTACTCTTTTACTACATTATACAGAAAAAATATGCACCTGGAGCTTGTGTCAGCGGCTGCTTTATGTTTGCTTTATTGTTTTAAGGAGCTGGACTGACTGCATGGCCAAACATTATTTGATTTATTATTTATTTAGGTGTATTTCTTTTGCTTATGAGGGCTGCAGTCGTACCTTCATGATCTGGTCCCCAACACGAAGGCCCTCCTCCTCTGCAGGGCTTCCCTCCTGAACACCGGCGATAAAGATGCCCACATCGTTCCCCCCTGCGAGCCGCAAGCCAACGCTCTCCCCTTTCTGGAAGCTCACCATCATAGTATTCGGCCTGAGTGAGCGAGAGAGAGGGGGTGGAGGAGGCTATTATTGAGGACTTCATCATGTGGCTCCATCAAGTCTTTTACACAACCATGTATCCAGCAAAGACAGAGGACTGGAAAGCTAGTACTAGGTCATCTACATGCATTATGGTATGCTTTATGGCATATTGAACAAAGGACGTCCAACTAAGAATGAACAAGTTTATAATCAAGTGTGTACACTTTTGGCACTATACTGCTTTTTCCATTGGTCCAGTACCAAGTTGTACAAGAAAAGAACAATAGTACGGTATGTTGATGGTATGTTTTTTGTGCAATCTACATGCAACATTGTGTTATTTTCTTTCTCAACCTGCACAAATGTTTTTACAAGACAAATGAACAGAAATGAATTCATTAACTATCAGAGCGTAAGGACAGTCCGATTTACAGAGCCTTTTAATATGTTAAACAACCCTCGACTTGGATCAGTTTTTACTGCTGTACCAACTTGTGGTATTACCTCCTGTCTAACAGGGTTTAGCTTAATGCTATTATAGACCCTAACCGATTTTACCAGCATGTTATATATTTTGATGGAGAAAATTTGGAAATTTGGAAACTCTTTGCTGAGCCTTTTACCATTCTTTAGTAGCTAGTTAACTAAAGAAACAGTGTTAATCCAAGCACTTCTCCCTTCTCAGTTTAAATCTAACAATGGTGTCACTGTGTTCTGTCATGATGCCTTATTTGTGACTAGAAAAAGAACCCCATGTCCTGTTGGTTCCTTTTTGGGCAGTTCTTGTTTCTGTGTTATGGAAAAATTCCCAAACTGTTGTTGCATGTGTTAATCATCTATACCGGGTAGAAACTCATTAAAGGTAAAAAGCTCTGGCATGGAGACAAAGGTTTTCAATCAGCAAGTATAAGGCACAACAATAAACCTTCACATGCATAGTTTCTGCCTCATGAATATGTACGAGAATGACAATGGTGTCATCAGGAGGAAAGAGAGGAAGAAAGAGATTATTTATTAAACTCCATGCCAATTTAATGGGGTTTGTACATTAGCGGGAATTGCTCACGTGTTTGTGTGTATGAGGCTTATGTATATGTGTATGCATTCTTGCCAGTATGTGTGCATGTAAGAGAGAATCTGTTTGTATGAGTTTGTGTCTCTGTTTTAGAGGTGTGCGTGGGGACTGGGAGCGAGACCCAATGAAAGATGTCTTTGAGAGCAGGCGGAATTGGTCTAGAGTGTCTGCTGGAGAGGGTGGGATTGGTCAAGTGTGTCTTCCAGAGTAGGTGGTATTGGTAAAGAGAGTCTTTGCAAGCATACAGGATTAGTCAAGAGTCTCATGGGAGCAGGAGAAATTCATCAAGAGTGTCTTAGGGAGTGCGCAGGATCAGGTAGGATCAGGATTGGGAGCGGGCAGGAAGAAGATGTGACAGTATTGAAAAAAACAAAAACAAATACACCTCAACTTCATATCTACATATGAGTCAGTAAGACTATATACCAAACCTACAGTACTCACCCATACATCTCCTCATCCTCAGGACTCGGTCGCAGCAGAATTTTGGGTGTTTTTCTGATTGGCGCTAGAAACAAATAGACACGATGATGCCATTAGATTTGGCCTGACATACATCTCGTCTTCTGTCTGCTATAAGTGATTTGGCCAGGGATTCTTATATGCAAAGCTGGACACTTGCGAACATTTCAATAAAGGAAGTGCACTTTAAAATCTGTAGTACTATGAAGAGAGTCTAAAATGATTTACCCAAAATCCTTTGTAATCTAATTATAAAGATCTATAATCATTTAACAGCAGTAGATTCAGTAAGTATATAGTCAGTAATAATACAGAAATGAGACAGCAGAATGTTTCTTTTAATATATTATACATGATTTTTGTTAATGCCAGCCATAACTGCAGCATGAGAGAGTTGAAAAAGCAGACACATTCACATTGTCCATTGTCCTGTGTTTACAGAAACAGACTGTACCTGGAGGCTCCTGTGGTGGATCTTCTCGCTCTACCTGCACTGCAGGTGGCTCTTCTCCGACCCTGTAAGGAGATAATGGTGTACCCATCTTGGCCAGCCTGTTCTGGGGCTCCTCTCTGGAAACAAGAGTAGCAAGATTTACCCAGAAGATTAAACTCCTGAACAACTAGAAAGGTTTCAGAAGCAGCATTTTTTGAAATGCTTAAAATTGTTGGATATTATAATTTACTATCAAGTCTCTGATATCTTACGCCTCAATCACGGTTATAAAATGAAAACAAAGTGAATGAATTTGATGTAGAACCCTACTACTGGGGTTTTTCCTTTTAGAGAAAGTTCCAAACTGCTGTGAAAATCAACACTTCCTGACCAATCAAACTCGAGAATTCAACATAATATAAGAACATTTAACTATCCAAAGTACCCTTGAAGGACCTTTCTACACCAGTCTACGCTGCACAGGAGGTAGGAGGTGAGTGGGGGTTCATTTTGGAGGTTCATATCTCCTTGAAGGGACCCCTCCTTATTTCAAAGGTTTGGTATTTACTTGATTTTTTTTGTTTGTTTGTTTGGAATAGGGTTGTGGTAAACCCTTGGCTTAGGGTCCCATCATACCTGGCAATCTCTCGTGGGAGCTCAGTGGAGGAATGGGAGGAAATGTCTGACTGCCGTGACCTTTGGTCTTCTTGTGGTGAGTATGATCTGTATGATTCCATCTCAGAGATATCTGAAAGCAAACGCAGATGAGAGATTCAGATGCGTTCCATAAGTGCTAGCATTCTAAAACCCTCCACCAGACGACCCCCGAGAGAGAGTTTAGCGTTCCCGATCCCACACACAGCTCTTAGAGTTATTCATTTTGTGTTAATGTGTCAAGATCTGCCTCGTCATAACACACTGGAAGATGAGGAACCAGGACGGCAGCTTCGCCAGCACATCCATTGCCAGTCGTGATGTTTTGGGGAAAGAATAATCAAAAAGCAGTAAAGTTTTTGCAGTATTGAACCTTAAATGCGTTACAAAGAGGCAGAACAGAGAAAGTGTGTGCGTGTGTAAGATAGGCAGGTCTGATGAAACAGGATACCCGTTACCCCGCTAAGGAGTCGTGTGAGAGACACAGACATATACAGTGAACTGTCTTGGACAGCAGAGCTATTTTGTTCCAAGCAATCTCCATGTAAAACATTATCATATTGTAAAGCTCTACTTTTTCCAGGGTAGTTCAGAAAATTCCTGTTAATTAGAGACGGGTTAACAAACGGCACCAATATGAAGCAGATATTTGGACCAGAAGAGTTAGGCATGAGAATCAGTCCAGAGATACAAAGCAAGGTAAGAGTGATTGCGTGACAAAAAGAAAGAGAAACACAAGGACACTGATCAGATGAAAGAAAAGGGTGAGAGACAGAGATAGAGAGAGGGAGGGAGTTACTGTGTGGCTGGGTGCTGCTGGTGAACCTAAGAGCATGTCCGCTGCTTTAAGAGAACTCCTCAGCTCCTCACAGTGCCAGTGGTGGCCAGTGCAGCGTGCCTAAAACACACTCTGTTACTTGGCACAAAACACACACGCACACAAGTACACACACACTCTCTCTCACACACACACACACACACACTCTCTCTCTCTCTCACACACACACACACACACACACACACACAGCCATAGATACCAGCCAAGAGCATCTGTGCAGGCCTAAGTGGAGCACTACATAGGAAAAAACAGAAATAGAAATAATGTGTCCACGGGTAACAGTCATTAATATGTGACCATAGGGATGCACCAAGCGGACAGTGACTATAAGTATTAGGCTAGATATTGTACTAAAGTGGCAGATTTTAAATGTTCCAACATGATACACTAATTGATTTTATGTTCATAAACAAAGGCCTTTGTTTCAGGGGACAATCTCACCTGGATATTGTAGACTTGTACCTAAATACTGCTGCTGTAATCATAAAGACTGTCCTGTGTTCATCCCAAGACTCTTATTCATTATAATTCTCATACTGAACATCATTTTAACAAACTTAGTAGAGAACTGAAGAGACACACTTTGTAGAGACCTAAACTTGAAGAGGACAGGCTTTCTTTCGAGTCTGGTTCCTCTAAGGTTTCTTCCTCATGCCTCCTCAGGGAGTTTTTCCTTGCCACGGTCACCTCTGATTTGCTCATTGGATGTAAATCTACATCCAGATTTTTGTAAAGCTGCCTTTAGATGTCTCTTGTTAAAAAGCGCTAGCACTGACTTTCTGAAATGCAAAATCCAAACAAATGCAACCCCTCTTCAAATGTTTGATGTTCAACCACACCTCTAAAACATACATGTGAGCTGTCTAGGCTAGATCCTCTGAATGTGTAAGAGGCAGAGCATTCTGAATTGGCAAGCAACATGATTGACAGGCTATTGGGGACACTCCCTTGTCCTGAATGGTTGGATAATATTGGTCTACAATATTTTATTGACTCATTTTATTGAAATGTAATTAGGACATTTATCAAATACAAGCAGTAAATAACTTGAAAGTGTTGGATTGGTTTTTGTAAGAGTGTTAATATCTTAATATCAGTATTGTATTAAAATGGGAAAATGGGAAAATGGGATCGGTGCATCCCTACTGTACATGATTTAACTTAATAACTGTTGTTTTTTTTGTTTTGATCTGCTAAATGAGAGTGCATATATGAGAGGAAACGAGTCCTTTGCTTAGTTTTTTAAATCAGAGATGTGTAAAAATGAGTGTTCCCATCTGTTGGGTGGAGATGAAATTACAGCTTGTAGGACACAGATGAAAAAAAAACAAAACCTCCAAGAAGGGAGAGATAGGATATAAAATCTTTGCTAAAATCTTTACCAAGAGTCACTCCACAGCAAAACCTTCTCCTCTGCCACGTCTGGCTATTTACATCACACCACTACTTTACGTATAAACACGTACATGTTCCTCATATACACACACACACAACACTGGCATACACACTCAACAACAATTAACAGAAAGACAAAAACATACATACAGGACACCATAGAGGATAGTAAGAAACACACTCACACACACAGAAGATGATTAATCCAATCGTGTGATCAGTTGTAGCCTGGTAATTAGGGATTACACACTAAGAGGCTTACAACAAGTAAACACACATCACCTCTGCTGGAAAACAGCTGTGATTTGGCAAAGGTTAAAACCTGCCTGAAAATCTCAAACAGTTAACCACACAAAGTTGTTGTCATGATACACAGGTAACATAGAGAGACATTTTTAACCAGTAGTAATCTTCACATATTTAATCTATGCTATGTTGGTCACATGACCTCTGCCCTACTGAAAAACTAAGAGATTCTGAGAAAGTCCTAAAGCTTTGTTTTGCCTTTAGAAACATGTCTGACCCCAAAACTAACATGACTTTTGAGTATGTTGGCAATCCCATTTCTGTCCATAGGCCAGGCACAGAACAAAAGCGTGGATATTACATTGTGCTAAACAGCACACACTGCAATGAGCATATTACAGTATAGTACTCACATCAGTGTGGCTTGGCTATGACAGTATGCTATATCATCTCTGCTGCTAATAACTGCAACAGTAATAAACACTCTGAACATCACAAAAATTATATACATCACAAAAAGTTATAACCCTCTCCCATTGGCTTTTATTTACCAAAAGTAAAATAAGTCACCACACAGAATCAACGAATGAATAAAATAGTTTATTGATTAGGACGGATATTAAAAACTGAAGTTAGCAAAAATATATGTGCACAAACGTAGGGGTTTCACAAATATATTAAGTGCATGGGCTTGAAAGCTTTACAATTTGGCTAAGGCACAGTCAATAATAAAGATTAATGGTAACCAGACAGTGTGTGCTGCAGTGTCTCTGACGTCCTTCTGCTAAAAGTATGACATATTATCTGGAAAATAAAAAGAACAGAAATAGAATTGCTCTTGTAGAACCATTATATTTTCAGATCATTGCAGCTCTCTGGCTATCAACCTGCTCAGGGGGTCCAAGAATAATGAAGCAAATGAGAACCATAAAACAGTTGAAATAATTGAAATTGTGTCCATGGACAGCCACTGATACTGAGAATCCATGAATACACACATGTATAAGTCATTTATTTCAAGAAATGTATCTAGCATATGCATGTATGATATTTACCTGATCTAATTAACCTGATCCGTCTGTTTTACATTAAATCATGATGCATCAGACTGAACAGATCAAACATCTCAGACTAAGAATGCTGATTTAAATCTATTTAAACACTCTCATTAAAATTTCAAAGGCACAAACTGATTATAATTAGCATTAGTATTGTGATATAATCAGACCCTGGAGCTTTGCATGCTACGCTTCACCATTCTTCGTCAGAGTATTTTTTAGGGGTTAGAAAAAATATTGATTCTTTGATGCACCTTGATTCTCTCTTTAAACAATTCTGTATCGATGTACAGATGTCCCTAATCTAATTTTTTACACTTAAAAACAGTTCACATACAATGTGAATTGAGTCATAATAAAATTGAAAAAGACTTTATTTTTAAAGGGCTTTTGCTTACCTGGAGCCATACAACATTATATTTTATGCTTTAAAAAAAAATCCATCGTGTATAGAATCAAGATTGCATTGAGAACACTGCAAAAATGACATGTTGGCAAGCAAAAATATCTCAAATAAACAAATTTGCCTAGTATTTCCTATTATAAGATTACAATTAACCAAATATATGATTGGTAAACCTATATTAGATATTACTAATTTCAATCTTGAAATTGACAAGATAAAATTGATATATAAAATTTTTAAAAGATATAAAATCTTTCTAATTTTAAACATTTATTTCTAGATAGAAGCTAAATTATCTGCTTTGGAAAGAAATCTTAAAGCTTAAAATGAGTAAAAGCATCTAAAATCAGGCTGAATAATCTTACATTTGGTTTATAATTTAAAAAAAAAAACATTTGCCCACGTTCAAGATATTTTCACTTGCTAAGATATGTTTTTTGTTTGCAGTAAACTATTTCATAATCAAATCTTGGCACTCTGAATCAAATCACATTGAATACTTGTATTTCTGTTGTGCTGACATCTTTTAATATTATAGCTCCAGTCCATGTATTCAATGGGCTATATGAATAAAAGTTTATTATAATGATGCTTATAAAGCTGCATTCATGAGCTACTGAAATAGCTGGTCCAGTATAAATTAGCGCCAAATAGATCACATCGATCAATAGTCAGCTCCAGAGTGTACTCACCGTCAGGCTCGGAGTCGCTGTCTGCCAGGGCCGGGATGCGCACCAGGATCTGCCTGTGGTCCCTCTGCACCACCAGCTGCAGTTTCCCCCGAGACTTCTCAATCAGCTTCCCCGCATCACTCAGAGACAGATTCTCTGTCACTGTCCCGTTAATCTGTCCCACAGCAAACAAACTAGTTAAAAAGATATTCCTGTTTGCTAAGGGGCTTCAAACAGTGTTTTTACATCAACATAAAAATCTATAAAATCCATAAAAGACCCAAAGAAAGAAGACTAGAAGAAAAGAATGGACACATAATCTGTGGTTTAAAGGAAACACTGTCTATCTGTGATAGCGCTGTATGAAATTAATTTTGTGTCAAAAGTAATCACATGTGAATGCAGTGGCAAGGTTGTAATTTTATCAAGTGCACATTCCTAGATAATTTTACACATGTAATTTCATCCGTATATGTGCATGCTTCTCATATTCAGGTCATACTTTACATCTTCCATTACAGATTTTGCACAGAGAGGTTTAACAGTTTGTAGATGTGGGTCGTAGATTTGTTCAGCGCCACCCCCTCAGATCTTAGCTGATTATTATAGGCTACATTCACATTACCAGGAGGAAGTGACACAAAATCAATTTTCTGCCTTGATGTGACAGATATAATTTTTTTCAGGACTGTTTGGACACAAAAATATGGCCTAAGACCTCATCCACTTCTGTGTGTGGTCCTAAATCGGATACATATCTGATAAGTAGCCATGCGACATGAATGAGAATGGTCATATTGGAATTCATGTAGCTTTTCCCCAATGCACATGTGCAGATCTGAGCGTAAATTTGAAATTGTGCAATGAAGCTTGTAATGTGAATGTTGCTGTATAGTGCGCTGTTTATGGTGTTTTGTAAATGTACCTTGAGAATGATGTCGCCTTCCTGCAGGTTCCCGTCTCTGGCAGCCAGTCCTGTGCTGGTCATCTCTTTGATGAAAATCTGGCTGCCCAACCGAAGACCATACTCTGTAAGAAAAGACTAAAAATTCAGTTACTCACTCTTTGGTTAATCCTGACCTCAACCACAATGACCTCAACTACATCATTAAAGACTTGACATGACTACAGCCTAGCACACCCTAAGGCAAACGCCATCACAGTCCAGCAAACAGCCGGGGACTGAAAGCCAATCAAATCAAGCCAAAATGTAGAGTACTGACTGAACAGCCTCAATAAAGCTTTCCATTCCCTGTAGATCATCTATTATCCACTGCTATGCTAAATGAATAAATACATTCTTGTCTAATAAAATAAGCTTCAAGGTGCTGCCAAGTTTAATGTAGCATATTATATTTGTGTCCTTAACAAAAAGTCAGCAAGCTGTTGGTTAACATTTCAGCTATGCCATTTCATGTTCTGCCCTTGCATCACACATAAAAGATATAGAGTCTGGCTTTTTTTTTCCCCTCTCTCTCAAGGTGCGAGGTTATATTATATGATGCCTTTGCATGCATTTCCACCTGCATGTTCCTGATTCTGAAAGCATTTATTGCACACAACCAATTATGTAAGCATCTTAGCAGCACCTTAGCAGCTTTTCCCCACAACCTTCAGTGTACTTTCAGAGCGGATTGTGAGGATTGAAAAATTGTTGGTCTTTTCTATAGCCATAATGAGACGGAGTGGTACTGAGTGGGTGGCCAGTTGCTCAGACTACATGCTGTGAACCGTTGGTGAAAAGATGAGAGAAGACAGGGCGTTATAAGCAGAATCACGAGATGAGTTCTCTTCTTGCCAATTGCCTGGCCAAAATAAATCAGATTAAAATATCTTCAGTGCCAGCTGAGATAAAATCTCTACCCAGATGCAAGGGACACCAGAGAGAGTTCTTGCATAATAACCACCTTTGCAAAAAATGCTGTAGACCTATTTCTTGAAACTGATCCTCATAAATAAAGAACTGTTTCCCTAGGGCCATACCACTGCATAGCTCAGCAGTTCCCCTGCTAAAACACACCTGATCCAGCTTACAAAGAGCTTGACGATTAGCTGCTGTTAAATCGGAGAAATATCAAACACTAAACTGTCACCAGAGGCCTGGAAATAAAGGAGGACTACTTTCACTATATTCCTAATTCACTTCCTCAGCTAATTAGCTGCCATTCATAGGACTCCAGGACTGAACCTTAGTAACATTTTTGAGTGAAGTCTCACCCTCACTGGGCCTGTTTTTCACAAGCAGGACACTGACGGGCGGCTCCAGCGGCTCCTGGTAGCCCTGATCTCTCCCACGCCCCCTGCTAGGTGATGACGAGTCCTCCTGCAACCGATCTCTGCTGTAACTCCTCATCATCCTGTCTGGGTCATATCTCTTTGAATCATAGCCTGGTGCAGGACTGCTCCCACCTCCGTAACTAGCTCCGTGGCCACGGCTCTGCTGCCCATGGTAACGTGGCTCAGGGCTAACACTGCGGTCCAGGCTCCGTCCCCGGCTCCCATCCCTGCGGTAGTTCCTATCTGGGCTGGGTGATCTGTCTGTGCTGCGGCCCCGGCTGCGGTACTCCTGCTCCAAGGTGCCACGGTGACGGTCTGGTCCACGCGGGTAGCCCAGTCCACCATTGCCCCTGGGGTAATCCGAATCTGGGTCACTATGTGTGCTGCGGTTGTCTTCAGGGTAGTAGCTGGACAGGTTGTAATCCCGGCTGTCCCTGTCTGGGGAAGGTGGACGCTTGAGGACGGCAACTTTGCGAGGCCTTTTCACTGTCTGTAAGAAAACATAGAAGTTAATCCAATATACATCACATTTCAACAGACATGATGTTTGAAAAAGCCACAGTGGTGTGCCAGAACCAGGCAGGCTTTACACAGGGTTTGTTAGAAGCCAACTTACTATTTTAGCCACTTTCCCACATTTTCGGAGTTGCTGCACAGCAAAGGAATGAGACACGTTTTCCATGGCAATGGTGTTGACCTGTATAACCCGGTCATTCTCACTGCCAAACAGCACAAAAACATTATTTCAGAGCAAACTGAAGGTACCAGGCTGGGGCTGACACTTGCCCCAGTGTGAGAGGTAAGTCTAATGTTTCTGAAGTGTGAGGACAGGAAGAGAGAGAAGGAGACTTACAACAGTAAGCCATCAGCTGGGCCTCCTTGCAGGACATCAGACACGATGATGGACGTCTCACCGCTGTCTACGTTGGGATTGTCTCTGCCACCAGACACAGCAATTCCGAACCCCATCTTGGAGTCCTGAGAGACAGAGAGGAAATATGAGCAGAAGGAAATTGCTCTCAAGTTTAAAGCTCTCCTAATGTCTCCTGCCCCGACCAAGTCATAGATCACAGACATTAAGACAGTGATACAGGAAGACATTAAGATTCTAATAAACAGAAATGGTGAGGCAGTTAGGCAGTGTGATGGTCAAGCAGTTAGACAAGATTTGCGCTTTAGGCAATATTTGAACACACTGGCAGCATTAATCTCCTGTTTAAACCCACTGCAAGGTAACGTCAATACAAAACTCAGCTTTGGCCTGCACTCTATCACTGCCCTGCTCCCAACAAACAGCCTTACTGTCTGCAGCAAGCAAATTATAGTATCATTTTAGAGCTGTACACTGGGAAATACAGCATAATGACTGTCTATTACTCTCAACCAGACCAAAACTAATCTCTCCAAGCTTAATTAGGTCAGCAGAGAACATGACAGTGAGATTGGGAGGATGGTAAATGGTACAATTGTGGCAGATCTTTAGCTAGAACATTTACTGTTACTGTATATCCCAGTGGGTAAATTTGGGGTTAGTGACTTTTAAATCAAAGTTCTCCTCATATTTAAGCAGCTGGCAATAAAATATCTGCTTAGGGAAAATGTTTTAACCATTTGGACAAAGAGGTGTCTGTATAGCACTTGTGTATGTGAAAAGAACACTGGGGTTGTACTGCTTTCAAATGAAAACTGCTGACTATACCTTTCAGGCACAGGTGTACCACTCAACTCCAGAGCCAAGGTCCAGTACTGTTTGGTGGTTTCCTTGTTCTAACACACCTGATTTGGTTTAGGGTGGCATGGTTGGACAGCAGGTAGTGCTGCTGCCTCACCACTCCAGGGTCCCCAGTTTGATCCTGAACTAAGGTTATCGTTTGCACTTTGCATGTTCTTAACATGTCTGTGTTTCCTCTGGGTATTCCAGTTTCCACCCACCTCCCAAAACCTATGCTAAATTGAATGAGTGTGTAAAATGTAAGGAACGCCCTGTGATGGACTGGCATTCCGTCCAGGGTATAATCACACCTCGCACCCAGTTCCTGGGATAGGCTCCCGATCCGACACAACCCTGGTTACTGAAGATGAATAACTGCGATAGTTTAGTAGGTGTGTCAAGGCAGAAAAATAACCAACCAAACAACGTGCTGGCTCAAGGCCTAGCTTTGCTCTACAGGGAAGGTAGCAGGTAGCAGGCTGCTGGTTATACAGTAGATCACCCTGCTGTTCCAGTGACTTCCATCATGCCCTTGTGCAAGACATTTATGTATGTATTTACAGTGTGGAAGGAGACAGGGTGTTGACTCAAAACATTTTCACTGGTCAATAAAATGAGAGTGAGTGTAAAGTTGGTTTTAGAGGAGCAAAACCTGAAAGTCTAGCCACACCATGATAAGTGCAGACTATTGATTAGTCGGATAAATACGGGTTTTAAAAGCTGCCATGGGAAATTGCTGTGAACTCTGCCAGCTTCCTGCTTAGTCCAAACCTCCCCTACTTCAAACTGCATCCTGCAACTGCTTCCTCCCTCAGCCCTGGTCATGATGTTCCTGAGATAGAACAAGATCCCCCTTGATGTGGCACACCCGCTGCACATGTCAGCACACTTAACCACTTCCTGGATGTATTATACATCAAATAGTTGGTCAGGAAATGGATGTGTGTCCATGTGTGTGTTTACATGGGTGTTTGTGAAAAGCTCTGGCCAGCTGGGTGATTTCTCATGCTGAAGAAGAGAGAAGCTTATCCTGTGAGGCAAGAGGACAGATAAATGGAGCTGTTTCTCTGAGAGAGCCAGGAAGAGGAAAGCAGAAACTCTCAGCATGCCTGCCTGACACGTAAACTGATAAGACAGTTGCAATGGAGGAAACAGAGTAGGAATAATACAAAAGAATAAAGCACGATGAGCCTTAGACAAGTGAATGGAAGTAAGGACATACCCGCTGTAGAGTCACAGTGTACTGCTCCCACACCGTCTCCTCCATTCCTGAGCTCTGTAGAGAAACATATGAATATTAATATCACCTTAATGACTTACAAACAAAATATTACTCACTGGTTGTGAATACATATGAGTGGCAGCACATAAGGGGTATTTACATTAGGCTGGACCAGTGCTCATGGTCTCATGGCAACATTTTTACATTCTGAACTCCACTGAAGCTTTTGTTTAGTAATTAATTTTAAAGGATTTTAACTGTAATATAATCACTGTAAAACTAAAACATATAACGCAGTCAGTCAGAGGAAACTGACCATTTTTGTTGTTTTGCCATTCTACTCCAGTATTTCTGCATAGAATGTATTTCTAGACCTATAATTATCATATTATTTCAACGATCCCTTAAAAAATGGCTACTCAATATGCAACATAATGGATCTAGATAGTTTTTTCTTCATTCCTTTATTATATTTACATTTTCCAGCCCAGAAATTAGCCTCACCCAGTTATTTGCATGGCAGGATGCCAAGAACTCTAATTTGAACAATATTTACACCTATACTGGGTGTCATATAGGAATTACAGCCATATCTATACTTAGAGGGACCAAAGTTATTAAACATTTGATTGTTCAACTGTTTCTCTGAGTAGCTACAACATTAGTTCTTCCACAGAACTGTTTTACGAACTCATTAGTACATTGAACCTGATCCTGGTAGATGACAGTAGTGAACAATAAAAACATCAACGTGGCTATAGATATTCTATATATGCATGATAGACTACCATGAAGAGAAGAATGTACCAGCATGAATTTAGATTAACTGAGCAAACCACCAGAAAGGCCTAAGAATCATATAATCAGTTTTGTTACATGGATTTGTATTCGTTGAGTAGTCTGGACAAGACAGATGAGACAAAGATCAAGCTCTACCAATATGATTGATAGAACAAGAATTCAAGATTAGCTAAACCTAAACACAACCATTCTATTTAATAAAATACTAATATATTCACTTATGGTCCTCTCAATTTGGGGCCTATGTGCAAAATGTGATGTGATTCCTATATGATTCACCCAACATATATGTTAGTATCCTCATATTAGGGCTGTACATTCACTTCCTAGTTATGGTTTCACCGAGAATCTAAGCAGAATTAAAGAGACAAAACAACAAAACCCCAGTGTTGTCCAATTATATGAATTTATGAACTGTTCTTTATATTAAAATAATTTACAGTAACTCAAACAGAGCACTTGTTAAATCTTTTACTATACTGAGCAAAGCAGTGCAGATGAAAGGAAAAGGGATGTACTATTGGTAGCAGTACAGTCTGATGGATGGTCCTGCTGTCTCTTTGTTTTACACAAGTTCATGGACATTTTTGTGTTTTTAATGAGATCAATGTAGTAGAGTGTGAGAGAGAGAGAGATGGAACACTCCAAACTGATTTCATGTGAACTCATTTGACTGTACTGCTGCCCTTGTGTCCTCTGTGAACAAAGCTACAGTTCAAATCAAAACCTATTCATACAATCAAAGACACACACACACACACACACACACACATACATACACATACATACACACACACACACACACACACACACACACACACAGCTTGAGGGTGTCAATGTTCCCAGATAAGCAGACAGACATCTGGGTCACTATGATGACTTGGGAGCCAATCACAAACCCAGTAAAATCCACAAACTCCACAATCAGAGTACCACCAAAAACATGAGCATCTCAAACTCCAAAATCAGAGTACCACCACAAAATATGAGCATCTCAAACTCCAAAATCAGAGTACCACCAAAAAACATGAGCATCTCAAACTCCAAAATCAGAGTACCACCACAAAATATGAGCATCTCAAACTCCAAAATCAGAGTACCACCACAAAATATGAGCATCTCAAACTCCAAAATCAGAGTACCACCACAAAATATGAGCATCTCATTCTCCAGACCAACAACCCCAATGCAGGACCATCTCAAACTCCATAATCAGACTACCATCACAGATGCAAAACCTCTCAAACTCTACAGTCAAACACTACTGTGTATGCTCACATAGTGCAGGTGGTGCTATTAAAAATATATGACCACTACAAAAAGAAGATTTACCGAGCCAAATTCTACATTCCAAACTTCCCCTTGGGGATCAATAGAGTATATCAAACTGTCTATTTATCGATTTAAATTCATAACAACATAAACCATGGTAATGCAGGAGTTGTTGCAAGTACAATAAACAAACTGTAGAATATAGAGGAAGAGGAAGAATTGCTTATGTTTTTTAAAACGAGAAAATGAAAATAGAAATAAGATGCAGATGGTCCTTGAGACCATTAAACAAACCAAGGGTTGAGGATGGTGAGTTTAGCATGCTAGCCTAATCTATGCAATACACTGACAAGGAGACCCACATTTCATACTTCATAACTTATATTGACCAATCACAGGTTTGGTCGTGTAATATCTGCTGAACATCTGAATGCCATGTTCACAGCACAATAAGCAAAGACTTCAGATGACGCAATGACACTTTTCCCACAATTTTGTCATATTGTGCGTGGAAAGCCAGACGAACTCTCTGCATCAAATATTCTGAGTCTTTAATACCTCAATAGCACGCCTTAAATTATACAATTAGATCAACAACACAACCAACCCACAACACCATCAAGCCACCAACATAAACAAACCACAACTCCCTCAAACTCCACAAATAGTCAACACCAACATCTCATATCTTCCTCAAACGCCAATCAGAGCAGCAACATTATCACCCCAAATTTCCGACAAACATCACACCAATACTCCACAACTTCCCCTGCTTACTCTGCTATCAGACCACCATCCACAACCCACAACTCCCTTAAACATCACAAATCCAACACCAAAACACAACTCTTTTAAACTTCACAAGCCCTTCATCTCTCAAAAGTGACAATCAACCAATCATCTTATGTCCAACGGTTGCATCAATAGAAGAAATAAAACGAACATTTATAAATCTTTATATAACTCAGCTTCATTATCCAGACTGCACAAACTAAAACCTTTTCTCAGAACTAACCATGTGACACAACTGGTTATGTAATAACCCTCCCCCTTTTGAGTGTCACAACAAAACACCAGATTACCAAGATGGAAACCCTGTGGGAATTGAAGAAAATAATAATAATAAAATAAAAAAATAAAATAAAATTTGAGTGTAAAGTGTCACTTTGCCAGGTTTTGCATATTGAACTTCCAATTTGGAATTTTGTTCCTAAAGTCACATTTTAGGTTTAAGTATATAACCTATTACCATCATAGTGAAAATATAAATACTCTGAAGTATAAAATTTTACACAACTAAGCATAAATATGTTATGTTGTATAATAACAGGAACAAACTTAAATATTAAGTTTGGCTGTGTATCGTAATATAAGCATTTAATACTTGTCAGACCTAATTTAGCTATTTTAGTGTTTATAAAATGTATAGTATAAATAGTAATCTGTAAGGGTCACCACTTGAACTGGTTTCTCGACAGACACATTGGGGTTCTTTTTAAATGCCCCAGCTTCCGTTACAAGTTTGTACTTCAGTTCTCTCTCTCTCTCTCTCTCTCTCTCTCTCTCTCTCTCTCTCTCTCACACACACACACACACACACACACACACACACACACACACACACACACACACACACACACAGACACACCATCTTGAGAACTAACCCAGAAACCCCAGTGCTAAAGAGAGCAACTCTCAGCTCTTACTTAAGCAAAGTAATCAGAATAAGGTCAGGACTCTGGTCTCCAGCATGGCGCTCAGACTGCTCAGATCCCTGCAGCGCTCACTAGCACACGTGTATGGCGCTGAGCCAAGCTGACAGACACTTCGCTTTCAGACTGGTGTTCTTGTTGCTTCCGGGATAAGTCCGATTTTTAACAATACAATGGTCTGATATACACTTCATGATGTATACCTGAATATTCATGGAACTATTCAATCAGCCAAACATGTGGCAGCAGTGCACTGCATAAAATCATGCAGATACAGGCTCACTGAACCTGGACAGTTAAAGATCAAAAAAAGAGAAAACAACATTTTTCCAATCTTCAATTATCTAGTTTCGGTGAACCTGTTCCCACTGTAGCCTCAGATTCCTGTTCATGACTGACAGGAATCCAATGTGGTGTTCTGCTGTTGTAGCTCAGCCCCCTCAAAGTTCAACATATTGTGCATTCTGAGATGCTTTTCTGCTCAGCATGGTTGTAAAGAGTGGTTATTTGAGTGGTTATTTGGTTATTCTCTGCCCTTTCTCAAAAACAAGACTTTTCCACCTGCACAACTGCCGCTCACTGGATGTTTTTTGTTTGTTCTCACCATTCTAGAGATTGTGGTGTGTGAACAAAAACCCAGGAGATCAGCAGTTTTTGAAATAGTCAAACCAGCCCGTCTGGCACTGACAACCATGCCACTCAGATCACATTTTTTTCCCCATTCTGATGTCTGATGTGAACATTAATTGAAGCTCTCGATGTGTATAAGCATGATTTTATTCACTGCGCTGCTGCCACAGGATTGACTGATTTTGAAATACAGGATCTCTGGCTAGAATTGGGGCTTAATGCTATAATCTCACAATATCTATAAACAACAGTGTATCAGTACCTCTAACGCTGCAGGCTGGCAGGTGTGTGTGTGTCTTCCTGCCACATCATCCACAATGCAGAAGAAGCCCACAAGCCCAGCGTGTTAGCACAGACCTCTGCAGTCTACACTACCTAGCATTTGACTATGGCTACACAAGAGCCAGAGAGCTGCTGCAATCGTATCACACATACAGACACACACACAGGCTAAACAGTACATACATAGCATGTACATATCAAGCAACCTAGAAACCTGAAACATGCACGCTCAATCACACACACACGAATTACAGCTGGTATTTCCCATGGCTCTAGTCTTAACTAATCAAACACCTGATGTACAACCAGAGCAGCTCTATGCGTGGCTGCATTAGTGGAAGAGCTGTGAGACTGAAGAAGGAGTGAGAGCAAGCTGATGCTGATCAAGCAGTAAACATGGATCTCTCAGCAAACATCACATAAATAACATGTCAAGGCCAGTGTGTGGCCATAAAAAGGATATAGCACACAACCACACACATACACACATACACAGCTGGCAAAGCTAAAAATTTACTTTCCACCTGAGGGACATCGAGCCAGAAACACCTGCTTCCCTTCCTCTCCCCAGTGCAATATACAGCAAAATATCATCTAATATATACAGGATTTACTAATATCAGGGTCTTTCCTAATATATGCCGTACCTTTTCTGTCCCTGAAGAGAACAATTTCAAATTTTTTTAATGGTTCAATTATTTGGTTATATATAAAAACATTAGTCTTTGAAGTATTTTTGCCACAGTATATGTCTATGTTTTTGTGTATGACCCCAGTCATACATCTACCGTAACAATACATAATATTTAAAAAATAAACCCACATTTATAAATGAATTTATAAATAAATTAGCCCAAATATATATAAATAAACTAGCCCAATCTCCTACTTAAGGCTGCTTCAATGAAGTATCATTTTCATGAATATTTCATTTTCTTTACCTGTATTTCATAATTATATTGTATAATGTTTATATGGAAGATGTGAAAGGAATAACACACAACACGGCATGCTGTTACAGGAAAATAATCCACAATGGGGTGGTGTGATATAAGCTAGAGTTGACTTTTTTCCAATGACAGCGAGTGTTTTATTTCTCTTATACAAACAAGAATTTGCCAATGATTACAATTTTTTTAATTAAGAAACATCACATTGTATGTTTTTTCCATTTATAGTTACATTTAATCTTGAGAAATGTCCACAAAACAAGTTCCTGTTATCATAGCTGTTATATAGCTGCTATAAACTCCAGACTTTATTAAGGCAGAAAAAGTGCAGCTTGGTACTCAGAAACCACAAAGAACAATGTTGTCCATCCTTAGACTTTCCTGTGGTGGAAAACTCTGACTGTTACAAAGTGCTGACACTGGAGTCTCCATCCATAAACAGTTGCTTATAGGAATTTCACCATATCCATAATTAGCTAAATTTGCTGATACCAGAGATAATTTTGCCTTCTTATTTCCATTTTGTTATGTTCTATTTAGTACCTGTGCTTCCTAACAGAAGGGAATAAATGCATAATATGCAATTTTTATATGTTATATACATACATACACATATATACACATAAGCCATTTGATCCCTTCAAGTCCAAATGGCAACATATATACAGAGTGCCCCAGATGTCAGTGTATATATTTCTCTACTATATAGTACACACTTTGCCTCCATCTGCAACAGCATCTGCATTAGCAGATACAGGTATGTACAGGACAAAGATAGATACGAGCATCATTTAATTATCAGTGCATCCCTATATTAATAAAGTGAATCTCTCTGCAAAGCCAAGCAGTGAGCAAACGGTCAGCGAAAGCAGTGCTGAACTTTATACACTGATCATACAGACACAACATGGAGACTCGGGCTCGGAATCATTTTACACAAACGCAGCATCTGAATGGCAGTGAGAGTACAGTCACGTTACAGACGCACAGCAGTGCGGTGCAGAGTTTCAATCCAAACTCAGTCGTATAAAGTACACTACACACACACTGATGGATGGCAGAGCCAGAGCACAGGCCAGGAGGTGCAGAGGCACAGAGTATCACAGTGTCAGAGTTCAAATCCTATATATATATATATACACACACATACACATACACAGACACAGAGGGAGAGAGAGAGAGAGAGCATCACAGCGGAGGGAGAATCTGACTGTGCGCTATGCGACAAGAGCTACTGAAGTCCACTAACACACACGCACATACACACTCCAGCATGCATACAGATTCATTCTGTATTCCAGCATCATCACCATCACTGATGCTCCATGCTACACACACACACACATCTCTTCCACAGGACTGCCGGCAACGTACACACATGCTTCACTGATACACACATTGATTCATTTCTCCTCTCACTCATTGCCCAGGCTCAATTCCAACACCACAAACAATCAAAAGCTGCATGCAGAACACCACAACTAAGTTTAACAATGGTTAAACAAACGACAAACAAACAATCTCTTTGCCTTTTTGACTTTCCCAATGCACACGTAACCCGACACTACAGACACTCAGCGGTAAACTCCGGAGCGGCATTGACTAGCACATCAAAAAGCACTTTCCGCACAAATCAACTTGCTATGAGGGGGAGGGGAGGAGGAGACGCTGCCTGAGGAGGGTTTTATCTTCCCCGGAGGACGGAGCGCGCGATTCTCTCTCTCTCTCTCTACACCCCCACCAGTCTGAGCAGGCATGGTGGCACCCGACTGGGGGCATAGAGGATGATGAAGTCGTCTCTGAGCGGCCGGCTCTCGGCCCGCACCTCCACACGCACTCTCCGGCCGCCGGTGGCTCTCCGCAAACACACGCAGCAGTTCCATGGCAGCCAGTCCACGCTCATCTCTCCCCATGGCCGCCCCTGCTCCAATCTCATTAGGAGCTGTGGCAAAGCGGATCAGGAGCTCGAGAGAGACGGAGAGGGAGGAGGGAGGAAGAAAGGGAGGGCGAGATCGACGGGGAGAGGGAGGGAAGGAGGGAGGCAGTGAGGCTAAAAATAAAACTCACAGAACCTTGGCGAGTCCTGAGTGATCGGACGGCGCGCGCCCACCTTCGGCACAGTGCCGTTTTCATGGCCAGGTCCGTAAGCCAAGCTCAGCCGTCTGTCGGCTACTGACCTCACACAAACACACACACACACACACACACACACACACACACACACAGAGAGAGGGAGAGAGTGGAGAGAACTCTTATCTCCAATCTGCATCCCTCTCTTTCTCTCTCTCTCTCTCTCCTCTCTCTGCTCTGGACTGCTCCCTGTGTTATGTAATCTAAATACAATAATGGCCTACATACTGTATACAAACACACACGTGCTCATTTACACGGGCTCACTCAGACATCTACATATGTGTGAATTGTGTTATTGGTCTCACACACACACATATATACACTCTCTCTACCCTATCTTGCACTGATCCGCAGTAGTTTCTGTTATATGCACCACACTAGTGTGCACTTTAATATTCCAACTTTGCACCTACTCTGCAAAGTGTCCCTCTGCTTTTAAAGCTTTCACAAACAAGATCATGCTCACAGCAATTCTGTGAATTTCAAACTAAAAACACTTCCATCTCCAAATCTGCTGGGACACACCACAGGTTGAAGGGACAAAGAAAGGCCATGTTGTAACATGGGAGCATATCGAATGCGGTGTGGTGCTTGTGTGGCACTGCATGATGAGCTTACTGTGTTTGAGCTTACTGTGTAAACTGGACTTCATTTATTTATTCATTCATTCATTCATTCATTCATTCATTCATCTTTAATAACTGTTTCATCTTGGCGATGGTGGCTGTGGTTTAAAGTACTAATCTGTTTATAATTTGGTGTATAGAACCTGCTTTCTCACAAAAATAAATGCTGTCTATTAAGCAACTGTCTCTATTTAATACAGAAACAAGAAAAAAGAGAAATAAAAAATGTGGAGGAAATACTGCTTGGGGAGAAACAGGCAGTGTATAGTGAAAAGAATCATAGCTATATTTACATAGTGCAAATCATATGTTTACATGGGTTTATTTTTGTTGCTCTTAACAACCATTTGGATATGCCATGCCTAATAAGTCCTAATAGACCAATATTACTGCGTGATAGATAAATGATAAACTGGGTTCAGGGATCTGCTGCACACGAGAGCAGATGTATTTGATTTCCTCTCATTCACTCAATGGCTGTTTCTCATGTACATACAACTAGTCACAGAGGGGTTCAACATATGCAACTGATCACTGAGAAAAATGAAAAAGGCTTGAAAAAAATTTGAGGCTCAGCAATCAATTGCAGACTGAGAATATTGTGTTGCTGGACGGTGCACACTACTGTACACACACTACGCTTTAGTTGGGCGCGATTAGACAGAATTCCTTCTGAATCTGGCGAGACTAATCAAACTATCTGTGGAACCGGACAGGATTATTCAGAATTTTTCAGGAGTGGTGGGATTAGTCATACTTTCTGCAGGAGCTAGCGGGTTTAGTCAGAATTCCTTTGGGAGCAGGAGGGATTAGGCAAACTTTCTGTGGGAGTGGGGGGGATTAGTCAAACTTCATGCAGGAGTGGGGGGATTGGTCAAACTTCATGCAGGAGTGGGGGGATTGGTCAAACTTCATGCGGGGGGGGGATTGGTCAAAGTTCCTTTGGGAGCAGGCATTGGTCAAACTTTCTACTAGAGTGGACAGGATCTGTTGGGAGCAAGCAGGAGTGAGAAAAAAACAAGCCAAAGTCAACACCAACAGTGTCGACGAGGATGCCTATGCCACCAATAAGTCTAGTCCTTCTTGTTACTAATTTGTATGCCAGAAATACCTTTAAAATATACTTAAACAGGAAAGAGCTATTGAAGAAAAACTATTTCAGACATTTGACCTTGCTGTGACCTTGACCCTATTTGGATCAATTCCAAAACCTAATCAGTTCATCTGCTGGTTACAATAATAACGCCATATAAATCTTACAAACACTAAACCACTCGTTCTTGAGATATCGCTAACGAGAATCTCAGACGGATGGACAACCCGAAAACATGACGCCTCCCCCACGCAAAAGAAATATTTGTATAGTGTCTTTCCCAAGCTCAGGGTTTCTTACAACGTCAGTCACGATAAGAAAACATGTTGAAACAACCCCAAAGACTGAACAGCAATCACAACAACAACAACAACAAAAAACAAGCAAATAAACTCAGTGACGTACACGCTTGAAAATAAAGGTAGCAGATAAGGCAGCTTCTTTAGAGCAGTGCAGTATAAGTGCAATAGGAGAGCCATTTTAGTAAAGAACCTTTCAGCTGAATAATCATTTTCCACAATAAAGATTCAGAACATTTAATCATAAGGTTCTTAATAAAACCAAAAAATTCTTCAATGGCATTGCAACTACTCAGTCACAAAAGCAGCAGACGAGACAGGGTGAGAGGTCAAGTAGCATAAAAAGTTAATGTTTTACATGTCCAGTCAAGGAGAACAGTTAAATGCTTCGAGGTGTACGTGCTGAGTGAAAAAAGCAGCTAAATAAGCCAGGGCTGAACACAGCAGCCAACTAAAAGAGCACCAAAAATTAGCCATGAGATACCAAACACCCATTTACATCACTGCCAGCACCACATTGTCCAGAGTCCATGCATGCCAAAAGGGTGTGAGACAGACGGAGAGAGGTCAGAACCTGGTACTGATAGGTAGATAAACACACAGACAAGTAGATAAACACATAAGACGAGAAAAATTTAAACACGGATAAACAATGAATAACAGACAGACAGAGACATCAACATTGTAAAGTGGTGTTTGAGTGTACATTTGTGCGTGCATCAATCGTTATTGATGTATTTTGCTGAAATATGTATCACAATTTTTTACATTGCTAGCTCTACTACCAGGCTACAGAGATAACTGGTTTATGACCTTAGTTCAACTAACTAACATTCAAAGATCTTGTTTAAATTAAAGGTAAATGTAAAAAATGTCCCTTTAACACATTGCAGCACTGGGATTCAAGGAGGCAGCATTGGTGCATCACGCAGTTACAGTTTTAACACTGTGAAAACAGAAGTCTAGGGCGACTGATGACTTCCTGACTTCCTACATCAGGGCTGAATCACACCGCCGTGAGGATTAATCAGGAAATTAAGTATCTGCCTCAAACCTCATCTAATTTATTCTAGAGCCTTTTAATTAGTACGCTAATATGCACACAACATGGAGCACACGTCAGTCAGACTCAGACGAAGGAACTCAAATGGATTTGACTGACAAGAAACTGCACACAGATAAGGACCAGAGTCTGACAGCAGATTATCAGGATTTACACCCAAACATTCCAGTGTGTTTAAAGTTATCAGAGCTGCACTAAACCACCTTTCTGAGCCACACACACACACACACACTTGCACACACATGCACACACATGCACACACCCTCCATCTTCTAATACACACTCCCCTGATCCAAGCAGCCCTTGTCTTCTTCCCAGAAACTGAGAACACACTCGCACACACACACAAACACACACACACACACATGCATGGATATAATGGGCTACATTTCCCTGTAATGCAAAGTTCCTGGTCAGGGTGAGTCATCAAGTCTGACCTCATCAACTGCTGATGACATACGGCTCATTCATGACCCTATGATTTTCCAAACTGCGTGCTAGTTAGGGATGTTCAAGTGAATTCTATTGTACAAATTATGGCTAAATAATTCTAATCATTCTAAATGACTAAAGAAGTAAGATTTACTGGACATAATTTTTTTTTAGCAGGAATTACTTGCAGGGCCCAAGACATTTCACAAACTACTGTATATACTATATATTGATAAAACAGTCCTGTTGAATTCTTGAGTCTGATTGGTCAGAAGGTGTTGATTAACGTTCTATAACATCAGCTCTGACAGTAGTGTCGGCTATAAGGCAAATCACAGCTTTATATTAACACGCTCATTCTAATATGTTATTGTTTCTATAATAACGTACACAGGTACTTGTACAATTGATGCCAAGTGTAATAATAAATAATATAAGTAATAATAATAAAGTTTTACACTACGGGAAAGTCGTCACGACTTTTTGGTTTCCTGGTAATACGACAACCTGCACTTTTTTGGTCTTATTAACCTCGAGAAACAGAAAAAAGAAAGACTGGTGACAGAACTTTGGGACACACTGTTAAAAAAATCATCTACTTCAGGGTGGTAAGAGTAACTCTTGCAATATGCAAAATAAGAGTTTTCCACTATCACCCACCACCTTTTATTTTTGTTTTAAATAAACCTGCCATGACCATAATAAGAAGAATACGGACTTTGTTAGCAATATATCAAGTTAGAATAAGTTGATAAGAATAAGAAGAAAACAATTACAAAAAAGGAAGAAAGCAAATGATGAGAAATTTTATATGTGTATATATATATATATATATATATATATATATATATATATAAAAGAAAAAAAAGCCTTCATCCTATCTTCTGGAGATCGCAAGTTCAAATCCCAATGATACCACAGCTATCCTTGGCCAGGAGAAATGTGCACAAAACTGGCCATGCCCTCTTGGTGGGAGAGATGGCATACTCTCTCATCCCTGTCAATCCCAGTGACACTAGCCAATCGTGGGTGTGTGTAAGCTCATGTATGCGGAAGAGGGTGGATAGCACTTTCCTCAGAGTGTGTTACACTGCCCTATGACAAAGCGTGAGCAGCATTTCGAAAAGATGTGGTTGGCTGGCTTCACATGTCCCAGAGGAAGCACATGATAGCCTTCGCCCTCCCCAGTTGGTAGCTGTTGTATGATAGAGGACAGCTGGCTGGTGGGTGGGAATAAGCAGATGAGCAAATTATGGAGAAAATAGGGGAATAAAAAATTATCCACAAATTAAATAGAATTTTGTTGCAAAACAGAAACAAATATATGGGAGATAAACTATAATCCAATGAACAAAACAAGTGCATAATTAGATTAAAACAAATGACTATTTCACATATTCTTATAGTCACCAAGCGTGAATCGAAACTTCATATTAATTCTTTCTGCCTAATATTAGGACACCCTCACCAAGCGAAGTGAGCTCAGCTTGTCATCACAAAAGCGATGCCTATAAATAGAGAAAGCTTTCACACTGGCAGAAAAACTGGAGCACAATGGATGACATTCACGCAAGCATGGCCTTTGTTTTGTCCACTCAAACAGGGACGCCTCCAAATAAAGGCTTCACTACCATGTGCAGGATGCAACGAGAAGCCATGACGAAAGAGAATGACGGTCTTTGCTAACTAGACACACACACACACACACACAGCTCTTTCACAGATACAGATATGCTCACTGGCTAATGGAGGTTAGGCAGAAACATACACTGGGGCTCAATGGAGATTAATGTAATGATTAACCTGAGGTAATGCAATTTGGAACAGATATTAATAATCATTATTATATACATAAATTGTCTGTACAGCATCTTACCTACAGCCTTGGTCAGCTTAGACACACTCACTGTGTCTCAGTCCCCATCTCTACCAGACACATAGCTGTCCTGAGTCTATACAGCAAAAGCCCCAGTGCTGAATTAACACCTACAGTGCTTATATATGTCCAATTGGACACAAATGAACTCTGAAAGAGTTTCTCTTTAAGCTTTGACTTTAGCCACCTTTCGGAATTATGTGATATTTCTATCAGACTCGTCTATGCTTCTTCTGCATTATTTTTTAATTTGTCATGAAAAGCTATGTTTAATATTTCAGGATGGCAGGAGAGAATTTTAATAAGATACTAATTCTGTGGTGGCTCTTTTTAATTGCCAGTTTCAGAGAATTCCCATGATGACTGAAATTATTTAATCACATTTTGCGTCAGAATCTTGAACCGATCCTAATTAAAGTTTCATATCCTAAACGAACGTTGACCTCAATTTTCAAATATGACTCAAATGAATAATGGATGCTCTGACTTAGCAAATCCCCAGTTCCAGCATGAAACAACATTAGTTAGCCTACATGTACATGCATGTTACCTGTACATGACATATGACATGATATAATCACAGGGTATGTTGTGATAGAGGGGGAAAAAATCCACAATGGGGTGGTGTGGTGGTACTTTTTTTTTTTTTTTTTGTCTCTCTTGAAGTTATGGCCAAAAAAAAAGTGTGTCATGTTTCCAAGAAACCAGAAAGTGCACAGTCCTGAAGACTTTACCATGGTGGAAAACTTAATGACTGTTACAAAATGCTGACACTGGAGACTCTTTCCATAAACGTTAATAAACATCTCCTTACAGAAAGCTACATCACATCAACACCAGTATACGTCTTTGTTAAATAACAGCACTTTTTTGCATTAGATTACATAGCTCATATGTAGGGCTGTGATATAAAACAGTATATTCCATCTTGTATTTTTTTTAAACACATTGAAATAACAATTTTTTTCTGTAGTATTGCTTTGTTATTGGTACTGGATTCAAAGTGATGGTGTTGTTACAACTCTAATCTACACTTTACTGTTTGAATTTACACTACAGCGTTTATTACACAGTGCTTATTATTATTATTATGAGAGTATAGATGTACTAGGTGTCTGACGGACATACTAGGTGTCTATATCTAGATGAAGAAGAGATAACTGGCGCATTTAATCCACTGACTGGGATAAATCTTTATCTGGAGGTGAGGACGGATGGGTGTCAGCTGTAGTACAGCCTAAATACCTCCACATTGATTTAGCCTGCTGACATACACTCAGTGTCGATCAGGAGAGAGGGTCAGTCAGGACTACTGGTGTACATCTCTCTTATACAGTGTGTATAAACAGCTCAAGTAGACAAATCCACATTCCTTATCCACTACTCCTTCCGCTAATAATACCGCTCCTTTACAAGCGTCTGCAGATCAGCGATCAGCATCAGAGAGCTGACACACTACTTAGGCAGCCTGTCACAGGGGCACTCCAGCAATGTGATATAAATTATATCATGAACAGGGGTTCCTGGCAGCAAATGTTGTAATGTAGAAAGCTGTTAACGATACGAATACACACTCTTCTCTTTTCTCAAAATAGCGGTGCCACTATAGCTGATAATTGCTTTGTGTATCTGCTTTAAAGCGTGTTAATGGAAATGAAAAATATAAAAAAATGGAAAGGAAAACAGGTAAAACTCGAAATTGCTGCGTATAGAAAAAGCTTTCACAAGTCCATGTGCATAAAAAAGGCTACATTTATACCAATAAGATATTATTATTATGTGAATTGTTGCTGTGTTCATTTTTCATGGTCATTTCATTTTTAATTATAAAAATTTAAAATTTAATTTTAATAATTAAAATTAGCTCGATAAACTGTACAGAGGTATTTTTCCTACTTCTTTCAGGAAGAATAGGTGTGCAAACTTTTGCACTCAACTGTACAAAGACTGCCACAGCAGAAACGAGCAGGTGAACTACTATCAGAGAATGTTATGGGAATGTTCAGGAAAGTATTAAGTATTAAGGTTAGTTCATGCAAACTTCTGAAAACATGATGTAATACTGGATTGTTTCATAATGTCCTTAAAAACATTCCTAACATTTTTTCAGTTAGATAAAATCTAGTGGTTACTTCAAATAGAACTTGTGAATATGTGCTTGCAACTTTGGAAGGCGAACACAGTATGCTTGTAGTTCAAGTGGTATAAACCAAGAGAACACTGCTGATAATAAATTTAAAGGTGCAATAGTCATTTTTTATTTCCTACTTGTGCAAATAACCTGGACAACATGTAGAACATGATAAATAATAATGGTTTAAGCCATGGCCTCAGCACAAGTGTATTAAGAGGCTGAGAAAACCCGTCTGGAAAACTGACTACTGGTCCGGAATGCTTGTTTGCATTTGGATGTCTTTTTACAGACACTCTACTCTACAGGAAACCGTAGATGCTGGGGGTGGAGCTTTGAAAACCAGGGTGGGGAATAGGGTTGGGCTCAAGAAGTTTAAAAAAAAAAAATAAAAATTAATAATCTTACTAATCTTACCTAATGCACCTTTAAAATAGCAATAATAATATCATCTCTCATTCCAAAAATGCATTGAGTACAATTACTGAGCATTGCAGAAAATTTGCATTTAACCTGTTACATGTAGCTTTTCTATTTCCACACTGCAAATAGTACACAATATTTAACCCTAAGCCAGCTTTCCAAAATTACTCAGCTATTTTTAAGTTGTAATGTGATTCCTTTAACTTATGCACCAAACCAGTCAAGTTAGCAACTCAACTGCAAAATGGATGTCGAGGGTCATTAATAACCGAGGCTAATGATTTGGCACACGAACACGCAGCCATGTAATTTATATGGACAACGTAAAGGCACAACAACAATGAAAACAAGATAAAATTGTTAGGAATATCAATATTTCCCTCAGATGTGTTGGTAAAGTACTAAGAAAAAAACTTGCAGAAAGTAATTACACTTAGCACTGAGCGCAAACTGAACCTATTCCATATTTTTTTTTAACGTGCCATAACTCATGAACTCTGAGTTATCTGACATTTTTGGATTTCTGTGGTGGACTTTTGTGTCCATGAGTCTACTAGAGGTGACACTATCTGTATCTGTATCTCTTTAGTGCTCCAAATATTTGTATCCATATGTGTATTCAGGTTCAAACCCAAAGTGGGCAAGGTCTAACTTGGAAGGAGAGTTCTTTCTCATTTTTAAAAAATTAAATTTAAAGTTAAATTTAAAGGTGAACTCCATCACTATGCCTTGGAAACACTGGGAAAAAACCCAGATGTAGAAATTTCAGCACTGTCAGCATGGTCTGTGAATTCTCTCACACACTCTCTCAAGATCATAACTGGTTTCAACTGGTTTTTAATCCCACTCGCGCAGTTATTATTTATGTTTGTACCTGTCTGCGATATATTATAACGAATTTATTTGGTTCTACTTCCCAGTCCTTATGTACACCTCTAGTCTCAACCGGATGTCCTGCGAACCTTTCTGGCAAGCTTTCTTTAAAAAAAAAAAAAAAAAAAAAAATAGTGCTCCTGGTATTCATTTCTGTATCTGTATCTGTTTAGAACACATATACCGTTTCACCCCAGGATTCTATAATTAAAAGTGCCATAACAACATTGTAGGAATGTTAATACACATTATGTAAAACCATTTCCCAGCCACACTGACAGAACATTCTAGGACGCAAAGATTTCCAGACATGAAACACTCAGAAACTTTGAATATTTGTATAAAAACATTTTCAGAATCTGAGCTGGGAGAAGGTGCCAATATAAAAGCTATAGGTGCTTCTCACACCACTGTTGAGATGTGCAAAACCAACCTGATAACACTTCTCAAATTCCACATAAACAACTCAAATTTCTACAGTAAACAAAATGACTCAGCTATATGCAGGTCTTAAGGCGAAAAGCTCATTCAGTCTGAGTGTGTGTGTGTGTGTGTGTGTGTGTGTGTGAGTGTGTGAGAGAGAGAGAGAGAGAGACGCTGAGGCTGAGGAGCTGTTATTATGATGAAAATGGAGAAGCATTGGGGAGGCGCTGGAGCTGGATCTGGTATTTTTAGGGCATTCCTGACCAGCGCAAGCCTGGTGATGAAGGCTGCCATTACTCTTCTCTCCCATCACAGACCTGTCCATAACGCATGGATCTCCCGCTGCTGCACTCTTCACACAGCAAATGTGTACTGCTTGTGTGTATATCACTTACATCCAGACAGTAAAAATATATGGCCTACACAAGAGGCTGAACCTGCGGAATGCTTTATTGCACTACGGAGGTATCTGGATATAATAACTCTTGGGGATTTCAAAAATAATACAAGCAACCAAGGGCTGTGGTGGCTCAGTGGTTAAGGTTCAGCACTTGGGACAGGAAGGTTGTGAGCTCAAATCCCAGACTGACAGAAAGCCACAAGCAAGGCCATTAACCCTCAACTGTTTTCTGAAAGTCACTACTGCGGGCTCCCAAGTGGCGCAACAGAAAAGAGTTCGTTCTATCGTCTGGAAATTCTGAGTTCGAATCTCAACGATGCCACAGTCATCCATGGCCAGGAGCTCTCTGGGTGGGTGGGATGGCATACTCTCTCTCCCCTGTCAATCACAGTGACACTAGCCAATCATGAGCGTCTGTAAACTCATGTATGCGGAAGAGTGCTGATACATGAGCATCCAATCATGAGCTTCTGTAAGCTCATGTATGTGGAAGAGTGCTGATACATGAGCATCCAATCATGAGCTTCTGTAAGCTCATGTATGTGGAAGAGTGCTGATACATGAGCATCCAATCATGAGCTTCTGTAAGCTTATGTATGCAGAAGAGGGCGGATAGTACCTTCAGCCGAGCCTGTATCAGGCTTCTCTGTGATGCAGCATGAGCAGCAGTTCAAAAAGTGGTAGTTGGCTGGGTTCATGTGTCTCCAAGGAAGGACATGTTAGTAGCCCTCACCCTCCCTGGTTGAAAGTCATGTGATAGAGGTGGGAATTGGCCAAGACCAAATTAGGGAGAAAATGCTACTTCTAAAGAAAAAACACCAGCCAAATAAATAAATGTAAATGCAAGAATACCTGAAGATACACACGGCTAAGTGACAGAGTGTTAAGTCAAATATTATTTAAATGTCCTCAGTATGTCCTCTAAGCAAACAAATGAAATTAAAAGGTATTAAAGGAGCAGTGTGTAAATTTTAGAGTCCTCTGCTGCCTGTGAGTTGAATCACCATAACAAGGAACCTATACTTATACTATATTCACAAACACACAAACTGTTTATCACCCAGAAACAGGACCAGACGAATGCTGGTCATGTGATCTGTCCCTCGGTCTAATTATGCTGACACAGTGGCTGCCACTTCACTGCATGATTAGTCTTGCCCTAACTAAAATAACTCCCCATACTGAGAAATGGGTCAGGCCATTAACTCCAAACAGTGCCACTGGAACAATAACGCCATGGCTCTGACTTACAGATAAGAGGAAAAAGAGGATGTACAGTGATGTTCCTCATCAAAACAGTGTGATTAGGAAGCTGTGTGTGACGCATACAAAAGTGTGCATTCAGAGGCTTCACCTACTTCCCATGCATTAAAGACTTTCCTATTATGACTTAATTCGCTTTCAGACCAGGATTATAAATTGATTCTCTAAATTGGGTCTAGATAATTCCTTTCTAGGTCATGAGAAAAAAAAATACACTTAAAATACAGCATTTCATAGTGTTAATCATTGTATTAAAAATGTTTGCAACTGCTGCCCGTTCTTAATAAACGCACAGTAACACACTTTCCTATGTAAAAATCCAATTCTAACATTTTATACATTGATACAAAGTCTTTTTTAAAAAACACCAACGATTAATTTTTGCATCTCTGTTTCCCTCCAGTCACTCCGGAAAATTAGTCCCTATGAATTCAACAGCTGTCTGATTCATCTAAAGTGTTCATTCAGCACCCATGAACACAAAGGGCTTTTTATACATCATTTGTTTGCATTTCAGTTCAGTTTTATTTGCACATCGCTTTTCTTTTCACAGATATTACATCCAGGCTGCTTTACAGAGCTCCAGGGCCGGGCCTTACTGAGTAAACCAATAAAGAAAGAATGAAGAAAAGCGTTCTTTCCAGCTGAACAGGGCCATTTCTGGAACAACATCCTAAGAATTCATACCAGCGTGTTATTGTCTTTGAACCTGGAATGTATTTTGCGCATGCCAATGTACCAACAAGAGGCTAAACTAAATCTCCCACTCAGACATGCATCAAAACAACAACAGAAGGATCTTCGCTTCTCCAAGGTGTTATCCAGTATATTTCTTGTTTATGGCAGAACGCTGATGAACGCTAATGTTTCTGCTCACATAAAACACCGAGTAGTGAACCACAGCAGGTCTATTTACATAAGCCAGTTTGCATCCCGATACTTCAGTAACCTGAGTCACAAAACCTGCTTACTCTCAGTGTATGCATGTGTGTGTGAGGGCTCTGCAGCCCAGGTGGAGCACCATTTCAGGATTAAAGTCCAGCTATGAAAAGATTATTCCTTCCTTGCACCATGTTCAAACTCACAGGACTGGAATGAGCTCCAATGTATGTTTTTTTTTCCCTTCAGGTGTCAGGTGGAGGTTAATAATTACTCCATAGTACACTCCATAGGCAGCTTACCTGCAGAATGAACCGAACTGCCATAATGCTCCCTTCTCATCCTGCGTCACATATCATTAAAATAAAACAAAAAAAAAGACCAAAAACATGACAAATCGTAGTGACAGTTCCGTCACCTGTACTACTCCCACAATGAACTGCAACAAAATAAAACAAGCTTCTACGAGGACAAATAGAGTGTCTTGTTCTGCCCACTGAGCTCCCCAGTGGCCAATCAGGTAAAGGGTATCTGTTGTGCACTGTAAGGTAATCTGATGGACACCGGACACTCTCTCTTCGTGTACCACACACTAACCTACACCCCATGGGGCAAACGTTTCCTCCTGGCCAATAACCCACAGAGTGAGTGGCCCCTGTGGACAGGCACGAGCCATGCCATTGTACTTCATGGCTTTAATGTCTATGAGCGTGTAGGTGTTTTCAGTTCAGAGACTCCTTCAAAGGACTTCTGGGTTAAAAAAAAAAAAAAAAAAAAAGTCTCTGAACTGGAGCTCAGCAATCTCTCAGCAGTCTTGAGCCCCAGGAGTTTAGGATCATCCCAGTTTGAGAACTGTACAAAAGAAGTGCATCTTAGTGCAGTTTTGAACCTCAGAACTAGTGAGAGAGCTGACAGACTGCTGTGTTACAGTTTAAAAAAAATAAATAAATAAATAAAAAAAACACAAAAGTGCTGAGTGAGAATGCAGCACTGGGAATTTCCAAACCAGCACCAGGTTGATGACATCAAAACATTAGAAATACATGACACTAATGACAGATTGTCCTCCCACAGCAAAACTTTTGCTCTAAAACTTTTTCTGAAGAAACAAGTGAAATCACAATAAATTAGCAGCACAGGCTTCTGTTATCTCTCCTAAAACTACTTACAAGAAAAGAGATTAATTTTAATATTTAATTCTAAGAAATTCTGAAGAGAAATGATACATAGGAAAGTGTAATGTCATCCCATAATGTTATTAAAACATTCAATCTTATTCATCACATTTTCAGACACACGAGACAGATTAAGACACAGAACTGTAATCGGAGTGAAACAATCCATGGGTCGTTACTCAGAGGCAGAAATCCAGATGAGGAATTTGATATAATCGAGTGCAAAGATTTTGTCTCAAAATGTAAAAAAAAAAAAAAAATTAATTGAAAAAAAGCAAATGTGTGGCATGTAAAAATAAATAAATACGCTGTACCCTGCAAAAAAACAACAATCCAACAAGGAAAAATCAACCAAAAAATAGTTTACGTAGATAGAAGTCAAATTTGTTGCCGTGACCTAATATTTATAGTACTGCATGAGTGACTGATGTGTATGATGATCAGAGGTCAGGGCTAAAGGAGTGAGCCTAATATAACTGAAGCAAAGCAGCTCATAGGATATGAAAGAGGTTAGAGGTAGTTATAAAGGGTGGCATAATGGACAGAGAGTCGGCCTTGCAACCCGAAGGTGAACCTGAAGGTTGTGGGTTCGAGTCTCGGGTCCCGCAGGATTGTAGGTGGGGGGAGTGAATGACCAGCGCTCTCTCCCACCCTCAATACCACGACTGAGGTGAGACCCTTGAGCAAGGCTCTGTGTGTGTGCACTTGGATGGGTTAAATGCAGAGCACAAATTCCGAGTATGGGTCACCATACTTGGCCACAAAGACTAAAACCAGAACCATGTTTTTGTTTGATATTTAGACACATGCTGGATTTAAAAACATGCACAGTGGGCTAGCTGTATACATAATCGCTGTTTTCAAATGTGTCTTGATGAACTATCACTGCTTCAAATTTGTCATTTGTATATTGCGCCTAGCTTTGCGGTGAGAAAAGCACAAAAATGCTGATTATCTTTAGGTGGCTTAAGAAGGTGTTTATTTAACATTTTTGAAGGAGTCTCCAGTGTCAGCACTTTGTAGCAGTCGGACTTAAAGCTGTAGCTTTAAGTTTTGCAGTTTCTCAGTAACAAGCTACATTTTTTTTTGTCTCATTATTTTCAAGAGAAAGTGACAAAACAACTGTTTATAGCAACTATAAGGTAACTGATTACAGGAACTAACTTGTTTCGCAGACATTCCACAATATTAATGTTACTATAAACTGATAAATGTGCATTGGCTATGGTGTAAAATAAAAATCCCTTCAGGACATACTGTTATAGGAAAATGGTCAGCTTTGGAAATGGTGACAGTCTTCTGCTTTACACCATCCTGTTGTTGATCGATTTCCTATAACAGCACACACAAATGGTAGGTATGAAGTGTTTCTTGCCTTTCTTAATATCTCATTCAGAGGTTCCTACAAATTAATATAAGCTCTGTTTTTTCCATTTTCACTTTTATGGTCTTAATTTACACTATTTGGCCATTTGTGATAATGACGGAACAACTGTGAAACCTAATAAACCAAATAACTCACTTGGATATAAATTTAATTCCATTGTCTCCTTCAGTTGCATCTAAAGAGGCATTAAAGTGTAGGACTTATGTACAGTATGTCTAGTAGAAATAAATTAGATTTAGAAATGATTTTATTTAGAATATTTCTTTCTTGATTAAAAAAAAGGTCAATGTTTGCATCATCCTCTGTGAATCTGAAAGTCTGATCTCTGGAGAATCAGTTGTTGCTAAAAGGATTTATTTGTAGTTCCATGTCTTCTTGCGAAAAGTCCATTAAACTAGTGATAAAATGTGCATAGTCGAGTTTTATAAAAGTTTTAGAAGTGCTCCAGCTCTCTCCCTCCTCCACAGAGCTACTCTCCTCGCAGACACTCACATTGTTCACGCTCGGCTTGTGTTGGGTTTTTATTGAGGGACAATGGATGCTATTGAGTAAGAGCATCTCACAGAGCTGGCATAAACAACCTCTTATTCATTTCCCCGATCCCTCGGGTTCACAGTGACTCACGTCTCTCTTCCTCCTCATCCTCCTCCTCCCAGCTGTCTGCCTGAGATCAGAATTACTAAATGAGATTTTGACTTGCTCATGTGTTTGGAATTCCTCGTGGATTGTGGCGTGTTCAGAAATAGATAGTATCAGGGCTGTGTGTATACAATGTGAAAACAGAAGAATGTCTAAATCAGGAAGAGAAGAATTTAAAGATGAGTCAGAAAAAATGTCTTATTCACGCACACCCTTAGAACAAGATAAAAAAAGAAAACGTTTCACGGTTGTTAGTTCTGTATCACAAGGAACACAAATAGTGAAATTAGTATATGTTACAATATTGAAAAAAAAATATTCAAAAAATGTTTGAACACGATATAAATCTTCTCTGATAAGTTGTATGCCCACCCTTTGCTTTGATATTTACCTCCTAGCACTTTCATATCCTTTCAGCATAATTTGGATCCTTGTAGTTGTCATACTTCTCCATTTACTTCCTAACACATCTGTCCTCTTCCAGATGTTTCTTCAAATCAGATGTGGAGACCAAGCAGGTCATGGCAAACTGTTGATTTTTGCCTTGTTTTAAATTCTTAAACACTATTTTTGTAGATAAAGCGTATAATGAATATAGCACGTGTATAATAAAGAAAAAAATTCATTTTAAAACCATGGGGGGTGCAAACTTTTGCACCTGTCTGTATATCTAACTGTTTGAAACACCATGGCACAATACGATACGTATTTAATTAAAGCAATGCATGCTGTGAAACGGCAGAGCTTCATTAAGCGAACCTTAAATGTCTAAGCAGCACGTTCCTGCATCAGTGGCTACTCCCTCAGGACTTCACTATCAGCTCTGCTATCACATGTTTGGATCCGTTCATTGTTCCTCCAAGAATCTGCAGGAAGTCACACACATACGGCCCAATGTTCCACCAAAGTGCTGCACTGAAATACGTAGTGATTATTGCAAATACTTCAGTTTATCAAGGTTACATTGTTAGCAAAAAACAAAAACAAAAACAACCAGTATGTAATATGTTTTTGTGAAAGAATCATTGCTGCCAAAACAGTTTAATGTGAACAAGGAAAATCCATCCGTAATTAAAGTGCTTCCCAGGGGAAATCTAAATATTAAGTCCTTAAAACTGATGCCTGCCGGCTTTAGCAAACATCCTGTAATGGCAAAGTAGTGGGAGTGTGCAGAATATAAATTGGCTTAATTTACTCAAATTAACGCACAGATTAAAAAAGACAGAGACCACGCCCTGATGAAATGAGTCATGAACGATGGAAAACCTGAAACTGTCATTCGGTTTCACCCTGTGAGACATGAAGTGATCAGTGGGGTAAAAATAAATCTTCCCAGATATCTCAACTATTATACAGAGTTCGTTGTTGATTGCACGGCTTGATGTGGGATCGACGGTGAAACTCATAGGCGTAGCAAAGATCAGAGCGAAAAACAAACTGCACGAGAAGTAGTCTGTAAACGTTTCTCATCCTGTGGGAGTACAGATAAGACAGAGGTTGTTTGTCATGCTCTGAAAGGAAATAACAACTTTGGAACATCACAAAATTATAACAAGCCATTTTCAAGGGAGAAAAAAAAAGCAAATTTTCACCTAGTATGGACATTGACTTAAACAAGAACAAGCAAACAGTATGATGACAGGAAGAAGCTTCGAGATACTATATTCCCCTAACAAATAAAACACTGATCATGAGAACTGTTTCTTCATCTCCCTGTTTTTTTTTTTTTTTTTTTTTTTTGCCTTTTTTAAAATTTCAGCAGGAGTGAAAACAGTCCCATGTAGTTCATAAAGAAAGTCAACCGGTACGTAGCACAAAGGTCTAAAAGACAAAAATAGACCTCATGTGGATTTCGCCTCGTGGAGGAAGACAAACACCATGAGCTAATTGCCAGCTGCGGTGGGAAGTATCATCCTCCCACAGGCCCATCATAACAAGTAGAAAGGAAAAAAACTATTTAAACAGATCAAGTTCAATCCTTTAATACCCTTGTCCTTATTTTTTTTATTTATTTTATTTAAACAGGCAGGGACTCAAACTGGGCGTCGACTAACAGCCCAGCTCCGATTTGAATATGCACTCATATATGAAAAGAGCTGCAGATGTTTGATTGTGTAAGGTGGGGTATTTGTTTAGGTAGACCACAAATTATATTACCAGGCATTCTACTCCAATAAGGCAGCACAATAAGGACTGAAATGGTAACAATTATTACTTTTGTGCATTTAAGTGAGGTGAAACGTGTCAATCACAATTATTCAGCCAAACTATACTTCTGAACATAAAATTAAAAAAATAAAAATAAAAATACATCCAGAGGTGTGGTGACGAACAGATGTTATCAGAACATTCAGTAATACACTATATGGCCAAAAATAAATGGACGCCTCACCATGACCCCAATATGTGGTTCGTCCCCTAACTGTTACCACAACGATGAAAGCACACAATTGTCTAGAATATGTTTGAATTCCGTAAAATTACAGTATCTCTTCACTGGAACTAAGAGGCTCAAACCTGTTCCAGCATGACAATACCACTGTGCACAAAGCGAGCTCCATGAAGACATAGTTTGCCAGGGTTGAAGTGGAAGAACTCGAGTGTCCTGCACAGAGCCCTGACCTCAACCCCACTGAACACCTTTGGGATGAACTGAAACACTAACTGCGCCTCAGGCTTCCTCGCCCAACATCAGCATCTGACCTCACTGCTGCTCTAGTGGCTGAATGAGCAAATCCCCACAGCCACATATGGGTGTCAGTGGTCTGGTGTCCACATACTTTTGGCCATAAAGTTTATATGTGAGACATTTTAAAAAAGGATAAGCTGTTATGTTACAAAAATAACATTCCTGAAATGTTTCAAACCATCCAAAGTAATGAGGTTTGTGTTGATAATGTTCTTAGAACGTTAAAACAACATACCATATCAGAACATTATGGGAACATTATGGGAACATTTGCGTTAACATTCCGAAATGCTAGGGAAAAAATGTTGAAGAAACATCTTGGAAATTTCAGAAGCATTATATAAAAGATTTTCTGCAAATGCAACCTCGTCTTAAGCCAGATTTTTGCCTGCAAACATTGTTTCTGGTTGGTTCAATAAACAGCTAACCTTACCACTCTAGCTAATTTGTTTGAGATAAAAAACATCATGTTAACTGACGTCTTCACACACTGCTATGTGCCACTAGCTTGTAAACTTATTATGTAGAATATTATTAGCAGGTTAATTTAGCTGCTTTGTCATAGCTTGTTAGCTCTTGCCAAAATTGCTAAAACCACATAGGTTTATACATACTACTGTTGTATCAAACAGAGTGTCCTGAAACAGAAACAATAAACAGTTCCTCAGTCTTTCATAAAGAAACATGTGACCCCAGCCCCACGCTCTTGTTTTCTATTGGCTCACGCTTCCAAAATTGGCAAATTCACAGGGTTAAAGTTCATCTGGATGAACTGGCTCAAAGTGAAATGGGTGAGGGCGAAAAGCACTGAAGCAAATCCCTTTTCACCAGATGGATTTCATTGATGTGTGGTGTGACCGCTGCTTCATCCATAAGAATAGAGGGTGGCACCCTTTAGTGCGGTCTAGCCACCCCAAATCTCAAAGCCAGAAGCCTGACAAAAAAATGAGGAGTTTGTGAGTTAATGGGCGTAATTTAACCAATATCGCATCTGACTTTGTTTAATTACTCGAGGAAGCCAAATATCATGATTAAAAGTATTATTATTAATCGTGCAGCTTTACGATATATCATTTCTGTAAGTAATAAATTGAGATCCTATGCTGTGGCAATCCTGTGGAACTCTCTATCTGAGGTGTAGATGGGAGTGGTGTAGTGGAGGCCCATTGATCCGTACACAGCACGAGACAAACATGCAAACACAACAAATGCAAACACAGTCTTCGTGTGCCTGGAATAAAACAAGCTGCACCATGGGAACTCACTGCTTCCTCTGCGAACACTCACGCCAAAACCAACTTCTCTCTACGAGTACACTATGATTCATACTTTCTAAAGCACAGAACAAAACATACTGATGCCAAAAAACAAGCACAAACCTAGAAACAGAAAATTATACCCTTGTATAACATTAAAAAAGTATGATCACAACAGGAAATAAAAAGGCAAACTGCCACTGGGAAGATGAAAGGAAACTGGGGGGGAGAGATCAGGCCATTTGGAAGATTAAGCCTAATTAAGAGTCTTCCCTCTTCACATGCTTCCTCACGGGGGTCTGCGAGGTTAGATCCCAGCTGCTCAAAAACCGCACAGTCAGATCTCACATGTCTCTGACTAAGAGTAGACCTAGTGGTTTAGCGTCTCCCACCAGCTGTCCATGTAACATGTAACTGGAACCATTAGGATATAAAAAGTTAAAAGTGACCCAAGATCAGAACTATGAGCTATCTATATATACACACACATACATACACATATACATTATATAAATAACAAAACACCTGAGGGCATGCTGTTATAGGAAACTAATCAACAATGGGGTGGTGTGCACCATTATGCAAAGCGGAGTTACTGTTACCACCTCAAAGTTGATTATTATCCAAAGTGCTGTAGTTATAGCTCTTAGTTTTCATTTATTAAAGACTGACACACTGTATGTTTTATCTGTTTATAGTTACGTTTTAATGTTGTGGGGAGTACGCAAAACAAGTTAGTTCCTGCGATCATTACGTTATAACAGCTATAAACAGTGCTTCCCTCACCAGCATCTTTAGTTTTCTTTTTTGAAGTTAGTAAGACAACAAAAAATGCACATTAATATAGACCTGTGGTGTGTTTTGCAGCCAAACTAACGTCTGTGCTGCTGGTATAGAAAATTAATTAACACTTTCTGGCCAATCAGATTTGAGTATTCAGCACTGTGATATAACGGAGCATAAGTGTTACAGTCCATGTTGCAATTTTAATATTTAATTTTTAAAAAAACAAGTCATAACAAATGAATTAATGGGGTTGGCATATTTTAAGAATATTTTAAAGCCTTTTGTACCCTGCTTTTTTATACACAGTGCCCTAGAGCTCAACAATATATTAAAAAATTTAATTAATTAAAAATAATAATAATAAATTTAGCAGTTTTTTTTTCAGAATGCAGCAGGATCAGATTGTTTTATGCACTATTAAAAAGTGCACTACATACACTATGTGATATCCACCTCATACATTAATCTACAAAAATAAACCAGGAAAAAAAAATCTAATTTAACATCTAGAAAAATTAATTACAAAAAAAGGTAAAATGGAATATATTTGGTAAAAAATTTATATTTTAAATGTTTAATCAGGTACTTGTTGCTGGGAAGAAATACGATGTTATACAAGTACTAACGAAACACGTGATACAAAAGTATAATGGGATGTAATTTATCACAATACTGACATTATATTATAAAATCACCCAGCTCGACTATGCTGAGTCTCTGTAAACATACAGACAGGTTTCTTGCTGTGATTATTTGACAGTCTCATCCTAAATAACGGGGCCCGTAATCCCCAGCCTAAGCCGTTCCCCACTGCGCCAAGTCAGACAGACAATAATGAGCTCGATGAGTGTCTACTGGGGGTTCTCACACACACAGACACACACACACACACACACTTTCAGCTGCTCTCTAGATGAGGCAACTCCATCCAATAATACGTGCTAGGGCACTGGGCCCCAATATTATTAGAAATTAAAAAAAAAAAAAAAAAAAAAGTTTTTAAATGTTAAGATTTACTAAAGCCTAAAAATCAGGGCGTGGCCACAGGGGTGGCGCTGGGTGGCAGGTGCCACTCTTGAAATAAGCTTCTCACTGACCACATCTCTGAACTCAAGAACTCAAAAGAAAGGTTTATTGCTCTTATAAATTTACTGCAGACTCCATAAATTAAATCTTGAAATCCACATTGTAGCATTGTAGATACAGTCAGCTCCAGAATTATTGGCACCCCTGGTAAAGATGTGTGGAAAAAAGATAAATGTCTTTGTTGTTACTTACTTAGTTTAACCTCACACTGAAAATATGAGAGAAATCACACCTTTAATTGTGAAGCAAATTTACTTGTTAACAAAACTATCTGTTTCACGGTTATTGGCACTCTCATATTTAGTACTCTGTGCCACCTCTCTATAGTGCTTGAAAAGATCAAGGAATGGCCTGGTCCTCTCCTGTGGCTGCTCTTCTTCAGCTCACCCACTAGATTTTCAAAAGGGTTACGATCAGAGGACTGGGATGGTCACGTCAAAAGCTGGATTCAGTGGATACGGAACCATTTTTGTGTGGATGTGGATGTTTATTTTGGATCATCACTCTGCTGGAAGATCCAACCATGACCCAGTTATAACTTTTTGGCAGTCCATAATGCCATGTATCCTAACATGGTTCTCAGGGATAAAGAGCTGACATCACATAGCCACCATACTTAACACTAGGTTCTTTTCCATCTTCTTATGCCAAACCTACCCTGAATGCCTGCTGCCAGAAAGCTCTATTTTTGTCTCATCTAACCACAGAGGTTCTAACATGCCTTCCAGACGTTTCCACAATAGTTTTCTGGCATGGAGGTGGCATCTAATTGTATATTTGGTGACCACATCTTCTTCTCCTAAATAAGGAGCTTTTCCAGGCAGCTTCACTACAGCTCCTGCTGTTATTAAACTTATTTATTATTTTCCTAACAGGGCATTTTTTAGGTATGTAGCTTTTTTTTTTTATAGCCACTGCCTAATTTATGAAAGTAAACAACCTTTTGACTCATTTCATTTGTGTATTCTCTAATCTTCCCCCTGTTGATGAATGACCCTGTATCCCCTTATTTTTAATCCTCAGTGAAACAGGAAGTAAATGATAAAGGCTTAAGAGGTCCGAAACATGCAGGTGACCTTAAAAAAATGTGAAATATCAATGGGAACATGCTTCAGTTATAGTTCTTTCAGAACAATTTCTAGAGGTAATTGTGTAAAAAATGGTTTTGTTAATATGTATTTTTATTTTATTTATTTATTTTTTTGGATAATATAATTCACTGTATTTTTCCAAAACATTATAGAGACTTGTGTCTGTTTTGGGGTGATTAATTCTGCACCCAGGAACAAATCAGACAATGCAGCCTTGTCCTAAACATAATTAGATGGTGCCACCCTCTAGTGTGTTCTTGGCCCACCTTTGCCACCCTTTCTCTAAAGGATGGACAACTCAATGTCCATTCATCCTTTTTCTGTACTGCTTATCCTACACAGGGTCACGGGGTAACCTGGAGCCTATCCCAGGAGACTCAGGGCACAGGGTGGGGGACACCCTGGAGAGGGTGCCAGCCCAATGCAGGGCACAATCGCACACATACTCACACTACGGACAATTTGGGAACGCCAGCCAGCCTACAAAGCATGTCTTTGGACTGGAGGAGGAAACCAGAGAACTTAGAGGAAACCCCTGAAGCACAGGGAGAAAATGCAAATGCCGCACACACAGGTGGGAATCGTACCCCCAACCTGAGGCAACAGTGCTGACCACTGAGCCCCCATGCCCCTCTACAACCCCATGTGAAGAATAAAAATTAATATTGAGCTATAAGAACTTTTAACACCTCAGGCAACACAAACAGGAACTGGCTGCCTATGAATCTGACATGACTCATTTGAATGTCAGTTTAGTACTAAAGGTCGAGAGAGAAAAAGTAACAGCCACTAAAAGCTACAGAAAATATTCCTTTAAAAAAAAAGTGAGACGTAAAACAGACTTGTTTTACAATGTTAAGTATACAGTGCAGGTCAAAAGTCAAAGTTTTAAGCTCGTCAGTGTGTGGTGAGGGTCCTAAATGCTAAAGTGGCTACGTGTTGATAACTAAGAGCTAAACTAAAGCAAAACACTGAACCAGGTGAACAGCTGGACCTCAGAGGAAAACGCGCAACAGGTGGATAAGAGTCGGACTGAATCCCAATTACAGCCCAGTAAACGTATAGGGTACTACATAGTGTATATAGACCACCATTATCCTATTCTATATAGGCTACGTAGTGCACTTATGTAGGGAATACAACGCCATTTGGGATTCAAGCCATGATTCAACATTCCACTCCACCAAGTTTTTGAAATAGCTTAAGGTCACTGACAAATTTACCTATTTGAGTCCATTCTTTTCATAAGAAAGACACGGGTGCTGTTCAGTAAACTCCTTAAGATTATAAACAATATATTTAAATACTTTTAAAGGCGTAATTAAATCCATAAACGTCTTATTAGTCTATGAATCTACTTACTCCTCCATTCTGGTTTTTATTCGCATACGCAGTTCTTCCTCCTCCTTTGACGGGCATCCTGCGCTCTTCAGGACAAAATATAGCCTATATGTATGTCAGAAATTAGCTCAAGTGCAAACGTTTTCTTAAAAGTCCTTATCTTGTTAAACTACACATGACAACTGTCAAACGGTCCTTCCAACATTCCTCCCGACGCCACACTCCTGCTCGCACTTTCTATAAGCTGGAGTACAGCCTGAGAAACATTTTTACACCGAGCGACTTTCGACCAAGCCAACCCACTTCACGATTATACCGTGAAGCCAAACGGGACGGGGGTGTTTGTTTCACCTCTACCGAGCAATGTTAATAAAACCACGAAATATAAAAAATAAATCAAAAACACATTAATGCCGATAAGACAACAGATATTTATTCACAGACCTCAAATGAAAAAGGCTGACACATGTAACGAGTGCGAATTTCTCATTCACTTTGCCACACCCCTGTCTCTTAACATGGACTCGTCCAGCTGGCAACATTGATTTAACTGTTCTCTCTGAAAGTTATATGATAACAAACAGAGCTGTGTGTGTGGAAGGACTAAAACAAAATACCGTAAACATACCAAAGCATAAATTGGTGGCATTATACTCATTTTAATGTTATATGACTGATCATGCAATCATACAGTGTTGTAAATGGAAATAAAATTTGACTTATCATTAGGTGAGGCACTGGCAGGACTTTAATAGCCAAGTTACAGTATGCATTTTCAAAACTAGTTAAACCTTCTTATTTTGAATCCACAGACTGTAATATGTACATTTTCATATCAATTTCTCAGTATACAATTTCTCATTGTGATTGTCTCTTCTTCATTGCAATTCCTTTTAGATACCTTAAAGAATCAAAAGAAACTTTCTAAAACTTTCTGCTAACCTTTTTTTAAAAATAATTTCTGACTTCCTATTGGAAATGGCCTAGTGGTTTCCATCAAGCATTTTCCCACTGGAATCTAATTCTCCGGTTCGAGCCTGAACTCAGGTCAAAGTCTGTGTGGAGTTGCGTCCATATGGGTTTCCTCCAGGTTTTCCGGTTTCCTTCCACTACCTAAAAACATGCAGGTAGACAGATTGCCTACACTAATCTGGCCACAGGTGTGTGAATGTGTGTGTACATGGTGCCCTGTGATGGACTGATGTCCCATCCAAGGAGTTGTTCTGCCCTTCGCCAAGCATTCCCGGGATAGGCTCTGGATCCACTACGACCTTGACCAGGATAAAGAGGTTACTGAAGATGTCTATATAACCATGAATGCTATAAATCAGTAACGTCCTATTTTCTTGTCGACAGTCTAAAATGCAGCGTCATTGCAGGAGTGGAAATGATTAAAAAATAAAAAAAAATCGATTAGGCCCACTGAATCTGCATTACATCACAGTCTATTACCACAAGGTCACCAATAAAACACCACCAGACTCCTGTGAACCAGGTGGAGGTCACGGGTTCAACCATTAGGACCATTTAGGGCCTAAACCATTCACTTTTATGAGAAGTGTAAAGCCAACACTTTAGAAAAACACAAAATCCAAACAAGCAACAAAACCAAAAAGAGCCTGCATGTTTTTACCAGTAGGGAATTGAATATTTCGTTTTTTTATAGGTATTGGATACAGTTTTTGAGAAGCCTAATAAACACAAATGAACCATTTCCTGTGGAGTGAATAGTGAATAACATAGTCATCCTCCAAGCTGTTCACAGGTTAGTGCAAGTACTGAGGCCACCATGCTTAGAATAAATAAAACACCTCTTCCTTCTTCATTCTTCCAGTATGTGACCAATAGACTGACCAAAGGACAAGGATGACATCATTGGTTAGGCAGAATGACAGGATAGCTCATCATGTACAAACCACACTCAGTCATGACCACATCTATTCAAACTCAATCAATTTAACCTTTGTGTGTTATGTGTGTTGTTGTAAGCAGTTCCTGTTAGACGGGTGATGTCTCTGTGCGGATCTGAGTGGTAAGAGCACTAGAATGTGGAGTGTGTGTGTAGTGTGTATGTATTGTGTGCTTGCCATTCACCTCTTCCAGTCCTCCAGTAACCATTTTTACATACAAAGCCATACACTGGCTTTTCAAAATCGAACAAACGCAATGGATTGATTATCTGATGAAGTGTAGAACTACACGTCTTTGTGTATGTGTGTGTGTGTGTGTGTGTGTGTGTGTGTGTGTGTAGGAAGAGGACGGGTGCTGTCTTGTTCCACTTGACAGTGAGCTGTCAAACGGGCCTGTTTCAGTGACTAGCCGCATCGTCCTGATCGGCTTCAAAGCCCACTGCTGTCAGCACACTGTCAGGCCTGCAGGACTGTTCAAGATCCACTTCCTCCAATCTAACACTGGAGTTACACTTCAAGTAATACTGCAAATGGAATTATATATATATATATATATATATATATATATATATATATATATATATATATATATACATATATATATATATATATGTATATATACACATATATATACACACACACACACACACAGTACTGTTCAAAAGTCTTAGGTACATGCTAAGAAATAGAGCTTTGTACATTATTTAGAGCAAAGATGCCTTCAAAAGTAATGAAATGAAATGTTTCTACATTAAAAAAATTACTATAAAGAGCAGTAAACAGTAATAAATGAAACAAAGCCAATATTTGTTGTTATGACCCTTTGCTTACAAACAAAATGAATAGTCTCAGGTACAACTTGTGCAGTTTTATAAGGAAATGAGCTGTAAGTTCTACTGAGCATCTTGCAGAACCAGCCACAGATGTCTAGATGTATATGTGGCCTATATTAAGCCTGTCGTGTCTAACACTAAATATAACATCATGTTAAATGCTTTTTCAGTCACACTTTTAGTGGAGGTGAGACAAGCGGAGTTTAAAATAGAATTCAGCATATGGATCAGATTAACACCTGCTAAAATGCATATTATACACTGATCCATCCTCATGAAATATTCACGGTGTAAATTAATAGGAAAACATCTCCCATGATGTCACTAATGGAATCAAATTTTTTTATTTCTTTTTTTTTTCAAAACCTGATGAGATCTTGTGAGATACACATCAGCAAGATGGTTAATTAGCAAGCAAATAACATAAGTCAATTACACAAAGGTCACCTGTTAGTGTATGACTTATTTGTGACCTTAATGAGTAAAAAAATGCCAGCTTTAAATATAAGCTGTGCTCAAAGCTTTGCCTGCACTCATAGCTGTGGTATTGCTGTTGAATTATGCACTGGTGCAGGCAGAGAAGGGTGTGTCTGCAAAATTACTTAGCTCAAAGCTATGAATTAATAAGTAATGTGTTTCAAAAGTTTGTACCTACGTCACAGAGGGGAAAATTGAGAGGGAAAATAATTTCCTGACAAGTCCTGAAACATGCTGCAGAATGTATTTGACATCTGATGAATGTCAGCATATTACAGGTAACTTTCTTTACTTAATTTGGACTTCCTCAAAAGTAGTTTAAATGACTGAATGAAAACTAAAGTTAACAGATGTCAGATGTCAGCTGCTTCAGGTGATCATAGATTAACTTTTATTATGGGTGCAGTACTGATTTCAGACACAAGAGGGGCTGTTTTCACATTTTTGATAGACTTTGCTCATTTAACTGTGGAAGCAAATACTTCCTAAATAATAATAATAATAATAATAATAATAATAATAATAATAATAATAATAATTGCTAGATACTTATATTGATATGGTATAATAATGAAAGTCAAAATTAAAAAGAACTATTATTTATTTATTTATTTATTTTTTATATATAATTCATAATTCATGTTAGGGTTAAAAGAAGAAGAAGAATAAAAAAAAAACCAGCAAAAAAGTGGAAAAATAATACACTCAAGAATGTGCCATAAAGATTAATTTGTTGTTTTAATGTAAATTAAAAAAAAAAATTACATTTTATAATTATTATGCAGGCTGTTATTTTGCACTTTAGAACATTTTGTCTTTATACACACATTTCTGACGCAAAAGCATAATAAGAGTAGAGTGATATGCAACACATAATGTGGCACAAATGACATTAAATTTTACATTACTCAGGAAATTACATAATTTCTTTGTTATGATCTGTGGTACATTAACTCTATCTGCTGTATGGCAAATCCTAAAATGGTCTAGACACCACTGAGCTTATTAAGATTTTTCTGGATGCTTATTAAACTCTAACTTCAAATCCAGAGTCAGAGCTGTTTCACCTAATACCAATCATGTCTTGGTTATTTTAACATTTTGTTCAGAGCAGTGCTACAATCAGTCACACATGAGCCTCCATAGGCATTACCGATATAGGATACTGTAAGCATGCTTCAAGGTTTGTGCTTCTGACAGTAATCCATAAACAGAGGAAAAAAATCAAAAGCATCTCTGTGCATCTAATGAGTGAAGGAAGAGGGGATGGATGAAGGTGACTCTGATAATGACGCTCTGCATAAATAAGATACTGACAAGGCAAAACTTTGACTACATATATCACTCTTGAGTTTTATTTCCTGAGAAACGGAAGCGCAACAGTAGTTCCAGCTGTAATTCAATTACACTTACCGCCCACTTTAATAGGAACACCTGTACACCTGTTCATTTATGCAGTTCTCCAATCAGACATTTATGCGGCAGCAGCACAGTGCAGAAAATCATGCAGATACAGGTCAAGAGCTTCAGTTAATGTTCACATTTATCTGTGTTCACAGGCTCACCCAAACTGGACAGTTGAAGATTAGAAAAAAAAAATCATCTGGTCTTTTTCCAGTCTTCAACTGTCCAGTTTGGGTGAGTCTGTGCCCATGATAGCCTCAGATTCTTGTTCTTGCTCTTGGCTGACACGAGTGGAACCTGATCTGGTCTTCTGCTAGCCCATCCACCTCAAGGTTTGATGTATTGTGCATTCTGAGATGTTTTTCTGCTCACCACGGTTGTAAAGAGTGATTATTTGAGTTACTATAGACTTTCTGTCAGCTCAGACCAGTCTGGTCATTTTCCTCTGACCTTTCTTATCAGCAAGGCATTTCCACCCTCAGAACTGTCACTCACTGGATGTTTTTTGTTTTTTGCACCATTCTGTGTAAACTGCATAAATGATCAGGTGTACAGGTGTTCCTATTATAGTGAACGGTGAGAGTATATTAATGCGCTCCTTCTATCACATGAATGTTTCTATAGTAACAATTACACCGGGACTTGTGCGTAATTGTTGATATAGTGAAGTTATAGTGAGGAGACGGCATTGTTGGAAGGAGTCTCCAGTGTCAGTGATTTGTAACAGTCAGAGGTTCCTTTAAGTATTCAGACACAAGAAAGTCCTCATGACTGGAGTTTTCTCTGTAGCATGATAAACTGCATTTTTTTGTTTTCTTAACTTTTTTTGGGAAAAAAGAGAGGCTGGTGATAATGTAAGTGATAACCGGGACTTGTTTCGTGGATGTTCCACAGTGTTAAGTGGAATTAAAATGTGTTGCTCTTTAATAAATAAAACATTGTTAGACTGGCAAATTGATATGGTATAAGAGGATTAAAAGACATCAGGACATGCAGATATTGGAAAATACTGAAATTCAGGGTGGTAACAGTGCCACTGCTTTGTGTCAGGCTGGATCACACCACCATGTCTTTGATTATTTTCCTATAACAGCGTGTCCTGAAGTGTTTTATTCCTTACATAATACACTTATAAATAGTAACATACCTATATAATATACCCTAATTACAATAATAGAGTGTTATGAGTAATCAGAAAGTACAGTGTTTTATGTTACAAACATAGTCACATGACAAAAAAGAGAAATGCGCCTGGATTTAAAGAGAACACATGGGACAAATACACACACTCAGGTACTGACAGTAAAGATCTGTCTTCATTCTAGTCCTGAAATTTAGATCAATGCTTCTCTACTCTTTATGCCTGTGGGTTTGTTTTGTAATTTTATGGAACATGCTGTTTGTCCTGCTGTTTGTACTATTTAGTTTTTCAGCCCTTCATCAAGTCTCAATTCCAAGTTGCAGAAAATCTATTACTGAAAAGCATTTGCCCCTCCTTGACTTGGCTCCCTGAACAGCGATTAAATAAAATGTCATAGGAAGGACAGGATGGGTGCACTGTTGCATACTTATCCACTCAGTCCTCCGCCTTAAGGGATGCATTTGAGGCTATGTGAAAACACTGCACCTTATTTGGACTATAATTATATTACATCACATTAAACTGTAGCAACTTTTATACTATGATTAATACTCAATAATGTATAGTAATATATACTAATAATGTACATTATTTAATATAAATAACAGAGGGTTAAAATAGGGAAGTAAGACTGTAAGTGAGTGATTCGCCATCATCTCTAACACGTTTTAAAGTGGGTAGTGAATGAAAACAAGCAGTGATTTGTGCTTAATCATTAATGGTACTGATCATTATGTGTAGGACCTTATTGATTTTTTCCCACAAGCTGAACGCATTCATTTACTGCTGTGTAAATCTCCCTGCAAAGTAATAGCATACATAAAAGAAGAGTGAAACGATGATGATAAACATAACAAAGTGTCCACTCGTCCTTAGTCACTGATAAATGAGGTTGAAGTTGAATAAATAAAAGAAAACGAAATGGAAAATACCTGCCAGAGGTGTGTAAGGCTGTGTAGAGAGGTGTGGCGTAAGTCGAGCAGGAAGATGTAGTGTAGTTTGCTGCTCCAGTAGCTCTTCTCTCCTGAAGAGCCTGTATGCAAGATCGCAGAGCCGTACGTATCCCTACAATAGAACATGCACATTAGGACACACTGATCTGTGTATTAACCTGCAGGACACACAACGAGTCTGGTGGTTGTGGTGGTTTTATCAGCCACGTACTAGAAAAATGAATTTGGTTAAAGTTTTTATTAAGCCATGAAGGGTGATATTTACAGATTGGTGCATGAGATTAAGCTAGAAGATATGTGAGAGCTGTGTGTGTGATTACCAGTGAACCTGCCACTAGAAGTTACAATTTGTTTAAGATTACCTCTCTTGAGTTGCCACATTTGTTATAATGAGTGTAATGAGTAATTGGGATAATGAAGAAAGTATGTAAAATAATGTGGCCTGCTGCAAACTTATTGAAATATTAAAATATAGAGAATTTTCCCAACATAACAATATTAAGTAAGGAATAAAACACTTCAGGGCGTTTTGTTATAGGAAAATATGTGGTATGACGTGGCCTGGTGTGAAGCGGAGTTACTGTTACCACCCCAGATTTGATTATTTTCCTATAACAGCATGTTCTGAAGTGTTTTATTCCTCTCCTACCATTGGTAATTTGCCAACAATCATATTTTTTTGTTAATTAAAGAATGCCACGCTTTTTTTGTCAGCTTATCGTTACATTTAAATGCTGTGGAACAGCCATGAAACAAGTTAGGTCCTGTAATGATTTACATTGGAGCAGCTATAAACAGTAGTTCCCTCACCAGCCTCTCTTTTTCCTCATTCTTGAAGTTAACAAGAAAAAAATAAATAAATAAAATGCAGCATTTTATGTTACAGAGAAACCAGAAAGCACAGATTCCTTTGTCCAGAAGACTCTTCTGTGGAGGAAAAGGTATTGAGTGATGACACTGGAGACTTCTTCCATCAATGTTACATAAATGTCTCCTTACAGAAAACTTCACTATATCAATGATTATACAATGATTGTACTATACCAATATGATTACTGAGTTTTTACTCATTTTTTTATCAGCCTTTGAGTATATGGAAGTCCTTGTGTAAGTTGTTACTATAGAAGATATAAAACTGTTATTTGCCTTGCAGCCATCACGATTGTCAGAGATGCTGTTATTTAAAAAAAAAAAAAATAATAATCAACACTTTCGGACCAATCAAATTCGAGCATTCAGCAGCACTGTGGTATAATATAATAAAATGCTTGAGTCCAAATTCAGACAGCAGAACCAATTCAGAGTCACATGCACTTCCACAACACTAACACTAACAGACAGTTTAGATGGCTGCAGGTCACCTTTTCACTGAGTCTTTCAAGAAAATAAATCTTACAAAAACTATCCTGAATGAGAAGTACATGGTTCCTGAACAAAGACAAGGCCATATCATTTCAGTGAACCGTTGCAACATTTCAGCACACGGCAAAAGTACAACACACTGAATCTTGAGGAGGTTGACTTTTCCATTTACGTGATGCTTTTACTCAAAGCAACGTACAATTAAGAAAGGATATAACTGAGTAGTTGAGAGTTAAAGGTCCTGCCATAAGTGGAGTTTCACTAGAAGTGCATACAAAACACAAAACATGCTCCTGCACCGTACTAGCCTTCAAAATAATTATTTCCAAAATAAAAGTGTTGTGAAAACTTGGCTGTGCAATCATCAGTCAGTCATTCTGTGAGCTTGTGTTTGACCAGCAATGTTCACTACAGCAAGGAGGAAACTTATCAAGATCACAAATAATGGGTGGTGGATGTGTTTGGGTGATTTACAGAAAATAATTGGGTTGAAAACAATATGCAATCAAAGTTTTTGTTTGTTCTTGTTTGTCACGGAGAGCTCAGAATTTAAAGACATTTTTTAGTGTAACTAAAAAGATTCCTGGAAATGCCCCTAAAGTTCCTGGGTTCTGAAAAAAGATCCTGAGTTCCTGAAAAGGTTCCAGCCTTGGAAATATACATACTAGAGATAGGAGACTGAGCATATATTTGTTTTTAGCAGATGTACACCAGTGTGATTTCTTTGTAACAAAGCTGTGATAGTCATTCATTCATTAATTCATTATCAGTATCCGATTTATCCTGGTCAGGGTCACAGATCCTGAATCCAGATTCTATCTTGGGAGCACTGGCTGTGAGGCAGGAATACAACCTTGATGGGATGCCAGTTATGCTTCGGTCAGCTTACCTCAGAAGTGGAGCATTGGAGTTTCGACCTTTGTGCGTTCGAGCTACAAAGTGGGAAAAAACATGGACGCCCCCATGTTCAACTGTAATGAGTGATGTAGATTTACCTTCTCAGTGAACTATAGAGTCAGTTTTATAGAATTATCAAGCTTGTCTGTATGTTGATTGATCTAAAGCAAATACTAGTATACACAGCATAACTCATTTAAAAGTAAAGAATTGTTTATATAATTTTTAGTTCATGCTGTGAGCAGCCATGATGATTTGATGCCACTTGCTGAACTCGAGGTTGAGGAGACATTCATGAGTCTCCGAATTGAGGGTGCATTTTGTTGGTTTTTCCTAGTCCAAGATACAAGTTTTAGTTGAATGCAGCACATAGTACCATGCACACACATTCATACACGCATTGACATGTAAACACAAATATAGTGTAGCCAGTCCACTTCCTGGCTTTTTTTTGGGAGGTAGGAGGAAACCTGAGAACCCAGAGGGAACCCACATTTGCCTAGTACCTCCAGGGTTGGGGGTTTGATTCCAGTTGGATTCCTGACTATGCATTTTCTCAACATGCTTCGGGGGTTTCCTCCAGGTACTCTAGTTTTTCCCCCAGTCCAAAGACATGCAATGCAGGCTGATAGACATCTCTAAATTGTCCGTAGTGAGTGAATGTGTATGTGATTGTGCCCCGCAATGGGTTGGCGCCCCATCCAGGGAATGAATGGATGGATGGACCCAGCACAAAAATATTTTTCATTCCCAAAGAAATAGTCTCTACCAATTCCAAGATGGAAAAAGGATCTCAGTTACAACAGCATTAATCAATGTATTAATTTTTCCTTGCCTGATACTACTGTTAAATAGTCCACCTGTTCTTTTTTACTAGAAATGTCCTGCTTTCTGATTTAAAAGCCTAGATTATTGATGCACCCTTTGTTAATCTATAGAGATGATGGACACATGTAAGACCATACAATAATAGCTTAGAATTTGTGGCCTTTCTGCCTATTTGCCCTTAATGTCAAAACCAAGTCCCCTGTTGTGCTCAGCATGAGTGAGTCTCTGCAGAATTGCAGCGTCCCTGGGTTTTAGCACACTGACGGAGTGTGACATGAGTAATGGAGGCTGGAGGAACAGTCACTCTGTGCTGGCCAGAGGCGAAGCGGCAAAGCCGTCCCAAGTCTCGTTAGTCAAGCCACGATGCCCTTCATCAATCCGGCGCCTAACGAGCAGCTCTCCACAGGCAGAGCCGAGCCACACAGCCAGCCTTAATACACACCTAAAGAGATATTGACAGACACTAATACAGATCACATCATACACACACTACACACACATCCACCGAAAGCCTAAACCTATAGTGATCTACTGTTAATCTGAGGAATACCACAAGGACAAAACATGACACACTACTGCGCCTTTGATGCTCCGAAGTATGTCATCACAGCCTGAGGAAAGAGAGGAGATGACATACTCTCCTTCATCACACACATATAACTGACAGCAAGTAGATGGCAAGGACACATGACAAATTGGTGTGTCAATAGCACTGAACAACTCATGTGTCCTCTGCTATCCTGCTCTTCCATCTGCTTCGTCTTACACACCTGATGCTCATATCAACTCTCATTTAGTTGTTAAACAGCACAAAGTAAGTGAACTAACAAGATTAAAAACCCCCAACATTTAAACAAAAAAGCAAATCCAAAACGCTCTAACCACTCTGCACGCGATAATAAAGAGGAGGAGGGAGCGTAAATGAAGGCCACGGGTGGCATCTCCTTAGCTGGGGGAAGCAGGAGCTGATCTGAGCCTCAGACAGCCGTTAGCATAAGCTGTACAGATGCGAGGAGAGACAGGACGGCAGTAATACGTAGTGACAGGGGCAGTGTGGGGGTGGGGGATTAGCAGGAGGCTCTAGTAACACGATCAGTTTCTGATAACTGTTTGAGAAAGACACGTTGGACAAGTCTGCACAAAACAAATAGCTGAAAGGCAGGGAGTCACTTCCAATATATAATTCATATAATTCCAATTTATTTCCAATGTGAATTAAGCACACATTCTGGCTACTAAAGACAAAGAGAGAGCAAGACAGATAAAGAAGGCAAAAAGCACTCATCAGACATGTACAAGTTCACCACAGGGATCATACGCTACCATATGATTGCTCGCATGAATAAATGAATAAATATGTGTACATGCACAACGTTCATCATGTAGCAGGGCAGGCAGTAAATATTCCTTTTCAAATAACACCCTGACAGAGTGGTTTAGTTCGGATCTATTTCAATACAGACCTTTTTAGACAGAAAGTACTACTGTTGTTTGATGAAAACATTTTTTTCTGTGTTTGTTTTATTGTAGTCATATGTGGATGTTTGTGCAGTGAACAGTCAGTTCTCAAAGGTGATGTGTTGGAAGCAGGAAAAATGGGCAGGCGTAAGGATCTACGCAACTTTGACAAGGGCCAAATTGTGATGGCTAGACAACTGGGTTAGAGCATTTCCAAAATGACAGGTCTTGTGGGGTGTTCCTGGTATGCAATGGTTAGTACCTACCAAAAGTGGTCCAAGGAAGGACAACCGGTGAACTGGCGACAGGGTCATGGGTGCCCAAGGCTCACTGGTACATGTGGGAAGCGAAAGCTAGCCTGTCTGGTCCGATCCACAGAAGAGCTACTGTAGCACAAAGTGCCTATAATGGGCATGTGAACATCAGAACTGGACCATGCAGCAATGGAAGAAGGTGGCCTGGTCTGATAAATCACATTTTCTTTTACATCCTGTGGACGGCCATGTGTGTGTGTGTGTGTGTGTGTGTGTGTGTGTGTTGCTTACCTGGGGAAGAGATGGCACCAGGATGCACTATGGGAAGAAGGCATGCCGGTGGAGGAAATGTGATGCTCTGAGCAATGTTCTGCTGGGAAACCTTGGGTCCTGGCATTTATGTGGATGTTACTTTGACATGTACCACTGACCTAAATATTGTTGCAGACCAAGTACACCCCTTCATTGCAACTATATTCCCTAATGGCAGTGGCCTCTTTCAGCGGGAGAACGCATCCTGCCACACTGCAAAAATTGTTCAGGAATGGTTTGAGGAACATGACAAAGAGTTCGAGGTATTGACTTGGCGTCCGAATTCCTCAGATCTCAATCCAGTCGAGCATCTGTGGGATGTGCTGGACAAACAAGTCCAATCCCTGGAGGCCCCACCTCTCAACTTACAGGACTTTAAGGATGTGCTGTTAATGTCTTGGTGCCAGATACCACAGCACACCTTCAAAGGTCTTGTGGAGTCCATGCCTCCATGCTGTGTGTGTGTGTGTGTGTGTTTATACAGTTGAGGTCAAAAGTTTACATCCCCCTTTCAGAATCTGCAAAATGTTCATGTTTACATATAGTCCACAAGAGAAAATAATAGTTGAATTTATAAAAATGACCCCGTTCAAAAGTTTACATCCCCTTGATTCTTAATACTGTGTTGTTACCTGAATGATCCACAGCTGTGTTTTTCTGTTTAGTGATAGTTGTTCATGAGTCCCTTGTTTGTCCTGAACAGTTAAACTGCCTGCTGTTCTTCAGAAAAATCCTTCAGGTCCCACAAATTCTTTGGTTTTCCAGCATTTTTGTGTATTTGAACCCTTTCCAACAATGACTGTATGATTTTGAGTTCCACCTTTTCACACTGAGGACAGTAAGCTAATACATGTCAAATTAGCTAGCTAATGATTTGTCATTAACTTTTCTCTTTTTGTGGTTGTTGCTTTTAGTTAACCCATATAACAGTACAACTGCTAGCAAACTAACTACCTAACTATCATAACAACTATAGCATTCTCCAATGAAAGTAATATGTGTTTTAACAAAATGCTGTTAAATATCCATAATTACATAATGGTGCTGTTTTGCTAATTAGCTCAGCCTGGGGGAGATGTACAAGAATGCCATTGGAATAAAACTAGGTGACTAGTCACCTAGTTAACTAGCTAGCTAAGACAGTTTCAACACTTAGCCAGGGTTTGTGATACTCCTGGCTCAAAACTGTATTTACATTCACAGCTATTTAATTCAAGCAAACTTTTTATTATGTATAAAATCTACAAGACAGACATGTTCACAGATTGTGTCCACTGGGTTTAACAGCAGCTTCTCTCATGTCATTTGTTTCAGTTTGCTTTGGCATTCACCAGATCCTCATACTTTCAGGTCTGACTCCTGGGATCTGACCCAACCAGTGGAGACGATTGTCAGGACAGCTTTGCATGCGGAAGCAAGTTACAAAACCAGTGGGAAATGTCAGAACTGTCAAAATAACATCAGCTGTTCCTGTTTAAAGCAGCACTGTGTTGTAAATGTGTGGGAAAGATGTTACATGGCTTTCACTGTAGTTAAGTGTATAACTTAAAAAAAACCTAATATTATCTAGGAGCAGTAAGAGGAAGAGTAATCCTTTCTCTGTGGACTAGCAATAATATGTGACTAATAACCAAAAAATTAACAATCTTAATTAAAAGTGCAATCTAAGGCTACATCCACATTAATCCGGATACATTTGAAAATGCATCTTTTCCTCTAGGTTTTGGCCCTCTGTCCACACTGAGACGGCTTTTTTGTCCAGCAAATATGAAGCTTTTCGAAAATGCTCTTCCAAGTGGATAAATTTGAAAACAGTGTTTTTGCATTGTAGTGTGGATTGAGAAAACACAGAAATTCAAAAACAACGTCGTATTTTTAGTTGTGACGCAGTCATGTGACCCATTCAACTCAAAACAAACAAAATGGTGGATGATGTTGTACTGTAGTCGTTGTGCCTGCTAGCCAGTTTGCTAACATTGTTAGAGATTAATGTCACTTTGTACGATCTTCAGATTGCATTTTTTTTAAGAAGGGGTACAGAATGGAATTTTCAAATAGGAGATGGAAAGTAAATAAACGCTTGACAGAAATGGCCAAAGCTTCTTACATTTTTATGCATGGGCAGAATAGGCTAAGCGTTTAAGCGTTTTCAGATGTTTCAGTGTGGACAACGTTTGAAAACGCCAGTGTAGACGGAGAACGTTTTAAACAAAAATGCAGTTTTCAGATCTATCCGGATTAATGTGGACGTAGCCTCATTTAATTAGATCCCATAAAATAGCATTTAACATCAGCTACATTACAGGGCCCCTGTTAGGGCACCTTTAAAAAGGTTAAAAGGTGATATGTGATTGGTTTCAAATGTACCCTCATGTGCTGCAGAGCTCATATGCTACTCTAGTACATGAAGGTCAGATATTCATCCTTGATTATGCATATAGAGGAAGAGGTCTGGGAAGCTGCTGAGGAAGTGTAATGGCGCTGGGACTCAGCAGTCCTCCCTATCTGAAATTGCAGCTGTGAATATCGAAGGCAGCTCCTGTCTGACTTCCCCCGTGTCCTTCCTTAGGCTCTTCGGACACACTGCTCAGCACAGGTCAGTGTTTCTGCTGCTCTAACGCACCTGACTCAACTCAGCAGTTAATACACAAGCTGGATCAGGTGTGACGGAGCACGTTAAGGAGTGCACTGTGGCATTCTGTGGACTCACTCTGACAAAAACATAGATGCTAGCTTAGCTCAAGCACAACGTGATATGACCAAATTGTGCTGCACTCCAGTCCTCAGGAACCACGGTTGAACTTCCCTGTGCTATTTCTAATTATTTCTAGTTATTATTTCTAGTTATTTCTAAGGCTAAGGTATATATAGTTTTTTTTCAATTAAAACTATATACTCTGAGTATATAATACAACTTAATCTATACAACTTTTATTCAGTCAATAAAAATGATGTAGAAATGGAAATAGTCACCCATAACTATCATATTTTATAATTATATCGTGTAGAATTGATTTGACTAAGAAGAATGATCAAAGTGTAAAAATCCAATCTTTTAGGAAACAGAAAAAACTAAACTTAGGAGGCAAGTGTTATTACATCATAAAAAATAAGAGCCAATCAGGTCCCAGTATGCAAATGCAGGAACTGCATCTTAAAGAAGCCTATATAAAACCTTTCTACAGTAGTTAATAATACGTTTACCAAAATGACAGATTGCACATGTTCAGGGTTACAGTTCAGAACCTGTGGCCTCATTATCTTATCTGCAAAAGGATCAAATATTACACCAGAAGTTTACAATAATACTTAGGTGCATGCCATCTAGATCGGGTGAAGATTTTCATGGCTCGTTTCACAGAGAACAGTTTTAGCAATTCTTAACTGTTCTGAAGATCAGTAGCAAGGAGAAATCAACAGATAGACCTTTATTTTCCTGAGCAATATCTAAAAAAGCAACTTTTACAAACTTTCCTAGCTAGCTACTTTCAGTATCTTAGCTCTTACTGATTGTTGGAGGATAACGTTAAAGATCTTAGGCACAAGGCAGTTCGAGATATCGGTGTTCACTTATTTAAAATGGTGCATAGTATTAGCTATGATACTTATTTATACAGGGGAAGTGGGGAGGAGTGTGTGAGTTGTAGGTGTTCCCAAACTGGGTATTCAAGGAATCAGGATTTCTTAATGAGAGCAAAGACATTGGTGTTTCTGTGCCTTTTTTTTATAGTCCAATAGCTTTTTTTTTTTTGGTATGGTGGGATTTGTGGTATTTAAAACAGATGGCATCATTTCCAATTAAATTAACTTGGAGGTCACCTTGAATTATATACAAACACAATCCCATAGAGTGATATATTTTGTCTGGGAAATGCTATGAATTGTTATGAACAGTAATAGGTCTTTTGTTTGAAGGTGAGTTTTAGTTTGTAGTTTAGCTCATACAGTTCCTGCAGAATAAACAGCCAGCAGCGATCACACTGCAACGATTTAGAGGAGTGTAATTACGGGTTTTGTGGCTGCGCTGCGTGGACTTCCTGTCCCCCTTCCATCTGTCTGCTGTTAATTACCTTTTCTCTCTGGAGAGAGAGAGAGAGAGAGAGAGAGATGGGGAGATAGAGATAGCGTCCAGTATAATCAGCCTAACTGATGTGACTGATCATTGTTGGTACTAATATGATTGCAGCTGTTTGTCATGTCCATGTTCCCCCTGAACATGGAGCTCATTAATGAGGTTTTAATTACAGTAAACCAAAATGCCACTACATCACACTGCATTAGAGTTTAAGAGGCACTGGTGTAGTGCAGAACTCCAGGAGGTATGGGAAAAGACAGGATGAGGAACAGAGAGGAAGAGACAGATGTAGGAAGGAAGACAAGATCGGGAGCAAGAGAGAGAGAGAAGAAGGAACAGGGGACTTACAAAGATGGTCATATCTCACATTCACCTTCACATCCTATCTGAGGCCTCATAGTCCACTGCAGGTTTTAAAAATAGTGGAAGCAGCAGATTAAAGGCAGGGGTCATCAGGTCAGATCCCTCCAGCTCCATCACTGCCAGATGCTCAGAGAGGAAGCAAGGACAGAGGTACTGACAGTCTGACACGGTTTAGAAATCATGAACAGTCAAAAAAGCACCATGGTCACTTCAGGACAAGCTAATATAATTGTAATATAAATCTATGAGTAAAGAGTAAAGAAGTAACTTATAATGGAAGCCCATGGGTATTGTAAGTTTAATTGTTAATATGATTTTTTTTTTCTTTCAGAGAGTAAAACTACATTTTCAGTCATTCATCTTGAGTAAGCACTTTATCCTGGTAGCTTTACCCATCCTCGTATACACCCTAGCTGGGATGCCAGTCCAGCACAGGGCACCATGTACACACTTTCACACACAGGGGCAAATTGGCTTAGGCAATCCACCTCCCAGCATGCTTTGGGAGGTGGGAGGAAGCCAGAGAAGCCGGTGGAAACCCATGCAGACACTGGAAGAACATGCGAAACTCCTCACAGACAGTAACCTGAGTTCAGGATTAAATCAGAGGCCCTGGAGCTGTGAGGCAACAAGGCTACCCTCTGCACCAGCATGCCACCCAGCTTCACCATAGTTGTGTTACATGAATTTCAGCAGGTAGATACTGCACAGTCACATCATATGAACTAAATGTCTAAATGTCCTAGCTCTGTAAGCCTAACTGGTAGATTTCATCATTTAACATGACCAATAACAGCTACTTTTCCAGAAATAGGACATTTGGCTGACATTGCAAATAATCAATTACAGACATTTGCGATTGCGTGATGTGAGTTACGTGAAAACGCTGCTGAACAGGTCTGTAGGTGGTGTGTCTGACATTTGCTACTAATTGCTCCAAACAAAACTTTTGAATAACAGGATGCCACAAATCTTACAAACTTTTTTTAAATCCAGTGACTAGATCTTGCTATTAAAATGTCAGTGTTGTCAAGTTTAGAAAGTTTGCTTCTACATCGGACTGTAAAAAATTGTGTACACACAGAGCCCTTGATTTACTAAGATCCCAAACAACTAGGGTCATTTATGAGATAAATTTCAGTAAAAGTGGGGATGTTGTGGGTGATTTAGAAAGAATAATTGTGTAAATTATGTCACATGCATAGCAGGAGGTTTTTTCACACGTGAGTAATAATAACAATAAGTGAACTGAAAATAAACACATATAGGATATATATGTCAAGTATCAACTAGGTGTGGATATCTGATATGAATCTAAATGTACTAGAGGAATAATATTATAATTGTGATAACACTGCTTCTATTTTTAATCTAAATAACATAAGTAGGTTTAGGCAAATTAACTGCCCTTCAATTTGATTATATAATTTATTTATGCATGCAGTCATCACTTCAGTGACTTTCAGGTTTAGTAAATCACACTGCAGGTGCTAAAAGAAACTATTTGCAAAGATTCCTCCCTGTGGTTTGCAATTTTAGCTTAAAACATCCCATGTTGCACATGCATCAAATCAAGCAAACAAAGCTGATTTTATTTATTTCATTCTCTGTAGACTCTTAACAAACCGGCTTGTATGTTTGTGTGGGTTTTATCAAGTTTGCATGTGTTTTAACACACAAGCTGTACCAGAGTGCATACACACAGAGGTGTGGATAGCCAATCAGATTGTAAGTGACAAGACTGCAAGATTAACGTACAATATACTGTACATCAGACCATCCGAGGCCACGTCTCACAAATAAAGCTGAGTGCTGTAATCCAGACCCAGTGGCCATGCAAAAAAAAGCATGAAGGGCATGAAGGTGAGGAAAGGTTGGTTTATTTTAGCTAGGTCATACACATCGATGTTGTTGTATGTTACTTATTTCAGCAGTTCTTGCTCTAGTGCCTTTCTGAATCCAGGGATTTCTATCCATTCATCTATCCATTTATTTGGTCCTAAAAATAGCGTCAAAGCTCATGACCTGAACCTGCTTGTCAATCTGAGGATACTGGATAGAATCACTAACTGAATCTCTAACTGAAATTAGACAGGTTCATCACTCTTACCACACAGTGCATTATAGCCTCACACATTCTGGGCCTTAAATTGAGCTGTAAAGTTCTCACAAATGACAAATGACAGTGGCGTCAGGCTGACGTGATCCGTTACGCTAGGTCACCCCGGACACAAATCAATGCTGTAACCGTGTCGCAGGCGCCATTTACATTTTGCTGGAGTGGCGCTACTTTTTATGCCTAAAAATACCATCTTGCTTGTTTAGGGATGTCAATGAGGCACTTTAAATAAATAATATGGATTTGGATATGAAGGACAAAGTGCCTTGTCTGCTTAAATGTATTTAAGTGTATTTTAAAACATTGTGTTCATTCAGAATCAGACATAGTGCTTTTCAGTGTCAGTCAGTGGATAGTGTATGACATTAGTTTAGGAAGATAAGAACTGACATAAAGTTTGTCTCAGACAGACACAGATTAAGCCTGGTGATAGAGACAGATAATCAGATTTGCCATTAAAAATCATATATGAGGCACAATGTGTAATTTTTTATGATATTCAACACTTTATCAATCTCACTAAAGAAGCTTTGAAGGAAGAATTAGAGATAGAAATAACAAAGGAGGTGTACAGCTTATCTCTTCAAAAATATACTGTAGTTCAGTCAAACCTACACACAGTGGAATACAATATTAAAAATCTTTACGTCTTATCCAGACATGTCAGAAGAAAGAGAAGCTTTGTCGGAATTTTGTGTCAGGCTTAAACACTTTTTCAGACTTCCTGGTTAATCACTAATTAAAGGCTTTCAATAAGGACTGATCTATTTTGTACCCTTTAACAGTAAAAAAACAGAAATTAAACTATATACAGTATACTAGTGAACATATTTAAGGTTCTTTAGATAGTTAAAAGTTCTTCATGTCCTAGAGAACATTATTACAATGTTCAGCAAGTATTCACCTTGTTCTAAAAAGTTTAGACTATAACGCTTCAAAAGTTGTAAAAGCATCAGCTGTAATGAAGCTTCGCTTCACAATGTTCTTAAATATTGCCCACACTACATTCCCAGTCAGACATAAACTAACAAATGTTAATGCATATGAAAATGTTACAGTTACAGTAGGGTCTGAAAGTCTGAGATCATTAGTGAAATGCTTCTATTTTGCATTGTTTTCTAATTTAATACAAAAAATTTGGAGTGAAAATTAGACTCTCTGAAATATTTACATATTTCAGTTTCTTAGTATTTGCTATGTCCCCTTTTTGCTTTAATGACAGTGTGCACTCGAGCTGGCATGGACTCAACAAGTTTGTGCAAAAAATGATGATCCATTTTAGCTCAAATCCATTGGAGTGTCATCTGAACACATGCTTCAATAGAAGAGATTAGGCATGAGGAAAATCTGACTATTTGTAAAAAGCAGTTAACATGGTCAATATCACAAATTTGCTTACAGTTCAATAGGAACCTAGAAATAGTGCAGAATCTTGAATATTAAATATTCAAGATATTAAACATTTGCTTTCTATGTTTTAAATATTTCACAATTCTAAAACCTTAATTTTTTTCAATATTAAATGAAAAAAATCCCAGATTTTCAATGTGGTCTCAGACATTTGGATTATCTAGAAGACATTACAGGTTGATTGTTATTTTCAGAACCAGATGTTCCCCTACTGGAAAAAAATCACATCGCACATGATCATATTTTTCACACGTGAGTAACAAGTGATCACACATAAAGGTGCATTTCAACATGTTGTGCCCTGAAATTGCACATGTGCTCAAAAAAAACTCTGACAATTTGTGTGAATAATATGTGATCACGTGAAAAATGAATGTTTGAAAATAAACAAATGATCTACAAAATCACATCCATCCATCCATCTTCCACACCACTTATCCTACACAGAGTCATGGGGGAGCCTGGAGCCTATCCCGGGGTATTCGGGGCACAAGGCGGGGGACACCCTGGATGGGGTGCTAGCTTATCGCAGGGCACAATCACACACTCTACAGACGATTTGGAAATGCTAGTCAGCCTACGGTGCATGTCATGTCATACAAACTTCACGCACAAAGAGTGGAGGCGGGATTCAAACCTCCAAACCCGGAGGTACGAGGCAACAGAAACACAAAATCACATAATAAATAAAATGGAATCATTGGCAAAACCATATGTGAGAAATAAAAATGCATGTGCTACATCTGAAAACTGTATGAAAGTTGGGAAGTGGGAAGTGTCAGAAAACAAAAGTGTAAATTTCAAATGTGAGGTTTGTGTGACTGTAAAGGATAACACTCAGAAAACCTTTTACTCACCTAAAATTGTTAGCTGGGAGGGTTCTACGTTTAATCTTTAAGGGTTTCCCCTGAAACTGAAGATATATTTATTTATCTATCTATTTTATAAAATTGGAGACTGTCTCTGCTGCACTCCACCCAAAGCCTGTCAGTAGTTAGGACCGAGGTTTCCTGAGATGTGAGAGAACCATACAGGACTCGGAGCTCCAGCATAATGGAGATGACCTACTCATACTCAACTCCACTCTTAACATGGAGCTAACGGCTGAGCCATAGATCTGCATGTCCGAATGACCCGATCAATACAAGAGCAATAATCTGTAGAAGTGATTTGGTAACACTGCCCGGACAGACTGATTAGAAAAAGAAGTATGTCCCCCTACGTGCCTTCATGGTGGTCATATAAGATGGCGGGGGATGAAGTATGCCACCTTATCCTGGCTTACACAATACAATTATGACATTATCAACTCTACACAATGTCAAAAGTAACAACAGCATACAGTATAATCGCAAAAGCTTTGTAAGGTAAACACAATAATTAGCAGCTTTTCCAAAAAGGGAGCTGGACAAAACCATCAATTAAACCATCAGATATAATGACAGTTTTGTGTGGCTGTGTTTCAGTTGTCAGAACCACAAAGAAAATATAACTGGGAGGCCAGCAGTGATGTAGTACTTGTCAGAGCTTGCCATGTTCACCAGTAAGGGCATGAGAAAAGCAACAAACAAATCATTCCCACAATCCCCAGTCAATAGCCGCATGCTGAATTTAATACCATCCCAATCCCAGCAATTAGCTAACAGTCGTACAGGAACTGAGAGAAAGCGAGCACATGGAATAGCAACGCCTTTTACCTTAGCACAGCTAGCAAACAAAAGGACACTACTTTATAGCTGCAGTCACACCAGATATTTGCAAAATAGGAGTGGCAAAGGCTTTAGCTAGCTACAGCTAGAATTGTCATGGTGAGATTGAGAAAATGTCAGAGTACTCTTAGCTCTGCCTTTCTTCTTCTGAGAAAAATGAGGGATATGAAGGAGAAAACATGGTGGGTTTATTCCACTTGGGAAATTTGTTGGCTACCTGCTCAAGCTGGTTGATAGCAAGCTAGCTACTGTAACTCATCCACCATATGCAGCAAAAAATAACAAAATTAAAAAACAGAAACCATGTAATCCAGCCTCCAGACAGAACGTGCACACTTTATTATAGAATAATTTACAGTCTGGTCAGGAAGTATCATTTATAATCTCATGCCTACACAGCGCTAAAATTAGTGCATCTTCCATTTTAGATTGTCTGCACTGCAATAAAGAGGGCAATACCTTCAGAAGTCAATGCAACCAATTCAACCGATATTGGACAAATTTCAGAGTCAAGCTTCAACAAAGTTGACCTTGGTGCAATATTTTGCCGAGAAGTGTGCAGTGTAAAGCCCTTCATCAGAACAAATACCAAATAAATATAGTTTAGCTTGCAAAACTTTGATTAAGGGGTATACCTGATTGATTAAGGGTACCCTGGGTTTGTTTAAGGGGAAGGCATCATCCTTGTAGGTTTGTTCTTACACAAACAAATTACTATCGATCCACAAATTGCACAGTTTTATCACCTGCACTTCTTCAGTGCTTGAAATATTTGCAACATGCCACACAATTGTTGTTCTTATTCTTTTATTTGTGTGTTCGTTTTCTATTAATCCAATCAGCATGGTCAGATTTGTGGCGAATCCAGAGCCTATCCCTGGAATACTGAGCATGAGGCGGGAATACACCCCGGATGGATCGCCAGTACATCACAAGGCATCACAGCACATTCACATAGTGATTCACACCTAGGGCCAATTAATGTGAAGTAATCCACTTCCAAGTAATTTAGTATTTATTTATTAAGTACTGTTTCTTTACTTTTTCTCAATGCTAGTCAGTGGTTTAAGTGAAACCTTTTAGTCAAAGCTGCTCATAACAGCTATAGTCACTTGTGTTCAAAATACCATCTTTGAACAGTATATTAAGAAGGAATTCCGTGTCTTTTGTGGACCCGTAAAGCCGGGTCCTGGGAGTTGACGTCTTTCACATGTGGTTTGCCTAGAATTCAAGTGATGAGAAGTCTAGTTTAGCATTTTCTGGTGAACCAGAGATCAGTTTCCTGGACTTCACCAGGTTCAAGAACAAATTTCACACGTGACCGAAATTTTTTGCTCAGAATCATCTCAAATCCAGAAAAAAGCGCAAGTGTAAAAATTCCCTACAGAGTCCGTTTAGAGTTTAGAGTGAGGAACCACTTAGAGTCTAGTGAAGTTAAGAAGCAGCTTGAAGAGTTATGTGTCATTTCCTTAGCCTGACTCAGTGTTCATCACTCCCTCTCTCTTTCTGCCTCTTTCTCACCCAGGACACATGCCGTGACATGAAGCTACTGCTGATTTCACATCAACACCAAATCACCCACGCTTGCCAAGACTGCCTTCAGCCCCCCTGCAGACACACACATACACTCTCTCACATACACGCAAAATAAATAATGTCATCTCTCACCCAAACTGTAATGCCATACCAAAAGCAATCAGCAAAAACAGCAAACAAGCAAGCCACAAACATGACTTCACTCGAACAAACTCCAAACAGTGGGAGACACTGAGCGTCTCTGAGAGAGAGAGAGAGAGAGAGAGAGAGAGAGAGATAGAGAGAGAGACAGAGGTGAAGTTGCTCGTCTCCTCTAAGACTGGAGGAGAGGAGAGTCACTACCTTGCCGTCGGCCCAGCAGAAGCAGATGTTGCTGGAGGTGCTGAGGATATCCGTGATGAAGCCTGAGATGCCCAAACGCATGGTGGATGACTCCAAGTGAGACAGAGATGGAGAGAAAGAAGAGAAAAGAAGGAGGAGAGGTACAGGTCGCCTGGTGTTGTCAGAGTGGAGTGTGAGGCAGTGATGAAAGAGGAGCGAGGACAGAGGGAGGAGTGTGAGGGAGGAGAGGAGAGTAAGGGTGTGTGAGTGAGAGAGTGAATGAGAGAGAGAGAGAGAGAGAGAGAATGTGTGTGTGTGTGTGTGTGAGAGAGAGAGAGAGAGAGAGGGAGGATGAAGAGAGAAAGATGCTTCTTCAGCTATTTGCTATTGGACCTAAGTCCCCAACACACATTCACACACACAACAGGTGCAGCCAAAGACCTGGTCAACAAGCAGACACACACACACACACACACACACACACACACTCCCCATCCACATGTGCATGAATACACCCAACACACACTCTACAGGGCGTCTCCGTCTGTTTTCCTCAGCTTGTGGTATGATAAGGAGACTTCTAGGACGCACAGTGAGCATTCACAAGACACTTTCACACTATCATCCTCTCGCCCTAGCTCACACATGCAGCTGCGAACAAACCGCTCTGCTTCTGTCACCTCACGATTGATTATTCAGCGACTACATAGAATTGTTAATTGTATTTGCCTGCTTTTCATCCCTCTAGTGCTTCTTGTGTCTGGGTGGCAGACAGAAGGGGTGATTCCACTCAAATGCCCCACTGTCCCATACTGCATTTACAAATATGCGCGTAAAGTCAAGGCAAAAGACATTGAAACATTCGGAATGTGTCCTTCACAACATTCTAATATAACATTAAAAATAATAAAAACATTAAAAAAGCCTCTGTAACATATAGAAAAAAGTGTCCCGGCCAACTATAACTACACTTTACCTGGAAATATAATCATTAATATACTTGACAATCTGCAGTTTTGCATTCATGTGTGAATCCATTTCACATCTCATGCTTGAAACCACGAGTCATCCATTACAGGTTATGAAAAATGTACAACATTCGCTCAGTTCTGTTACCTGAAAACATTCACCCTTATGGAATATTTGATATATTCCACAAGTCACATTTTTAACAGAAAGTTGCATCATCCAAAATTCCTGCGGATCATGGGAAGAAGAAAAGTAAGTTCTTTCATTCTTTTTTCTTTTTTTTCATTGATATTTTGATATAGACTGATGAGGTCACTTTGAACGTACAACCCTGTTACTCAAATCCTAGCCTGAAAGTAAATTATTAACTTCCAAAATGTCCATAAGCCCTCAAGCCCTGTTACTTCATTTAAGAGCAAAGCAACCTGAAAAAATGAGATTGTTACCTGAAAAAGGTTAATATATTTTTGAATGTTTAAATACATGCTTTCTTAGATTCAATGTTAGAAAAATTATTTCATAAAAAATAAAGTGTATTTTTATATATTTTATATGTATTTTTAATACAAGAATGCCACCTCAGTTGTGGAATATGAGACAGGTGTGAAGTTGGGAAGATGTTTTTCACAGTCATACACCATCTCTCACGACTAGTCAAGACCTTCCACTCACCATCCAGCTAAGGACATTAGGATTAGGTTGTTGTATTAGCTACTTTCCTCATGTAATGTTGATGTTTCTTAATATGGTTCATTTGCATTTTATGGTAAGTGTTATCACAGTGTAATTTTTGTTGTAAAAGTCTTAGAAACTTCCTAACATGTAGATATCCCTAAGAGTTCAGTCTTGTTTCTAGCATCACCCTGCTTTTACTTCATGGCTCTGTGATAGCTAGCTAAATTGCTACCCTCAGTCATTAGCATCCATATTTCCCAGTTGCTTAGCAACAGTTTTCTCATAGCTGGAAAGACAGGCATATCTTGGATTCACCTTTAAATTTTGAAAATTTCATTTGATCACACAATTCCATGATTGCTAGTACACATTTCAGGCCTGCAGACAGTTCATTGTTCCGGGCCCCTGCCCTGGCCAGTTTTTGGTTCCTTCTGGAACCTTTGTCTACTCAGGGCCCTTGAATTCATCCCCACCTCCCCCTTTTAATGTTCCTGTATTGCTCCGAAAATACATGATGTAATACTGACTTGCTTCATAATTAGCTTTATGGAAATGTTTGTGTTAAAAATCTTGTGGGGATGTTAATGAATGTTACGTTTAAATTCAGATAACAGAGCGAATGTTCAAGGAACCAAAAGAAATTCAGTCTGCTAAACTAAAATTGTTACATTTCACTTAATATCTATTAAATTAATATCTAAAAAGTCTCAGTGGGCAGCACTGCTGCCTCACAATTCCAGCATTCCCAGTTCGATCCCGAGCTTGCGTTACTGTCCGGTTCTCCCTGTGTCCTTGTGGGTTTCATCCATGTTCTCTGGTTTCCTCCAAGCTCACAAAAACATGGCGGTAAGTGAATTGGCTATTCTAGTTTGCCCATAGGTCAGAATGTATGTGTGCATGGTGCCCTGTGATTGACTGGCATCCCATCCAGGGCATATTCCAGTGTTCAAAATGGTGTCTGTTTAAAGATTATTAATGGTAAATACTATATATAGTCATAAGACATACATTGAGTATAGTCCACTTTTTTATTATCAATATTTTTTCTACATCTGAAATGTTGCAGCTCGTACAAATGCGAATTTACATGTCCTACAACACACAATGAAAACCCATATAAACACAATTTTCTGTCAATGACCAGCTAGCATGACAGCATCAGTCTCAAGGTGATCTCATCGTCATATTTTCAGAATGGAATACACACAACCATTTCTATAAATAGAGACGTGAATGGAGCTCATTTCTCCTCCTTCAGCAGTGCATCTGTGTGCGCTTGGCTCTGAACCATCATTAACTTTCTGTGTTCACCTGCTGGCTCCAGACACACACACACGCATACACACACACGCACACACACACACACACACACACACAAATATATAGCTACACAACAAGCACTTACTGGTGTGACTTCCAGAGTCTTCGTGGAGGAGGAAGAAGCTCGCGTTTGTTGAGAGGCACGATGCCAAGAGCTGCCTGCATCACCGGGAAGAACTTCTTATACTTCATCTTGAGCTGGCTAGTTGCTCTGAACTGTCTGTCTTATGGAAATCGAGGTTAAAATTGTCTGTCTGCTCTGAAAGCCACCCTTATCTGTCTCACTGCACTTATTCCAGGTAAAGTAACATCGCCAGGTGTCCATCTAGATTCAGTTTGTGCCCATTACAGACTACATCCCTGATCTGACTATATTTCCAAACCAAAAGTGCACAGATTAGTTCGGAGATTTAAATAAACGTCACTCTTACATAACTCAGACATGACATTAAACAAATTGAAGTGAACTGGGTGTCTGGAGAGGACTAAGCCTGTAGAGATAATGCAGGTCTCCTTTCTCTGTAATCCTCCAGCATTAAGTGCCCTTCCCTGCATTTAACATCTGAGAGAACATGCAAGCAGCCTTACAGAGGAAAACTGCGTGTCAGGGAAAGGAAGACTGCCAGACGAACACAAGTGGTCTTGCACTTGTGCAGCGAAATCCCAAACCCATCCAATAAAAATCACACACACACAGACATAAAAAGGAACATGCAAACACATTATAATCTCTTGTCAGAGCAGGAGGGTTTGAGGGCTCTGATCCAGCGTGAGTCTTGGAAATGAAATTATTTGATGGCAGCTTGCACGAATGGATTACGTTTTCTTACAGCAGGAGGAGAAAACTGGATTTCATCATCACCATGAAAGAGCTGTGAAGGGATGAGAACAGGGGAAATTCTATGGAAAATAGTTTAGTATTTCAAATACATACTTTCACATACATTCACCATTCTTCAGATATCTATATAATATAATATAATATAATATAATATAATATAATATAATATAATATAATATAATATAATATAATATAATATAATATAATATAATATAATGCATTTTATCAGAATTATGTGTTGTTTAAAGATGATTAACAGTATATATGTATCCAAGTGTTGTTGGAAAAGCACATCCTGAACATGGACCACATAAAATGTGTCAGGTTTTTTGCATATCAAATGTGACATGGTAATTCATTCATTCATTCATTCATTCATTCATTCATGCATTCAGCTTTATCCTGGTCAGGGTGGCGGTGGATCCAGAGCCACATCAGCTAGATTTCTAATCTACAACTTCCACAGAATTAAATGTCAGAGCTTGTGATGAGTTAAACGTGACAACTAAAATAAATAAATAAATCCAACAGTAAGTAGTCAGGCAGCCATTACAGGACATTTCCTATAGTCCCAGTGGAAATTCAGGACAGTTTGATTTAAGGCTAAAAGAGATCAGGAGCTTGACAAACACATACTATATGGAAAATCAATTGAGACTGAAATGAACTGAATGCAAAATGTATCGCCCCCAACTAATGTCACTCAATGTGAGACTGTCATGGCTAAAACACTCGTTCCAGGTAAGGGTAGATTAATCACGCTTATATAAGATTTTAACAAAAATAAAAGACCACTGAAACCTACGTCATGAAATGTGAATAGCGCAGGTCCCTGGGTTTCCTTTAACATCTTTAAAAACCTGTTAATAAATGTTCAGAGTTCTTTAAATTGATGTCCATGCTAAACTGTAGGCAAAGCTTGATTGTTATGTGCAAGGTCACTTCTAGATGCCCAAGAGACAGAAAGCACAGAGAAAAAGATGGATGAAGAGAGAAAGAGACATTTGATTATAAGTCATGATCCTCTTGCTGGCAGTCAGCAGGTTTATGAGAGTGTTCTGTATTCGGCTCAGCTCTCCAGCCTGCACCCATGCAGTGCTTTTACTAAATCTAATGAATGCACCCTCACAGGGAAATTATACAATGCATTATACAAACAGGGTTAGCGTATTGAGCTGAGAATACATATATTCTCCATGTGCGCTCATGCACGACTACAAAATGTTAGACGACACAGGTAAATTTGTCAAAAGCAAATTCATTAACACTAATTAGCATTAGTGACCAACCTTAAGTAATCAATTAGCGAGTCCAGTACGAACACAGAATTAGAGATAGGGGTGACCTTGTCACAATGCTCCTGCCCTGTAGTGGGTAAATAGTTGGAGCACACACTTCATGGGCTGATCTCTCTTATTATTACTGAAAATGGGTTACACTTAACTTCCTGTTCTGTCAGATTATGAGTTTTAACAGTTGATAAAATTATATCTGATACTAAGGACTGCATGAGTGTGGTGTCAAGGAGAGAATCACCTGAACGCCATTGCCGCAAGTGAAAACAGCAGTGGAGACTCGACCCTACTGACCGGCCCAAGCTGAATGACTAAGAGGGCTGAAAGTTTAGACTAATTTAGGAGAAATTATTGGCTGGTCTTAGGGTGGAGGGCATGACCCCATTGATACAGCTACACTGGGCCAGGGGATACTGCGTCCCTGGGAAAGATGCCGTTCTATGAACTGGCTGAATCGCTGTAATATGACCTGTTTCACGTGCAGCTTCAGATAGCATTCACATGCACGTGAACATGAGGTCCACCTTCACCTCAAGAGCAACACAAAAAATAATATCACTTGCACAACCCTTGAGTGACAGCGAGTACCTGAAATAAAAATTTTACTATATTAAAATAATCATACATAACACAGCATTTTAGATACTAACCGTGAATCAGGAAGGAAATCAGCATGACCTGTATTAAAGAGTATGAGATTGTCTTCGAGTGAAATATTACTTTAAAGCTTTAAGAATAAGGGCTTTATTCAGGGCTTTAAAAGCAATAACCGTGGAGTCAAAGCTTTGACATGAACTAATTTGGGACTAATCATGAAATACAGCCTGAGACTGGTGCTCTTATATCACAGCGCTGTTAATTTCTTGATTCTGATTGGTCAGAAGTTGTTGAGTCATGTTCTATGACAACAGTTCTGCCAGTAGTTCCAGCTGCAAGGCAAACCACAGGTTTATATTTATATGCGCAGTCTAATGTATTATCATTCCTGTTGAAACCAATAAGGGACGTGTACAGTGGATGCTCCACATAATCTAAGACTAATAATAAGAAGAGAGTTTTAAAACAAACAAACAAACAAAAAAAAACGTAGAAATGTTGTACTAGTGATGCTTTCTGTTAAGAGACGTGTAGATTTCGTTCAGTTAAAACTTCAAGGTAAAGCTGTCCCTTTAAGTTTTCTGCCTCAGTTAAAGTCTTGAAGATGGAGGACTTTGCTCTTTGTGGTTCCTCAATTATGTGTCAAGCTACAGTTCTCTTCTTATTAGCTTCAAAAGAGAGAAAAACCTGAGGCTGGTGAGGGGAATGACAGCTGTTTACAGCTGTTATAAAAACTGGTAACAGGAACTAACTTGTTTTTCCGACATTCCGCACCGTTAAATGTAACTATATATTGATAAAAAAAAAACATAATTCGTTGTGCTTTAATAACTAAAAAATTGTACTTCTTGGCAACTACAATTTTTTATTTATAAAAGAATGACGTTTTGATTGAAGGATAAAATGGATAAATGGATAATGTATACAAACACTATCATAAGTTTCCATCCAAACTAAGTAGTAATAATAATAAATAAGTCAAGAGAGGGTCACTGTTATTCCTGAACGATGCCTCCAAGTCATCAATACTCATGACAAGCGAGAGTTTTAATCAACTGCACCAGGCAATTTATTTTTCATGGGCCAGTGAAATTTAACAGTTACACAACCTAACCTATTTACATAACCTATGGTAAGGTAAATGACCTTGCATGTACAGTATGTATATGTACCCTTTACACTCATGTGTATTTGTGTGTGTGTGTGTGTGTATGTGTGTTTACTCCTGTACAAGTGTCACCTCTGTTTTGTTTTGGAAAGCAAGGCAAAATCCCATGAGTCAAATACCTCAGAATGGCGTGACAGCTCTATGAATCTCCATTACTTTTTAGAGCTGTGTGCCAGAGGACCCATTTATATCACCAATAGCCACTTTCAGGCTGTTTTTTAACATCCGCCACACACTGTCGCCCCATGCACACACACACACACACACAGGGCTACCACTGCATAACACAGGTATATTAAGGTAATGGATCTCTTAAGAAAGGACGTAGGCAAAAATATCAAATTTACAAATTTTTCAGCTTACACTTAATGTCATCCATCAGCAACGACATGTTTGGTGTACAACTCTATTACTTTCCACTGGAGTTTTGAGGCTAATTCAGTTAACAGATAATGGAGTTCTATCATACCCAAAACCTTTTCAGGAAATATCCTTCACAAATATCACACAGACTTAATGATGTGTTTTATGACACACTAACTTACAATTTATTAACTGAACATATTTCACAGTGTAGCTGAATACTGTATTATTACGCAGGCAGCCATCTTGGAAAACCAGCTACACCTAAAAGATCAGTCAATTGATGTTACTAAACATGGCAGTAATCTACACCATGTGTCCCAACATCTGAAGTCAGAATTATACCAGAAAGTTGGCAATTATGCAGTTGATTTTACTGTAGTTTCACTTCAAACATTAAATTTAAAATCTAAAGACTTTCCTTGCTATCCTTGCTAAATATTTTATGTCATTAGAAGCAGTTATATGAAGATGTGCTCATGTATTTAATTCAATCCTATTTTATTTGTATGGTGCCTTTTAACAATGGACATTTCACAAAGTAGCTTTATAGAAATCCAGATGTTGATTTAGATCCCTCATGAACAAGCCAGAGATGACTGAGACAAGGAAACATTACAGAAGGAACCTTGAGAGGAACCAAACGCAAAACGGAACACATCCTCTTCTGGGTGACACTGGATAGTAGGATTATAAATCATTACAGCATACAGGTGCAGAAGAGTAAAGATAAACAGTCTTAAGTGTGTTCAGAGGGTGTTCAGTATGAGTCCTGGGATGAGCACAGGACAGTCTTTATGATCAGAGCAGCAGTTCTTAGGTACAAGTTTACATTATCCAGATGTGTTTCATAGACATTCAGGAAGAAAACAGAAATGCCTGAAAATAATAAGCTGTAGGGCCATATCTTAGTATTTGCATTCTGAGCATGCATAGTGAGAATTTAATATGGAAATTATCCTATTATTCGTAATTTAAAGGCAAGTGCTTGTGTTTAAAGTTGTGAGGTGTGAACTATGCAGGTGATTTGCATAATCTGAATGGCACACCCAGTAAATCAACTTGCACAGCTGTGTAACCCGTCTCTGAATACGAGCAACTTTGTCCAAGTAAATATTGATGTAACATTAAGTCACCAACTCTGCATACAGCCCATAATACTTTTGGTTTCATGCAACTGTGTAAATCTACGTAGCTTCTTAGATACTTGATTGTGCAAAATATGCTCAAGGAATCAAAATAAACCATCCAAAACTTAGTACTAATTAACTTAAGTTCCTTTCAATTAACTGAGCTTAGTTCAACTAAACATAAATAAAAGCAATATGAGTAGAGTTACAGTAGAAACATCATTCAGGACACAAGAAATATAAAAAACAAAATATCTATTGTTATACACAATAAATAGTTTGGAGGAAAATTTGCACACCCTTACTTCAAAATGATAGCAGGTCATTTCATGAGTTACTTTTACAGATGTTTCTTAATTATTACAAGTACCCGGAAAATGTTTGTAATTTATGCAAAAATCCATAAATATGGACTTTATTTAAAAAAAAGCAACCCTTCTCACTCAACATTACGTTAGGTTCAACTTTATTGTCATTGTCAGAGTACAAGTACAGACACAAGGAAATGCACTTAGCATCCCACCAGTAGTGCAAATAGCAAATAAATTAAAATGAAGCATTTGCATTTATACAGATGCAAAATCTTTATGCACACTTGAGTGAAAACAGAGCAAGATACAGCTGAAATTAACTAAGCACTGGTGCCAGCAGCACTGGGGGTGTGGCACAGCTAAGATGCATAAATATAAATATATGGTTACATGAGCTACCATCACAAAGATTAACAGTATGTTCATCTATGGTCTCTTTAATGCTCTATGTAAATTGGCAAGAACTGGCCTCTAGGGGTGCTATTCAAGAAAGGTGCTTGGACCCGCAGATCGTCACCTGCAGCTCCACTAAAAATTGTTTATTTATACTATAAAAAAATAAATTAATAATTAGAGGTAAAATGGCAGTTTTTTAGCTGCCAACCTTGAAATTTCCAGGACTCCTACACCCCCGAAACACGTAATCACTCACAACAGAGCACAATCAAGGCAATTTCCAGTGCTGTATCATTGCATGCATTTTTACAAATGTCAAAGTATAAATTAACTAAAAACATCAATCAGAGAGAATATTAACAGGAACGGAGTTTAATCTTAGTGCTGGAACAGGACTGAAGACAAACTGCATCCATTTGCCTGTAATTTGGAGATATTCATTTCTCATCTATGACAGACTCCGGCGTATTCGTCTTCAAAGGCACCACTAGAGTTTGTCTCTCCTATTTCTCCTTGTGATCTTATCTGAAGGATAATGTTGTTGGGCTCATCACACGGAAGGATCAATATGTTATCAGCAAACAAGGATTAGGCTGATTTCATCTGCCATCAGATGAGCCATGGCCATTTCCACTGCCCCATGGCTGATCTAGTTGGTTTAAAGCAAAATAATGTCAACAAATCAAAAGCTACATTGGTGAAACACAGATGACACGTGTACGATTCTGCTAAATGAAAACTGCAACTGAAGCAACCTTTAAAAGAAAACAGTTCAAGGTTAAATGTGACTGTGGTAAGTGGGATGTGGTGTAGTGCGGGTCTACACTGAGAGGATAAAAAGAAGAGCCTGTTTAAATGATGAGCAATTCTACAGAAGAGCATTTACAGCTATTAACTTGATACTGAAGAGGGAAACATCATACTTGGAAACATACTTTGTTCTGTATTCTATGGGTTTTTAGCACTTTTTATTTGTTGTTACTACTTCTATATCTTTTATTCTGTATACATGACAAAGCCATATTTAGAAATCTAATATAAAAAAGACATTTGCAGACCTAGCACAATAGTTCTGCCAATTCTGGCCCAACATGGACAGATACTAGAGACAAAATCGGGATTCAGCTGATCTTTTCATGCCAGTTTTCACTGGTAGTAGTGTAATAATGGGCTGATGAGTTTGAAGCTAAAACTGGTGAGACCTCATTACATGTGGGGGGGGAAAGGATACAAACCGTTCCCATGGAAACCTGTGCTATTTCTGGCCTCGTGCTACAAGTGCCATGACGGATTTGCATATCCCTGTTTGTACAAAGGAGGTCAATAAAAGCTGTCTGGATTTTTTTTTTTTTTGTGTAGGCTGGAGTCTTACCTGCGGGTGTGGAAGTATACTGGGCTGTGAATAAAGAAACGACATTCAGACATAAAATGTCAGCTCCATATTGTTATTAGCTGAACAGACAGTACAAGCTGTTAAGTAAGGATTGAAACACTTTGAGATATGCTAGAATAGTTAAAGAATTAATGATGGGATGGTGTGATGAGACCCAACGCAAAGCGGAGTCACAATCATAATGTTGATTATTTCCCAATAACAGCATGTCCTGAAGTGTTTTATTCCTCTAACACCACAGTAGTTTGCCAACTGTTACTTTTTTTCTTAATTAAAGAACAATACATTACACTTTTGTGTATTGTTATATTTAAAGTTGTGGAATGTCCAAAAAGCAAGCTAGCTCACTTATAACAGCTACGAGTAGTCATTCCGTCACCAGCCTCTGTTTTTTTTTCTCTCTTTAAGTTAATAAGACAAAAAAAAAAAAAAAAAACAGCTTGTCATTTTACAGAGAAATGGCAAAAGCTTTCTGTACTCAAGAGTTTCCCAGGTCAGAAATATCAAAAGGTACATGTGGAATCTCCTTCCACATTTTTTTTTATCTTTCATGTTCTTTTCATAAATGATAACATATTAGAACAAGTGTATTAATATAAACCTGAGATTTGAAATAGAGTCTTCACTACTATCATGACTGCTGTAATAGAAATTTAACCAACACCTTTTGACCAATCAGAATCAAGAATTCAACAGAGCTGTGGTATAAAGAAACCAAAAGTAATCATTGCCATTCAATTGGAGTGACAATCATACTCCTCCTGAACAATACATATGTAAATGTACACAGATGAGAGAAAACGTTATGACCGCTCATAGATGACGTGAATAATGATCACATGTTAAGGTCTGGGATATATTAGATGGCAAGCGAATAGTTTCTTTCTCGTAGTCAACATATTGGATGTGGGAGAAACAGCAGGTGTGAAGACCTAAGTGACTTTGACAAGGGCCAAATTGTTATGGCCAGATGACTGGGTCGGTGTATCTCTGATACGGCAAAGCTTGTGGGGTGCTCTCGGTCAGCAGTGGCGAGTCTCTACTGACAGTGGTGTGTGGAGGAGCAAACCACAAACCGAACGGGACAGGGTGTTGGGCGCCAAAGGGTCATCAATGCACACGGCCAGTGAAGGATGCCTGGTCCACTGAGTTTCTTTTACGTCACACTGAAAGCCAGGTATGTGTGCGCTCTTTACCTGGGGAAGTGATGCACCAGGATGCGCTGTGGGAAGAAGACAAGCCAGTGGAGGGAAAGTGATGATCTGGACAATGGGAAACCCTGGGCCCAGGCATTCACGTGGACATCAATTTGACACGTGCAACCTACCTAAACATGGTTGCAGACCAGGTACACCTCTTCATGATAACAGTATTCCCCAAAGGCAGCGGCTTCTTGCAGCAGGATAATGCACCCTGCTACACTGCACACATTGTTCAGGAATAGTTTGAGGAACATGACGAAGAGTTTGTGGTGTTGCCCCAGCCTTCAAACTCCCTTGTGCTGGAACAAAAAGTCCAATCCGCAGCAGCTCCACCTCACAACTTACAGGACTTAAAGGATCTGCTGCAGACATCTCGGTGCCAGATACCAGAAGGCACCTTCAGAGGTCTTGCAGAGTCAATGCCTCGGGGGATTGGAGCTGTTTTGGCAGCATGTGGAGGTCCAACAGCATATCAGGCAGTAAAAAACCTTTTTTAAAATAACACATTACAGGAATTAATAAGAATATAATTTATTTTTCATGAACAGATATTCATCAACAACATACTGTGCAAACACAAATTGAAAATAAAAAAACGTTTTATAGATGAGGATGACTCACAGCTTTAAGTGTAACATGGGTACATATTGACTAGCACACGCCTTGAATTTATTGGCTGATTGATGGACTGATTCTTTAATTACAGACCTTTAATTACCATACTTAAATATGTCCCACACTAATACCGAAATAACGTACTGAACAAACACCAAACAAACCTCAGAGTCAGACCCAGAGTCAGAAGAGTCAGCTCTGATCAGCACTTCTACAGCTTTTTTTTTTTTAATAATCCCCTCCCTCTTCCTCTCTCCAGTCTCCACTCCACTGCCTGCAGTCTAGCCATGTCCAGATCTCTAAATTACTGGCATTGACTTAATAGCCCCAAATGACAAAGAGTGCTCTCTTGTCTCGTTCATTGCTGGTGCGCCGTTCAAAAATGACCTTTTTAATCCGAATGTAATCCAACCAGATTCACTGGCAGGGATTGTGAGAGCACTCTCGACCCTACGCCATAATGAACAAGTGGATTTTTGAATAGAGAGCAGTGCTTAAAGGGGTTGATGACTACAATAGAACGATTACTGAATGAACACGTTCCGACTGAATCCACATGCTACTATGAATAGTAATTTGGCCTCGGTATTTAAATGATGGCAGGTGTAATAAACGCACTTTAAGAGCTGATTTGTACTGCCAGATGCTCCGAGAACACTTGTCAAGAGTTAAATTTTGTATTTAAAAAAAACAAAAAAACATCTTCACTATGGGAGGAAAGGGAGAGGTCTTTCTTCAGAAGATATAGTAGTACGAGTCAATAAAATATTTCTGATCTGAAGGAAGAGCAATGGTGAACGTCACATCTGTCCATTTCTGCTTGTATATTTGTGTTCCTGAAAGTAAGACACGAGGCTGGTGGTTTCCTCGTCCTCTAGTCCTTTTCAAGAATGGAGGAGATGTGACAGGTCCATATTTGATTGAAAGATGGCAGATAACTCTTTAGAGAGCAGATTGTGCAAGGCCATGCCATCGTGAGCGTACACCCAGCGCTCTCCTGTCCAATCGTAACGTTTCGGCCCACTGCAAAAAAACAAAACAAAAAAAACAATGCAGAATCATCACTAGATGACAGGATATGCCAACATATGGCTTTGCAGAATAATGTTTCCTAAAAGGCTGCATTAAATTCATATAAGGGCCAGCACTGGCTCGAAATACTAGATCTACTGATGTACGACAGATCTAGCAACCTTGACGTGTTCAAGTTTGTTGCCATGATGCCTGTGATGTTTCGCATAACTTGGTAACAGAAGCTTGCAGAAGTTACTGTGAGAATGTCAGTATCAAGTATCAGCCCATAGTCAGACCTCTGAAATAAGTATCATAAGAAAAATGGCAAAAATGAGACCAGTGCATTCCTACTTTCCCCTTTATATCTTGCAGCTGCAACACCAAGAACTGAATGACCTGCTTTAAGTAAGGAATAAAACACTTAGAAGTATGCTGTTATAGGAAAATAATCAATGACTGGGTGGTGTAATGCAGCCTGACGTGAAGCAGAGTTATTACATGTTCCAATAACAGCATTTTCCAAGGTCATTTATTCCTCTTATACCACCGCGATCTGTCAAAGCTAATAATTACTTATTAAAGAACGACACATTTTTATTTTTATCCATTTATAGTTACATTTAATGTTGTGGTACGTCTGAGAAACAAGTTAGTTCCTGTTATCACCTGGAGTTAATATGAAAAAAATACAGCTTGTCACATTAGTGAGAAAGCTGTCCATTCTAAAGAATTTCCCATGTCAGAAAAATTGCAGCTTTACTTCTGAGTGTTAGAAAGTGCTGACACTGGAGACTCCTTCCAAAAATTCTAAGTAACCTCCTTCAGAAACCTTCACCATATCAATCATTATACATTTTTAATTACGCGATTTAGTGTTAGTTAAGCCCAGGGTTAGTTGTTACTATAGAAACGTATTAGACGGTGCACATGAACGTAATGCTGTAGATTATTTCTGGAAACGTTTTCATAATTCTTTTCTGAAACAGAGAGAAACAGGCTGAGCTTTGCACAGAAAATAAAAAGCAGATTTGCTTGCCTTATAGGAGAGGAGAGCCAAATCTGTCTGTTGGGTGTTTGTTTATTGATGACGTAAGTGCCATGATCAGCTCCTACTTTCACAGTCAGGACACCACTCTGTGGAGAGCAGAAAGATGATGAAGATAAAGGTTACTTCAGGAAACACATTACTTTAAAGGAATACTTCATGTCCGTATGCTAACACTGAGTCGAAGGTGCTGATGAGAGCATTTGCTTATTACCTGACCTCCTATTTTTCATTTATTATTAGCAATTCCGGTGTGAAATTTTGCTTTAATCTGTTTGAAGTCACTAGTTTAGAGTGAGTAAGCTTTCTTTTTGGGAAAGCTTGCCAGGAAGGTTCACAGGGCATCTGGATGAGACTAGGTGCACACCAGGACTGGAAATCCCGCAGGACGCAATAAAAAAAAAGTCATATGAACGGAAGGTTTCTACTTTCAGGTGGGTGTACACAAGTAGTCAGATATGAAGCTCAGTTTCAGGGTTTAAGGCGGAGGTTTAAATTAGGCTACTAGTTTATTTATATTTGAAGAAATAGAACCAACTACATTCATTAGAAAATATCATGGGCAGGTACGAACACAAATAATACTGATACTGATGATACTGATACTAATAATAGTTGAGAACAATTATGAACTGAAGTGATGTAGCTGAGGTTGAGGAACTGTCAGGGCCAGAATTCGCACATCATGCTGACAATGCTGATATTTTTACCTCTGGGGCATAGTGGTAGCGTTCATATTTAATTAAAGAAACAAAAAAGGTTTTAGGCCAATCCCACTTTGGGGTTAAATCCCAAATATGGATACAGATATGGATATTTAGAGCACTAAACAGATACAAATAACACTGTGTTGCACCGCTAATTTGGACTAAGAAAAAAAAAACCTCACAGTACTGCTCATTTATTCAATTTATTCTTATACAAAACACAATACAAGAAGACAAATGATTTTAAGCATCTATTACATTTCTTTTAATTAACATCACTGCTCATGTGCCTTCAGGCCATCTCTCCAAACCCTGGCTCGACTCATGTTATGGATTCCTGATGAACCCATTTCCATTACACACCTGTGGAGAGACTTGATTAAAAGAGTTTTCCTTGGGAAAAGGACGAAGATTTATTCGTCTCCTCACATCCTTGAGGTGAAAATTCAATGAGGTGATCGAATTTCGGGAATGACTGATCACAGAGTAAGTCACTTCCAGTTAGTGCCATGCAACAGCCAGGAAAAGGAAGAGGTGTATGTGTGTAAGAGGTGCTTATGCTCGAACAAGTCCTCCTGCTGCCATTTGGACGAAGAGAGAGAGAGAGAGCTGCTGAAATGGGAATATGCTTCAGCGTCGGCTCAGAAAAGCAGCTGTCGGATCGTATGATTTAAAAATTGACAGCATTATTAAATCATCCTACTACAGGCGACATGACGGGAGGCAAGAGAGGATCTAGCGCCTTTCATATCGCGTGGAACATTTGCGCTATATAGGGAACAGCAGTGTGTGTTGGCTGCGACGTGGGGTTGGGGGATGTGAGTGCAGAATCTCACGCCTCCACACGGGAGCTGACAGGAGACTCCCTCTCTGACATTTATCTGGATGAGAAGGAGGGAGGACAGAGGGTGTGAACGACCAATCAACCTGTCAGCACACCGTGCACACATCACACTTCCACCAGCCACTGCAATAAACCAAGGTGCAAGCAAGAGTGTGTTAGGAGTACACCTATTCACACAGCTTATTTGACTTGCTTCATATCTCCGTGGCAGGTCTCACTATGGATCCACTGGGTGGAAGAAATCTTACTCTGCTCCTGACACACAAGGCGTCCCTCAAGGTTCAGCTCTTGGTCTGCTTCACTTCATCATCTTGGTCAAATTTGGTCTAGTTTTCGCAGTCATTGAGATAATCCTCACATCCATGTCAGTACTAGGTCAATCCCAGAGGTCACACATATCACTGTCATGTGTCTATGATTGCAAATTTTATGATGTCTATCCTTTTTGGAAAAAATAAGCAGACTTCTATTTTGCAAAGTCTTTCTTGAACTTCTGGAATAAGACACAGATGGAAACCCTTTTTCAACTATTTTAATGTAATTTTTCATAGCTACAGTTAAGCAAAACAACAAATACAACCGATATATATGCACTAAGGCATTGTGTGTTGCAAATCGCGATACGGCCTTCGGGGTTCAGGCCTTCGGGGTTCAGCGGGTGAGAGCTCTGACTGGTGTACGGATTTTAAGTTGTTTTTATTTGGCTCGTTTTCATTTTTCATTGTGAAATAGGAATGCGATCCCTGTGATCAGAAAGAAGCTTCTCATAAATTAAGTAAGGAATAAAACACTTGTGGGCATGCTGTTATAGGAAAATAAGCAACAGCGGGGTGGTGTGATGTGTTAACACCCCAAACTGCACATCCCTAAGTGTTTTATTCCACTTATACCACAGCCAATGATGACAACATTTATTTCATTAATGACTGAAATATTATGCTTTTTAACTGTTTATAGTTACGTTTAAGGTTGCGGAACATCCACAAGACAGGTCAGTTCCTGTTATCACTTATGTTACAAACAGTTGTTCCCTCAGTAGCCTCTCTTTCTCTCTCTCTAGATTGTTAAAATAAAATAAAACACAGGAACAGTAAAGTCCTCTGTCCTGAAAACTCTCCTATGTGGGAAAACATATGGATTAATACAACTTGCAGATTATGTACATCTTTGATTATGTAGGTGATCCATTATACAAGTCCACATGAATGAGCTGTTACAAAAGAAATGCTAACATGTTAGTGCATTAATATAAACCTGTAATTTGCCTTACAGCCTGAACTACTGTCAGAGCTGCTGTTTTAGCAAATTAATCAACACCTTCTGACCAATTAGATTCAAGAGTTCAACAGTACTGTGGTATAAATTATATAGCTTAGAATTTAGTCAATAAACATAAAAATTCAAAGCAATTTAATTTAAAAAAAATCCATATGATATGGAATCAATGTCTTATAGATTAAAATCAAAACAAAACAAACTATTTCCTATTTCCACACAGGCCTGGATAAAAATTAATTTTTTCCTTAGCCATTGAACGTGCTCAGTTTTGACATTTTACACACGTTTACACAATTTCTGGAGACCGTTGTGAGTTTGATTGTTTCTCCCCCCGGATGGACAAAAACACAGGTGCACCGCTTACTAACGTGTCAAGGAAAGCTAATCAGTCTTCCTGATAGTAGCTGTCAGTAAGGAGACGGAGCTGACAGACTCTATATGGCAGGTCATGTGCTTGACGCGACACTGGACATGTTCTGATATCACATTAATGCAATGCCGGGATGATGGCAAGTCAAGCTAAACTTACGAGCCATAAAACAGCACAGACATTAAAGTCTCCTTTAAAAACAATTTGGGTCTTAGACTGTGTCAGGAGCAGTGTGAATACAGGAAAATGATCACAATATGTTTCTACAGTGACTTTAGACATGCGCTTTTGACCTGCTTTGTGAGATGAGGCTAAAAATGAGTCAATGTACTACAAGGCACAAGACTTGCAACAGAAAATAACATCTGTGCTGTGGCACTCTATTGAGTTGCATCTACTACAAAACCTGACATGCTGCATTCTTCAACACTGTCCCTTCATAAATCCTGCAAGAGACATGCATTACCTCAGAACAGCTGAACAGAAACATCCTGTTTGTGATAAACCTTCTCTTAAAAGGGTCACTGCACTCTCTCTCTCTCTCTCTCTCTCACACACACACACACACACACACACACACACACACACACACACACACACACACACACACAGAGAGAGGAAAACCCTCCACTTCCATGAGAAAATGTGGAAAAAGGCCAGCATTCAATTTTTAAAGCCTTGTTCTAAAATTCAGTATCCATAAAATGCATGTAAACTCAACAGTTTTGACCCGAAACAGCCAGAAAAATCTTTATTAACTAAGCAGACTAAGCAGAGATGCAACAAGACAGAAAATTCTTGTCCGACATGGAATTTTAGGACAATTTAGGATGAAAACCAAAAGCGAAATCCCATATTTTCCTCCTTTAAAAGCTCTTGGTTTTAAAATTAAGGCACAAAATTAGATTCATTTTTCTTGCCTTTTAATTAGGATTTTGACTGAAATTTAATTAAATAAAAGAATTAACTTTATCAGTTATTTACAAATCAACAATTATTTTCATAGTAAATTGCATACAATTCTAATCCAGCATTGCCAAAACCATGCATAAGTATGAATCAAATGGTACCAGGACAAAAATGTAGGCAACACAGATCAAGTAATGTCTTGCCTGATGTCTTTCCAGCAGAAAAACCTGCCTCAGTTTACCGTAAACCAGCTTTAGATTTTAACTGACAGATCACAGTTACCAGGCCAAGACCATGTTTGTCAACACAAAATAATTAAAAATAGCAAATACTGGAGAATACAGCCTAATCTGGCAACCCTGATCAAACCGCTCCTGCATGATTAATCTATTAGCTATTTCTAATTCTCATACTTGGGATGCCACATTTAATCTATAAAAAAATAAAAAATAAATAAAAAAACGTATGCTGCACAAACAGCATAAATTAGTGAATGAGTTTGTGACTTAACCATAAAGCATTAAAAAAAAAAAGAAATTGTTAATTTTGTTAATTTAACTTGTTGAACTCTGCTTTTTAGTATCCAGTCTATAACCAGCAGTGTCCCATTTACGGCCTGCATCATGAAATCTCATCTCAGTGGCCTGTTAGTGGGTCAGAAAAGTCATGTTTCTCCTCAGATGCACTGGAATCTGACCTGGTTTTACACACCACCTGCTGAGCTCTGACTGACCTGAATCAAGAATCAATAGCGACTAGAGAGGAACAGCAGTCTGTACAACACAAGAGGTTTTTAATATGTGGCAAAGTATTTTTTTTTTCATATTGTGCAGCTTTAGTTCATATAAAATGCACAAAACTGCACATGTTTAAAAAATATATGGATTAGGTGTTAGGAATGAACTGTCAGGGTCAAGGTTAGGGATGGGTGATATGACAAAAATATCATATCACAATACTAGAAGACATTTTTAAGATACACAGTATATTTCATGATGTATACATGTAGCATTGTATCATAACGGAGTTCAATAATATTTTAATTTAATGGCTACATAAATAATTGATTTAACAAAATTTCAATTCAAAATTGAAAAATCAAGTTTTAAATGTTTAATACAAAATTTTAACAACTCACCGGCTTCCAATCAGAGAATTAATTATTTAAAAAAATAATGAATAAAAACAATTATGTCATAAAAGTGTATTATGACTGACAGAGGCAGCCAGAAGTGAGCCTGTAGCTGGAGATCTAAAAGCGACACTGCCCTTGAGCAACTCCCAAAGGAAGTACACCCTGAAGCTGTACTTCCTTTCATGTATGAAAAGTGTGATCAAGATAAGAAAAGAGAAAAAAATATGCTATGTCGCAGAACAGTGGCCAGTACACTCCCCCTGGGTCATTAGACTTAAATTTGTAGATCGACAGCGGCACCATGTGGACATTTAGATAAAGTGCACACATCATCATGCAGTGAAGGACAGAAGCGCTTCCTTAATTATATCAGGTTTTTTTTTTTTTTAATTTACTCACAGAAAACACCACGTCATAGTCAGGCGCAGTGAAGCTCTCATCAGTGAGATCCTCAAAATATTCTGCTAGTGCATCCAGCGTCTCATCGGCCAGCTTCTCGTAGATGGCTTCTGGCAGCTCCCTGTCAAGCAACACAGAGGGGGAGAAAAAAAACAACACAAAGCATGACACAGTGGGCCATTTAACATTTAAATCAGGGGTATTTGCTGTATGTCCATTTCAGCTACATAGTCCATGTAGTATGTGGTCTGTATGTAACTTTCCCATGCAGGAATATATACGCTATATGGTCAAAAGTATGTGGACACTTGACCATCACACCCATATGTGGTTCTTCCCCAAACCATTGCCACAAAGTTGGATGCACACAATTGTCTAGAATGTCTCTGTATGCTGTAACATAAAGATTTCCCTTCGCTGGAACTAAGAGGCTCAGACCTGTTCCAGCATGACAATATGGCTCTGTGCACAAAGCGAGCTCCATGAAGACATGGTTTGAGAAGACTGGAGTGGAAGAACGCGAGTGTCCTACACAGAGCCCTGACCTCAACCCCACTGAACACCACTGGGATGAACTGGAACACCGACTGCACACCAGACCTCCTCGCCTGACATCAGTGCCTGAACTCACTAATGCTCACTAATGTGGCTGAATGATCACAAATTCCCACAGCCATACTCCAAAATCTAGTGGAAGCCGTCCCAGAAGATTATTATAACAGCAAAAGGAGACTAAATCTGGAGTGTGATGCTCAGGTGCCCGCAAACCTTTGGCCATATAGTGTAGTATGTGGTCTGTTTGTAACTTTCCCATGCTGAAATCTATGTGCACAGACCTACTGCATACGAGGAACAAAAACTGCGAATACTTTATTTTATATATTTCAAGTTTATTTACAGATTTAAGTGATTGTGAGATATGTGATAGGGATTAAAAGCCATGCACTGATTTACCTGGACTGAAGTGCGTTTTCTTCTGCAAGGGGAACGGTCAAGTAAAGTCCTCTTCTTTGTACGTGTCCATGTGCAACATCCGTCCACTGAAGTAATAAGAAATGGAGTCCATTTCAGATTGCACTATCAAATAATTTTGCACATACTTTGTCTATTCAGGCATAAATTATAATAGGTTTTATAATACTGTTATTAGCATCTATATAAATAATCAAAGAAAAATATGTTCTTATTAACTCAGGCATGAAAATGCACTCCATACATGCATTACTATACAACTGCAGCACATGATGAAGACGGCTAAAATAAAGCCGGACTCGCTTTTCATCAGCATCTTAATAGATATAAGAGTGTACGGCTTCATTACTACATGGACGTTACTCTTACAGCTCTGGTGGCCCATGAAGCAGCTGGATTAAACTCTGGCCTTGCTGAGTTAGTGCTATAAAATCCACATCCTGCCTGTAAAAGAAAAGCAAAACAGATTAGCACCAAACAGCTCCATGTGCAAGAGAGATCAGCTTGAATTTACGGCTATTTAAGATCCATGAATCACACAGGAACTGAACCGATAGTAAAGCTCAAATCTATTAAAGGAGTCGACTCATTTTAGGAGATCAGACGTATCTGGAAAAACCAGCTGGGTGTCAGAGAGGATCATTTTTATTTTAGCTGTGGCATTCGTACCTGAACTATATTGCACTAAATTGAAAAAGAAAACTGAAAGCAAAAAGTCCCTGAAACAAAGAAGAATTAAAAATGGCTTCATTAAAGACAGAGTCACAGACTTTCTGAAACCAAACCATGTTTAATTAACAAGAAATTACGACTCACATTACTTACATGAACCTCTGTCTCATTTCAAATACAGAACATATCCAAGACAAGACGTCTGAGATGCCATGCTCATGCATTTCCGGCACCACTAATGCAGTTATTACATTAGTAGTAAACTAGTCAGGTGTGAAATGATGAGTGAGTGAGAGTGAGAGAGAGAGAGAGAGAGAGAGGGAGGGAGAGAGATCAGCTTTTCAGCTAGTTGCACTTTGTAGGTTGATAACTGTAGCCCGTGGTTTTTGTTCTGCAGCTGTCTCACACCTCCAGGGTCGGCGCTTCTATTCTGAACATGGTTCGATCCTGAGCTCGGCTACGAAACCGTGTGGGTTTCATCCAGGTTCTCGAGTTTCCTCCCAAAAACATGCCAGTAGATGAGCTGGCTACGTTAAATTGCCCCTAGGTGTCAATGTGTGTGCCTCAGGATGTATTTTCTCCTTTCTCCCCAGTGTTCCTGGGATATCCACTGACCAGAATAAAGCGCTTACTGAAAATAAATGAATGAACCATTTGTGATGCATGTTTAGTCCGTCTTTCTCTCACCGTCCAGTCGATAGCAAGCAGCAGAGGATCACCTCTCATCAGGTGGTGGATCATGGGGTGGATCATTTGGATGGTGGATCATGGGGTGGATCATTTGAGTGGTGGATCATGGGGTGGATCATTTGGGTGGTGGATCATGAGGTGGATCATTTGGGTGGTGGATCATGGGGTGGATCATTTGGGTGGTGGATCATGGTCGTGTTTGTGGTTTGGGAGGAAATTGGGGCACAGGGATCAGCTACACACAACACTATCATCCACCACCTGAGTACAACAACCTCTGCATCCGTAAAGCCACGGGTATTGTAGACGACCCCTCCCATCCCTCTCATGGACTTTTTACCATTTTTCCTGCCATCTGGCAGAAGGTTCCGGAGCATCCGTACTACCACCACCAGACTTCACAACAGCTTCTTTCCTGAATATCCAGAACATTCAACACAGTGCTTTACAGACAATTGTCGCACTAGCTTTTCCACCTGTGTATGTATTGTTATTTGTGCACTCATCTCACACTGTTGTGTATCCTCACTTTATGTAGTCCTGTGCAGTGTGGTATGGTATTGTTCTGTGCTGCATCATGGTCCTGGAGAAACTGCAATTTGTTCCAATGTATAAAAGCTGTACAGAATGACAACAATAACCTACTTGACGTGACGTGAAGTACTCAGGCTGTAGAGGAGTATGGCCCTGGAGAACCCCCGTCCTGCATATTTTATTGTTTTGCTTGCTCATCTGATTCAACCCAGGTGTTAATTGTTGAATCAGGGGTGTTGGGAGCAGAGAAAGCACTCAGATGTGTAGGACAGGAGGTTCTCCAGGACCAGGGTCAGGAACCTGTAGGCTACAGTGAACTGCATGGTGCACATGGGTGCAGGTTTCCCTGATCAAATGGCAATCAGGTGAGATTCAAGACAAGTGTAAAAAATAATGGACTGGCAACTCAGGGTGTAATCTAAACTCTAATTAGGCACAAGAAGTGTTAATAGCCTGAAAAAAGAGAATGTTTCCAAACATATCTTTCTGTAAACAGGTCATCTTCGGTAGCTTGCTGTTTTATCTACACTAGCTGAATGTTTCAGTCTCGTGCTTGTTATCTGATGGCAGTTCATCCTCCTCAGAATCTAGCAGACATTGTCCTCTCCTTTCCTTTACTCACCTTTACTTCTTTTCTCCTCCCTCCAGAGGCGAGTGAAGATGATGTGGACACACGCTGAGGACATTTCCACCCACTCGTCAGGAAACACACACACACACCGCGAGCTTTATTTGTTAACCTTGACATATTGTAGGATGCAGCCCTGCAATACGCGCGCGCATGGTCTGACGAGTCGAGACCGGAAAAACCGGAATCATCTGTCAGGCGAGCAGCCTTCAAAATAAGAGTCACCCAAAAAAACAACAACACGGCATTTTAATGAAACATAGTTACACGTCGTATCTTACTAGATAGATAGATAGATTTAATTCACAAACATCATATTTGGAAGAAAAGACCAACCTTCAAAATTACTATTAAGCATTTCAGTGCAACATAGTTACATGCCTTATTTTATTTAAAAATAAATAAATAAGATTGTCAGCGAAATATCACTAGATATTAACATATTCTATTTTCAATTTTCAAAATAAGAGTCACTTCATTGCAATACAATTACATGCCATATTTTATTATAAAGAAAGAAAGCAAGCAAGATAGAAGGAAACAAGAAACACAGCAAGTCACCAGATGATGTTTTATTTGAAAGAAAGAAAAGAACAATTTTCAAGTCACTGAAAAAAATACTACTAGGCATTTCAATAACAGAAATTAAATAACATTCTGCATTTAATTAGAAAGAAAGAAAGAAAGAAAGAAAGAAAGTCGCCAAAACACGTCATATTTGAAAGAAAGAGAGAAGAGACCAACTTTCAAAACAAGAGTCACCAACCAATACTATTATGCGTTTCAATGCAAAACAATTACGTTCTGTATATTAAAAAGCAAGAAAGAAAGCAAGCAAGAAAGAAAATTATGAGGAGGGGTTGTCTCCATGGGAAGAGTTCTGGACATATATTACTGTAAGGTCTCAAACTGAATAGACAACTATTTTGTGTTCTGTCTTGCATCGTATTTTATTACATGGTCAAAATGTGCCTGTAAAAATCTGTAACCTTGCATAATTATGGTAATGTTGTATTTCTGTTACCCGTCAGCCTTCCAAAAAAAAAGCAATAAAAACTTCAATTCAAAAAAAAAAAATATATGACAAGGCAAACATGTTTTAACTGAAAGCGAGTAGAATGGCTGTGCCAAAAAAAGGAAAGAAATTGAGAAACTAAATAGTATTCAAATATGATTTGCCTACACTGTCTACCATGTTAGTGGTCCTGATGTGTGTGTATATATTTATATATGAAACTGTAGATCAGTGTGTCCCCAGGACTGAACTTGAGAGGCACTGTGCTGACAGATGCACTGCGCTGACTGACAGATGCACTGCGCATGCTCGTGAGCAGAGGGCGCTGTGAGCTCACAGAGCTGGGCTTCAGTGTGCAGTGGTAGTGAAGATGCAGGAACTGCGCGCGCGGCGGTGCAGGAGGCGGTGCGCTTCACAGGGACTGTGTGTCTCTTCAGTACACAGCTCACACAGCTCACACACAGACAGAGTGCGGGAGAAAGCAGTGTGCTGCTGCTCGCTGGAGGAAAACAAACACGTTGTGGACGAGCTCCATCTCTGTGGATTATCACTCAGCCGTGTCCAGAGCTCTGACTGCGACCCCAGCTCGACAAGACACACACATACCCAAGTAAGAATTGCACACATGACATGTAGATCAGTGAGACAGCTCGAGCACACCTGGCCAAGGTGAAGGGCTCGGAGTTATACTGCACATCCTGTAGCTACTGCAAACATGTGTTGTATTTTTACTGAAGAGCACATCCTGGAGGATTTCTGATGGGATATATACGAGCATATGTTCATATTATCAATATCCATGCATGTATCTTACTGATATTCATATTACATACATATTACATATTAATATACCCACTACAACTGCTACTACTGCTACTACTACTACTACTAATGTATGGTGAATGAGATTAGAATCACAATTCTATTTTTATTAATACTCTAAAATTAAAAATTTTCTTGACTATTGCTCTTCTCATATTTTCCGATAATACATATCTACATCTAGTAGATGAAAAGTTGTAGTGCACAAACTTTAGAAAAACAGGACATTTTGGACAAATGTCTTTCTGTGCTTTAGGTGGTGAAACCCTACAGAGATTCATCATACAAATTAACATATTAAAAGTTTAACATACTAAAAGTACACAAGCGTAGTACACTGTACAGCTACAGATTTCACTGGAAACTTAGTGCACTAATGCTCACTTAACCTTCACTACATCTACTATGAAATGTGTGTGTGTGTGTGTGTTTGATTGATTGATTATGATGCTGCTCAGAAGTTTTAGGTCCTAAATAGCATATATGTACTTAATACATCTAGATAGTAGTAGCAACTGTCCAGTATGGAAGTATGAGTAGACGTTATTATGTAATGGGGCGCAAGGTCCGGTTGCCATGGAAACACGCGCGCACAGACACATTGAGGTACCTGTCAGCGTTTTTATTTGGGTTCGGTCAAACCCACCTGACACAGGTAATACAGAATAATGATGACCTGTCTTTTCGGAAATGAGGATAAATATTGACAAGGATTGGACTGAATAATAATGTGGACTGGTTTGGAAATGTCTGTTAAAATGGCATTTATATAGGCATCTGATTGCAGTATATATGCATTCATAAAGAAGGGAATACGCTGTGCATTTCAGGGTACAAAGGTTTGTTCCTACACTCTGAGAAATAAAGGTATAAATCTCTACTTTTCTTTGTCACTGGCGTTTTGTACCTTGTACCTGGGAAAGTGCATGTGGTGCATTTGTAATTAGCTTAGTGGTCCTTAAGGGCCAGTTATGTAAAAATGGTTTTGGAAGGTTTTCAGGTAAAAGATACATACTAAAGGAGCAAATTGATGCCAAGAAATATCCCCTTGATGGTACCACCCGAGTGATGAGAAGAAGTACAATCTGGTACCTTTATTTCTTAGAGTGAACATAGTCTGCCTATTCAAATATTAGGCCAATTGGTTGAATGTTTACAATAAAATCTTGGTTATTTAATGGAGTCATAGTGCTTTTTAATTACACAACATATTAGATTCCAGGCGATATTATTTAAGCCTACATGTTTTTTTTGACTTATTAAGGTTTGGATTAAACCCATTCTGTGAGAAGTGAGCAGTCAAATCAGCTAATAACTATAAGAACTCAATAATAAATATATAATAAATAAGTAACTTTGATAATGTGAGCTGTGATTTTCACAAATGTAACAAATCAATATGGTGATGCTTCACAGACCCCTGGGGCTCCCCAGACCTTATTTTGGGAACTTCTGCCTTAGAGATGCATAATGTACCTGTAGAGAATCTTTTCTCTGGCAGTATATGAGACAATTGAAATGAAATCTGTTTAAGAACTGGGTAAAAAAAATGAAAAATGCTCTGGAGCTTGATAGACAGAAATTATACTTGTTATTGCATAGTAAATTCTAGATTATATTCGAGTGTTTTTTCAGGTCAGAGAACAATTCCATTGTATTATTATATTGTCGTGTGTTTATCATCCACATCATGTTGCAAAAGCTTGTCTTGTGGCACGTGACCCATGCCGTGAGACTGTATCATTGCACTAGCTTTGTACCAAGGGGTTGCTTTGATCACATGATTGTTGCCAACAATTGGAGGAAGACGATCTGTTTGAGTGAGTCCTGAGCATTCTTCATGTGTTTATGCTCAAGTTTGTTTGATTCCTCTGGACAATGTTTAGGAGTAACTCATCTCACTGTGACACTGCGTCTCTGTTTATTCTCCGAGTGCATTAAGCTACTGTCTGTGACAACTTCCCAGAAGCAGGAGCCATCTTCAAAAGCTGTTCAGGGAACTGGGTTCATGTGCTTTAAATATTATAAAGTGTTATGACAAAAAAAAAAGTGTATGATGACACGCTGTCATAAGAGCAAACTGAATACTGACTCTATACTTTTGCAAAAAGTGAGTTTGAACTTGACCTTCTCAAGGTTACTAAGGCAGATGGAGAGTGTTTGGCACAATTTGCTATGAAAACACACTCTCTAATCACAGGCACAAATGAGATTCCTCTGTCATTTTTGATTTTTTTTTTTTTTTTTTTTTGGATTATTTTCTTCATAGTTCCTTTCATAGCACAGAAAATGGAGGTGAGCAGAATCAGCAATAGCTGTGTTCCCTGCACATTTCTGTTGCAGTGTGAGATTCCTTCACTGTCTTCCTGTTGCAGCACACACACTCTCACACACACACACACACACACACACACACACACACACATTACCGGTTTGCAGGCTGATCATCTTGTCCTGCTCAGAGACCAGCCAGTGATCTCTGATATGGTATAAAGGATCAGAACAGGGATAGAAATATCTAGCAGCTCCTAGAGCATGTGTATAAAAGAAAGTAACTGCAGAAGGAAATATGGTGATGGTGCAGTTTATCATATCATATTGTCACATTGAGTACTGAGTTACAGATGTTCTGCATGAGTTACAGATGTTCCGCAAGGATTCTCTGGATAGTTAAAGGAAAGATCCAACCCAAACCTAACCCAAAATGCAGTTCGACTATCTGCTAATAGTGGAATCAGTGGGAATTAATCTATATCTAAAGAGAGTGATGCAGCAGCGCTTTAATCTTTTAGTCTGTCCAGCTCTCTCATCTTTTCATCTGTACGCTCTGCTTCAACTTTCATGCTACTTCCACTGTGAACACTATCACACTTGTCATCTCGTAACTAGCTAAGCCAGTTCTCTGCTGTAATTTTTGTGCAACTGCATTGTATAGCTGCATTGCATTCTGGATCTTTGAGGATAGTGAGTCTTTTCACTATTTCTACATTGGGTTTCACCTTAATCTGATGTTGAACGTCACTGGAAAATGGTGAGTGAGAAAAGATGATCTTGCTCTTTTGTTTTTAGGAGCGAAAAAAAAAACGAAACCTGACAGTCATCCTTTATGTTTGAGATGGTTGAAGATTTTTCTTCTATTAAATTAAATGTCCTTGTAACTGAGCTAACAATGTCCCCTGTGACATCAGAGTTGCACACAGGAATAATAATGAAGATAGAGCACCAACAAACAATTTTGAATCATTAAACACAACACACATTTTAATATAAACATATTTAATGTTTCCTTAAAGTTTTTGAGTCCTCTCATATAGGGTTGTAAGCTTCTTCATATCGTCTATAAGGTGAAGAACCTTTGAGTTAACCTTTCTTATCTACAACTCTACAGAGAAAACATTCATGGAGGTGCGTCATATGGTGCTTGTGAAGTCAGCAGCACTAAACATATCATAAGTGTCAGACCTTCTTGATTAAGAAAAAGATTGCAGGCATTTATAGGGTTTCACTTCCTCACAAACTTCACAAATGGGTGGAGGCCACATGTCATGCAAATCCAGTGTTTGCTCTGTTGGTCTAATACAAATGGCTTAAGGGAACAGTGGAAAGTGCTTAGATTTTCCAGTGAGGTACAACACACTGTCATCCCTGTTCACGTTTTCATGTAGGACTACATCATGATTTGTATTTCATGTCATTACATATACATATGAGAAATTTCTACTTCTGCTTTAGAGAATGATGTATGCATGCAGAAGGGGTTTTGTCGCTATGTAGAGGTGTCATGTTCACACTGTGAGATAATGAGAGCTTAGTGTAGAGAACAGAGAATGAGTTGAGTTTGGTAGGACGGGTTTGTGACACTTTATACAAAGACTCAGAGCTGAGGTCAAAAGCTTCACCTCCACGTTTGTGGGTTCTTAACTCATTCAGTAAGTGAGTGAATGAACACAGTTGAACTCCTGTGGTATGAAAGCTATAGAGCAGGAATTTCACTTCAGCATTAGTTAGAAAAGGTGTGTGACAAGTGACGACTTTGGGTAGGACCTTTTATGGGTTTCCACCTTGCATAATCATACAGCCAAAGGTTAGCGTGGGTTTTTGACTTGGAAAGCATTGGATGCAAATGAGGCTCTTTCCAAGCCTCCAACAGCACCAGACGTTTTCATATTTTCCCTTCATATACAGCCACTCCTATTTGAGATTTGTGTGATTTGTTGACACCATCAGCATACTGTCTGTTTAAATATAAATCTTTTTTATAGGTATACATTGGCTAATGTATTACAGTGTCATATGTTACACCTAAGTAATATATAACTAGTCAGATGACTGAACACATTTTTGTAATCATTTTGAACAGGAAATACATTTCTCTAAGATGTACACAACACAAGAAAGGGGCGTTGTGTGAATTTCATTCTCCTTACCTAATGCGCTTAACTCCATTCCTCGTCCCAGTTGAGCTCCACCATTAACTGAGACTGTTTTGAAGCACGCAGCAGCACAGGGACATTCTTTCATTAGGCGTTAGTCACAACAATTCAGTCAAATTAAGTTGAAAAGATCTTGTGCTTGTTTTTGGTGTCATTAAGCTAAGTCTTTCTAAAAGGAACAGGAAATTAGCTCTAACAATCATTGGGGTATTTGAGATGTTGCTTGATTGGTTGGTGTCTTCCCCATGGTTTGAGCAGAGCAGTGACTTTTCTCAAAGTCAAAAATCCTTCCTACAGCAGGCACAGGCTTATCAAAACTGGACAGTTGATAATTGGCAAAATGTTGCCTGGTCTTATGTTCAACAGTCCAGTTTTGGTGATCCTGTGGTTACTGTAGCCTCAGATTCCTGTTTTTGGCTGAAAAGAGTGGAACCCAATACAATCTTCTGCTGTTGTAGCCTCAAAGTTCGCCTCAAAATTTGACCCTTTATGTGTTTTGAGATACTTTTCCCTCCTGTCAGCTCGAACCAGTCTGGCCATTCTCCTCTGACCTCTCTCATCAACAAGGTATTTCTGTCTGCAGAAGCACTTCTCGCTGGAGGTTTTTTGTTTTTCTTACCACTCTGTGTAAAATCTCAGGAGATCAGCAGTTTCTAAAATTCAAACCAGCTTGCGTGCCACCAATAACCATGCCACAGTCAAAGTCACATTTTGTTTTTTCCCTGTTCTGGGTTTTCATCAGAACATTAACTGATTTTCTTGACCTGTATCTGCATGATGTTATGCGTTGTGCTGCTGCCACATGAGTGTTTAATTTTTTTCCCTCCCTTTTTTCTTTTTTTAGACGTAAAATAAAAATACCACCATCATTTTCTGTTGGTTTTCTTAATTATGGTACTCTCTTAGCAAAACAATTATAAATATATATAATTTTAAAAAGCAAAAAAATAAATACAATGGCATTTTTTGTCATCCCTTATGCACCTTTGATTTAATTATTTTTGATTGTTAAGGTGTTGTGTCGTTTGAGGTGGACATGTCATGTGTTTGATTAGATTTGACTACTGGTCAGACTTATTTGTTTCCTGACGGGTCAGGGTGCGTTGTTCAGTGTCTCTGCCTCCTTCACTGGATCAGCGCCATAATGAAATTATCACCATGTGAGTTTCATTTGACCCATCTTATATAACACATAAAGCCCTTGGCTTCCCGTGTGTATAGTTAGCCCGGGTTTTGGTTTCTTTTGTCCAATCTTTTGCGATGAAGATCTTTTCCTGGATTTTCCCATGATGTTAAAGATGGTAAGTGATTTATTTAAATGTACTGATGGATGACCTGGAGTAAAAAGTGTTGTACCACTGTGTTCTAAAGTTTCTCCTGGAACTATGTATACTTAGAAATATATGCTCTGAGGGATTTTTACAGCCATTTATGGTTATATTCTTCATTTCTGCTGTTTCCCTCTCAAATATTCTGTGTGTTAGTTTGTCAGCCAGTTTCTTTTGGCCATATGTTCCTTTGGGAGGTTTTATTTTTGTTGTTAGGTTTGTCAGCCAGCTGTTCAGTTTCCTGAACAATATTATAGATTGATATGTTGTCTCAGGCTTGTGATAAACCAAGAGAAGAGCTGATTAACACACCGTCCTTTTAATCATTAATGCTTACCTAACAAGTATTTGGTATCATAAGCGCTTTCCAGCATAGTCTAACACATAATTTACAACTCCAAAAACTTAATTAGTGTAGATTAATGTTAGACATAGGGCCAGGTTAGGGTTTGTAAATCATTTTACTAAGTCAATTGTAGGAAATTGAACAAAATTGATTCACACTGGCTTTTTTATGAGATCACGTTTATTATTGCACCTGTCACTCCCTCTTCCCAGTTTGGGTTACACATATCTCCAGTGGTATATCCATTAATACCCACAGTGAAACAACAGGAGTCTATTTGTTATATGAGTGTTTATGTAAAAAATAATAATAATAAAGACCTAGACATCATAAAGCCATCATGACACTATTTGTCAATATATTGAATATCTGAGAGGGTACAGGACTCCAAAGAGTTTAGAAAATGTTACTTCATATGTTCTGGTTTTAACTGTAGGGACTTAAACTTTCAATTTGGTCTATAACATCATCACTTGTTATATAATCGTTGTCATTAGGAGCCCTTAATTCATGCAAAACACTGCCATCTAGATTGAAACAGATTAGATAGAAACTGATTAAAATGCTTTTGATAACAGAAATCCATTTACCTTGTGAGATATAAATTGTGTAAAGAACATCAATCATGTAAATCATGTAAACAGCTTTCTGGTTCTAATAATAAATATGGGTGCTATTGTCCATGTTTCACAGCATCAGTAGAACATAAGAATGCGCATATCTAGGCCGTTTCATCTTTGAGGAAAACAGCCACAATTATGTCCAAAGGTAATATTTCCCAAGTGTCCTAGGGTTTTGGAAATGCTTAAATTTTCACACTCTCCTCTCAAGCACCTGTGGGGAAATTATTATATCATTATATAGTTATTTTGCAGATTCCACTAAGTCATATACCACTTCAGAAAAACACTTGAACTTCAAACTTTGTAGTGGTATGAGTGGTGGGTTTCTTTATCCTGTGCAACAAACATTTATTCTGCAAAGGCAAAGCAAAAAGCTGCTTTTGAACCATTGCATTATTTTGTCTAAACAGAAATTGCACTTTGATCTTGGAGGACTCTTAAGGGTCTGGCTCTGTTTGTTCCAGAACAGTTCCTTCCCGCATTACCTCTGGACATTTTTACATTTTTGCTAGTAGTGTTGGAAAGTAGTTTGTACTGCAGAATGTTTGCCAGAGTGACTGTTTTTGGGTAGGAAGAACAGAAGAATGCCTGTTATTTGTGAGTTGGAGTTCAGAGCAAGTGTGAGGAGGGTTAAGGGGATCAATTGTTTTTTTCCAACCTAATCTCTATGTGCCATATCTGGATCATATGTTCGATTACCACAAACAATCATTTTAATTGTACTAAGAAAAGAAGAGAGAACCTGTTTACCTGAAACACACCTATAATAGACGTTTAAAGGCAGTTGTTGGAGTAGTCAATAAACACAATTTTGTTGAACAACTTCAGTTTTTCTTCACTCGAAGGGATTTATAAATTAAGCTGTAACCGTGTAGAATTTATACTGTCAGAGATGGGTGTGTTTTTTTAAAAGGGAAGAATTTATGGCTCAATTTCTGCCTAAACTGGAAGGAAAGTGTTAATAAAAAGAATGATATTTTTATTGTATTGCTCCAGCATTTGAAATTTGAAAAAAAAAAAAACAAAACTCTAGGACAACTTAGTTGAGACATTTCTAATGTCTGCTTCATTCTAGGATCTTTAATGATAATGAATGGAGTTGAAATTGTGGATTTGAATTTTGTTTTACAAAGTTGAATATTTTAGACATTGACAGACTTAAATTAGTCTTACACCACAGACTTACATTATTATTATCACTAGACTTACATTTTATATGTATTTTGAGTCAGTGGGTTTTGTGTTCTTTTCTTAGTACAGAAAAACGTGTCATTTCTTGTTCATGGTAATAACACATGCTACAGATACAGTTTACATTGCACTTATGCATACATATTGAAAAGCACTGCATATTTCTTAAACATTAAGAACCTAATGAATAATGATTTGTCACAGAATCTTTGGAGACATTGCTCTTGTTTAAAAGTACAAAAAGTGCAATTGTTGTTACCCAGGTTATGATATTTCCAGTGTTGTAAATCTGCTTACTAAAACTATATAAGCCCTGGACCAGTGGTTTTAAAAGTGGGGTTCGTGACACATAGCCAGAGTCCCATCATTTTTTATCAAGTTACATTGGCGGAAATCACAGCCCACCATTTTCCAAGTTATATTTATTATTTATATATATATTTATTATAAGTTCTTTTAGTTATTACCCTGTTTACTGGAATTGAATGGGTTTAATCCAAATCACAAACAGCTCGAAAACATGTAGCCTATAAATAATGTCAGTGTAAACCTAATATGTTCTGTCAGGCAATAGTTCAAGCATAAAAAGCTCTATGGCAATAAAAATTGCCAAAATATTGGCGTACACATTTAAGTAATAGAAGTAAATTCCACTGACACCCTCAATACAGATTTATTTTGTCAACATAACAATATGCCAACTATTCATAATATAGGTTCATTACTTAAATGTGTACAACCAACAAGGGGTTCTTGGCTGCAAAAAAGTTTGAGAACCCCTGCCCTAGAAAACACATCATAGTAAATGTACGACAGTTGATTGTCATGGATTGGTTTTAGGCAAAAATTCAGAGTAATTTATTAAGAGTGAAATGCACCTGAACAAAGACTAGGACTAAGTAACATAAACACAAACTAGACAAGCACAGAATACTCATTAACATGGCTTGGATACGACAATCGAAAACAACAGACGCTAGATAAAGAGTGCTATACAAACGTGACTTAAATACTAGTGCTCATTATCCATAAACGTGGTTCAGGTGTTCGTGATCATGTGACTTGGTGTGTGACATGGACATATGGTGTGCAATGGCTGTTGAGTGCTAGAGTCCCGCGCCGCTATTGGCGTTAACCTGAAATTGATTCTCATCTGGAGACATAATTGCATTTAAAGCCAATATGTACTCAAATAATAAGTCTACTTAATTTATATTACAGTTATGCATACAAATGTTAGAATTTTTTTTACAGTCATCCTTCCTTTCTCACACCTCTGTCCATCTCTGCTTTCTTGCTACTGCAATCCATCCCTGTTGCCTTTGCCTTGAGACTTCTGGCTAGTGCAGTTTGTCCTAATCAGCTGCGTCACGCTGTTCTGTGCATGCAGAATGTGACCCGCCTAGAATAGTAAACAGCGTCTTAGCTTCAACACCCTCTCTTCTCTCTCTCACTCTCTCTCTCTCTGCAGTTCATTCTTCTCATTCCTGTTTATCTCTAATGCCACCTGACCTACACCTTGCCAGCTAATCTGAGGCCACTGGTCCACTCATGAAATGCCTTTTCTGTGCCTCGTAATGGTTTAATAATTGCACATGAGGTGTTCGTAGGCTCCTCCCTGCTGTGTCTCAATAGCCCTTTAGGTCATATTCTGATTAATTCATTTATAACATTTACTAATGATACATTACAATTACACTTTGTAATGTGTAATGTGCTTGCCTGGATTTGTAGGCTGGGTAATATGAAAGTATAATATTTATATTGTGATAAATTATGTCACAATACAGCTTGTCATGTTACCGAAAAACTCGCAAAAATTTCTCTGTCTTGAAGACTTTCCTGTGGAGGATAACATACTGAGCATTAGAAAGCTGACACTGGAGACTCCGTACGTAAATGGTAAATAAATGTCTCTTACAGAAAACCTCAACAATAGAAATGATAATATTAGAACCAGCACACTGATATAAACCTGTGAATTGAATTACAGCCAGTATTGTAACATGATATATTGAATATATCATACATATTGTGTATTGTAGAAATGTCTTCAAGTATGTCTCATGATATAATAGTTTTGTCATATCGCCCACACATAGAGTCATCAATATTTTTTTCATGATATAACAAGGGTTTATTGAATAACATAGACAGGACATTAGCTCAGATTTTTTTGGGGGGAAAATACCCCAAAATAATAAACTGTTTCATATTTTTAATGCCCATAAAACTACTAAAATGGCTTAAGAGCAAATCTTAGCCTTATAAAGAATCCAGAGATCTATGAATATGCATTATAATGCAGATAGAACACCACTATGCCCTCTTTCCATCTTAATCTCACCTTTTCTCCTCACTCCCCTGTTATGCTATGCTATTACCTTTGGCATACCTTTGGAGGATTATTTTTAACCTTATATTGACTCGGAGGTCACAGAATATGTAGATATGCAAGAATGGTCAATTCAGTGATCCACTTTTACCACAGCTTTTACAGATATTGCTTTTTAATACTGTATAAATAAACTGTAGTGCATAGTTAGCCTGCTAGTTAACTGCTAGGAAACTAGCTTGAATTTGGGAAGTTCAATATCTGATTCATAGACGTGCATTATCATACTCTGAATACTTTATTTAACATTAGCCACACTTTAAGCATAGTTTACCATAAAAATTATGATTTTGTTGGTCACTGCTGTAACATCGCTAGCTTAGCATGCAACTTCTGTGGATACAGCTAGCTACTACGCTATCTGCTAATACTTTGCATTATAGATGTAATACGTTCCAGTAACTGCCCATTTTGTGTCATAACAAACTGGATTAGATTCCTGGATTTTTTTTCTAATGCTAATACTTTGTAACATTAGAATCAGCAATTCAGAAGTGGTTAACCATTTAATAATCATGTTTTGAGGTTCAAGGTAGTTTAAGACTTTACGCAAGCATGATCAAACTGAGTCGTGAAACAGGAGACTCTGTTTTTCATATTAAGTCATTTAATAACAAGCTTTAAGAAAATAAACTTTTACAAAGAATGTTAAGCCCTTTTTGTAATCATTGTGTCATTGTACCCAATTATCTTATGAACAAAGAACAAACTGTCCATGTGTGGACTTAATCCTGACAGTCTTAATCCTGCAGCGGAGCTTAAGTCAATTAATGCAGCGTGTTTGTGTTTTAAGAACAATTAATGAGATTAAGAACACATCCCGAAATCTTGTTTCTCATTAATTTGGTGGGAGCGATGGGATATGACCTAATAGATGCAGACATGCTCAGAAAAAGGCACACGCACACACACACACACACACACACACACACACACACACACACTTTTCTTTGTCTTAAGAGAAGGTAGCTTTGTTTGATGCACAAATATTTGGCTGTTCATTAAAATGTCACTGTTGTTAAATATGTCAGGAAATATGACAAACCTTTTATTCATATCAAACAAAGAGGTTCTGATTATCCAGATCTGCCATAATGAGTCCTTAAAGGAAAAATCCACCCGGAATAAAAATATATAATCAATATGTGATCTTCGGTTGTCAAAAGATTCAATTTGCAAGTAAATTCAGAGTTGACTGCAGCAACAACAGTGCAATTACAGTGTCCACCTGTGACATCAGAGCAGCACAAAACCTCTAACTTCTCATAGGAACAATGAAAATATAGCACCAGTCAACAATTTAGCACCAGAACCTTTAAGCACATTACAAATATTTCAGTATGCACCTTGACAAGCACGTAGCATTCCAGTGGAAAATTCCAAAGTCTGCCTCTACAGAGATCGAGTGTTTTGTTGGCAGTACATCCAGTAAGAAAAATCACACCTTAAAAGCGATCATAACATTTTACAACCACTATACACCTCTCATGTGCATAGTGTACTTCCTTTATAGCATGCTAAAATAATTATGCCAACATCATGTGTACTATGGACTCAAATTGAAGCTATACAGCTCCTCAGAGGTCTTGTATTTTGCTGACATTTAGAAGATGCTCTTATGAGACTCATTTATAGTCCCTTGAAGCATGACAGCACTTCCAGAGTAGTTTGAGGTTAAGAACATCACTAAAGGGCACAGAAGCAACGACGAGTGAAAGGGCAGAGAAGCTGACGCCAGCAGGTATTGGCCTGAATTCAAATTCATCCAACTCCAAGCTTAGAGTCAAACCCGTGACTCTTTTGGAATAAATCTGGAAAACATTACACAGCTAGTCGTCCCCGTTCAGGTCACTCGATCATTAGAGCAAATTGAAAATACTACATGTTCAAACACAGCTTTCAGTCTGTTTCTCTCAGTCTTAGTCTGTGTCTCAGGTTTAGTGTTTACAGACACTGCTGCTGAGCAACCACAGCGAAAGCACAGATAGAAAAGTGTTATGATGATAAAGAGCCAAGTGTTCTCAAAAGTCCCCTGCTAGTCTGCGGCATAGCATCGCAAAAATGTAATCCCCAACTAGGAGTCATTGGCAGGTCATGTTTAGTACTGTAACAACAGAGGAATACAAATATCAGTGGTCTTGTGACTGTTCTCCAAAGTGAAAAAACAGCCACCTTTTGATCACAGCACAGATTTCTTTTATGAACAAAATACAGAATTTTAAATACTGGCCAGATCAGACATCTTAGTGATAGATCAGTGCCATTAGATCTTTTAAATTTTTGATATTTCTGCCCAAAAAAACCAAACAAGATATATATTTGAAACATTTTCTTATATATTTAACAGCACAATTACAGTTAATTACAGTTAGATCCACTTTACTATTACGTATACTTCTTTTTAAGTTTTTAAGTTTCCTTCAACATGCCAGTAGCTAAATCAGCGAGTCTACATTGCCCCTAGGTGTGAATGAGTGTGTGAATGTGTGTGTATGGTGCCTTGCGATGAGCTGGCATCCCAATCGGAGTATACTCCCATCTTGCAGCAAGTGTTCCCGGAACATGCTCAGGATCCACCATGACTCTGACCAGGATAAAGAGATTACTGAAGATGAATGAATGAAATCACTTCAATTCAAATGATCAGTCAGTTAGGCTTATAAATATATGCCTAAATACTAACCATAGTAGTTGATCTATAGTAGCTGTCCCTGGACCCCACTTTGAGAATGTGAACATTTTGCAAGCTCAGAGCTTGCTCCAATAGCGTTGTTTACTTCCTCATATGGGCCGTTAACAGTGCTTTCTGCCATAATCAGTTCTTTGTCTGGACCTTTTGTCTTCTCTCAGTTCTTCCACAGCAGGTGCCTTATTTTGAATGCTTGGCTAAAACCTGTGTGTATTTGTTCTGGAGAGTCTGTGGACTGGACTGCAGGGGGGGGAGACGTTGCCTCAGGGTAGGATCAGTGTGAAACAGGATTTTATCATTAGATGTCGCATGGTTTGAGCACATGTTTAGATCCACAGAGACTTAAACTTAAAAGACTTCAAAGACGTGGCATTGTAGTGGTTATTTCCACAAGCACTTGAGCTTCTTGTCTGTTGTTTAGATTTGGCAGATTCATTGTTTGACCTTATGAAGGTTAGAAAAGTGAAAAAAAGAGAAGCACAAATTGTTTTGCGTACAGTTTGGTGTAGTACGTACTGATATTTAATATTGTGTAGCACACCAAGAGCCTCACTGATAAATAGTCCTTGGATTTCCAAGAACAAAAGGACAAAGGACATCTCAACGCTCGGCCTCCTGACTCTTAAAGAATTACAGTAGGTTGATAAGGCAGCATGTTGACGTTAATAAGCGAACAAGAAAATACATTACAGTAGAACCTTGAGAATCTTTTTAGCTTTGTATTTATATTTATTTGGAACGGTTTTAAACAGTTCAAGATAATTAGAAGGACATTAGTGATTGTTTGGTGTGTGTGTGTGTGTGTGGGCATGTTTTTATATCCTGGTGAGGATCATATGTTCGAACAGGTTTGAACTCATGGGGATATTTGGCTGGTCCCCAAGAGGAAACCTGCTTTGCGTATAGACATAACATAAATTAGCTGCATTAATAGCTGTCAATGCAATGCCTGCACAAGGACAGTAAGAAAAACGTGTGTGTGTGTGTGTGTGTGTGTGTGTCAGAGTGAGATAGGTAGGCAGCGTGGCCTTGAGAGAATGATTACGTAACAAAGGTTGCAGAAGGTCTTGGCCACGTCCACATTCACATGCAGGTGCAGAAAACTCTGCATGCAGAGTGGCTGTTCTTCCTGACTTTCTTCTTTCTCTCTATGCCCAAGTCTTTTTTCATTTGCCAAACTAGAGCGAGTCTCTCTTTTTTCAGTGTTTTTCAAAAATTCTTTCTTGCATTCTTCTCTCCGACACCACCCCTCCATGCCGTGTGCTCTCTGTCCTCTCTCAGGCCTGCAGGTATTAACGGTGTGTTGTACACAGTCCCGCACTTGAGCAGTAAATTTGGAAATAAGACCGTGTCAGTCTTTAAGCCTGAATAAGGACTCCGTCTTGTCTCTGGCATGTTGCGTGTTTATGCCAGTGCCCTGCAAGGCGATTATCCTTCATTCACACCCTTTCAGAGGGCCTGCTTTAACTCTCCTGCTTTAACGAGGCGCCGTTTATATGCACGCAAACTCAGACGCACGAAACACACATTCGTGAATGCATACCAACTGATCTCAGTGGGTCGGTTTAGATTTCTGCCTCATTTATCACGACTGATTCAACTTATTATCTAATGACAGAACTGTGTTCCAAATTGCATACCTTTTTCAGAGTGTATATATAAATGTAAGAAATATGAACCAAATATCAGAATGAATATGGCCTAATAAATATATAGTCCATTGTTTGGACGGATACTTTTGCACCAACCTGTCCCATCATGCATCACAGAAGAGAGGGGAGGGGCTTGTTGTAGATATCAGACCAAAAAAAAAAAAAAAGACGTACCTATACTAAAAACGTACCAAAAACGTACCAATAACAGTCCATTCTCAAAAATGGAATTGTTATTGTACAGTGAATATTGTTAGGTTTTTTTTTTAACATCATTTCAATGCAATAAATGCAAAAAAACATGTTGAAACAGGACAAATCCATTCAAAAGTATGAATTAACACAAGAAATTGAATGCCTAATGGTGTGATACTGGCTGACGTTAACCCCGAAGTGGATTCATTTCGTATGACAGCACAGACTGAAGTGTGTTATTCCTTTTATTCGACGGCGATTTGCCAAGGATTACAATGTTTATTTTATTAATGAATGACATTTTGCTCTTTCTAACTGTTTATAGTTACGTTTAATGTTGTGGAATGTCTGCGAGACACGTTAGTTCCTGTTATCACGTACATTATTAACAGCTTCTCAGCAGCTTCTCCTGTATTCTCTGTCTTGAAATGAATGAGATGTCTCCTAACAGTAAACCTCACCATATCAATGATTATACACTTTTCTTTGTTACTCAACATCACATTTTTAAAATTCATTTATTATTAGTCTTAGATTCTGTGGAGTGTCCACCATAGAAGTTACTGTGAATACCAGTGGGAAGCTGTTACTGTAGAAATGAAACCAACAGAAAACATGATTTTGACCATTGACGTAAATTCTTGCAATGACATACATTTCCTATTAAAAAATTCATAGTAGTTACTGGAACAATATGCTTAAAAATTAATAACTGAACAATAAGGTGGGATTTTAAGGTGTTAAAGTGTTAAGGAAAAAAGGTCAAATCTAGTTAAAGTGTTAAGGAAAAAAGGTCAAATTTAGAGCCTCTTGAGCTTGATCCTTTGGGAAAGCTCTTAAAGATTCAGTGACTTCAAGAAGAAGTGTAGAACCCTTATCCAAAGAATGCATTTTTCTAAGAGTGTAGGGCTATTCTTCTTTACATTTATTTATATACATTTATTTATATACATTTACATACTAAATATAACCACAATCAAAAGAATAAGTAAGTAAGTAAGAAGTATGTACTAAAGGATGTTAGGTAGGAACTAATTAATTATGTAAATAAATATAGAAGGAAAGTAGGAAATATAAGAACCAAGTGCGTAAGTAACTAAGAAAGGATGGTACGAAGTACATACATAAGTAAGGAAGGAAGTAATTAAGGAAGTGAGTAAGGAAATGAGAAAATCTAAATATAAAAAAATATATCTGCAACTAAAACATCAGCTAACAATAGATACGCATACCAATATCAAAACCAGCAGTTGATTATATTTAATATAATATATAGTATATAACTTTAAGTATTAGGTTTGAAACACAGTACACGATTTGAGAAACGTCTCACAACAAATCTCTTCAGTGATCTGGGCCTCCAGGACTGGAGTAAGAATAGATTTGATCAATCTCTGCTGCCAAGATTTGGATGGAAAAGATATTCGTGATGAATAATAAGTATAGATTTCAGAATGAATAATGCATTGTAAGACTCATCACTCCCTTATGACTTGGCTTTTGTGTAAAGCAGCAATTGCCCTTGATAAACGTTGTATCAAGTTGGCTGCGAGAGAGAACTCTGTGCCATACAAACTGTCCAGTACCAGTAAAGAGCGCCTCATGTTTAGACAGCTGCTGTTGTGCGAGAACTCAGGGGCAGTAACACAATCTTAGAGCAGGATTTGTGGACTGACACAAAGAAGTGGCTACATTTTCCTCCCAAATCAGTCAGGTGATGAGGTGACAGGGGAGGCACTGAGAACACACAAACACACATTGACAGAAATGTGCCTATGCATGCAAATTCAACAAGGTTGGGTGGTAGGTCTATGGTGTTTTTGCCGTAGATGTTGCCTCTGTAGTTTATGTGAAAACATTTAATGCACTCTCTGACAATGCAGTTTGTCTACTTTTTGTCATATGAACTAACTGACGATGTTCCTTTTCCATTCTAGATTAAATGAAAGCAGACTTCCTGAAGTCTCATCTACATAGTCCATATGATTGAGCAATGCAGCAGCCGTGAGCAGCATAGCAACTGTGTTTGTGGTTAAATAAAGGTAGGATTAACATTTGTACACGTAATTGTAACATTAGTACACTAATTGTAACATTAGTACACCTAATTGTAATATTAGTACACTAATCTGTAATATTAGTGCACTTACTTTTAATACTAGTACACTTAATTGTAACATTAGTACACTTAATTGTAACATTAGTACACTTAATTGTAATATTAGTACACTTAATTGTAATATTAGTACAATTAATTGTAACATTAGTACACTTAATTGTAATATTAGTACACTTAATCGTAATATTAGTACACTTAATTGTAACATTAGTACACTTAATTGTAATATTAGTGCACTTAATTGTAACATTAGTACACTTAATTGTAATATTAGTACACTTAATCGTAATATTAGTACACTTAATTGTAACATTAGTACACTTAATTGTAATATTAGTACACTTAATTGTAACATTAGTACACTTAATTGTAATATTAGTGCACTTAATTGTAACATTAGTACACTAATCTGTAATATTAGTGCACTTAGTTTAATACTAGTACACTTAATTGTAACATTAGTACACTTAATTGTAACATTAGTACACTTAATTGTAATATTAGTGCACTTAATTGTAACATTAGTACACTTAATTGTAACATTAGTACACTTAATTGTAACATTAGTACACTTAATTGTAATATTAGTGCACTTAATTGTAACATTAGTACACTAATCTGTAATATTAGTGCACTTAGTTTAATACTAGTACACTTAATTGTAACATTAGTACACTTAATTGTAACATTAGTACACTTAATTGTAATATTAGTGCACTTAATTGTAACATTAGTACACTAATCTGTAATATTAGTGCACTTAGTTTAATACTAGTACACTTAATTGTAACATTAGTACACTTAATCGTAACATTAGCACACTTAATTGTAACATTAGCACACTTAATTGTAACATTAGTACACTAATCTTTAATATTAGTACACTTAATTGTAAAATGAGTACATTTAATTGTTAGCACTCATAAATCAGAGCTGCATATGATGTGATTTTAAAGTAGGTCAAAGATGAAAAAATACACTGCCATACAGTAGAACAGCAATATTTAGTATTTAAACAAAAATTCATAATTATTAACAGAATGAAAACTCACTCAACCAATCTTCAGTAAGAGTTTACATCAGTAATATTACATAATTATTTAGTTTGAAGGATATAAATATTAATCATTAACAACATAATATTAATAATATAATTATACCATGGCACTGTTGAATGCTCGATTCTGATTGGTCAGAAGATATAGATTAGTAACCTCTTCATGCTGATAACATGGGGGGCGGGGGATAGAGGCTAGTGAGGGAATGACTGTTTAAAATGCTGTAACAGTGTTAACAGGAACTAACTTGTTTTACAAACATTCCACAATATTACATGTAGTTATAAATGGATAAAAAGTATGACACCATTCTTTAATTAATTTTAATATTTTGCATAGCTAATGTTATGCCTTCACAATGATCTCTTATACTGAAAAGTATTTGATTAAGCTGAATTTCTATTAAGCAGTTATTTCTGTTGAAATAAAAAAATAAAAACATTCATAGTATAAACCCACATAATTAATTCATATTACTTGCAATGTTTCTGCTTTGTAATCCTTTTCCTATTTGCCGCAGGTATAACCTGTTTAAGACAAACAAATAAAAAAGATCCAATTCTTCTCCATATCTGAAGGTCTGATGTTCATGTCAATTAGTGTAATGTCTGTTTACTTGCCTTGTTTGACCCAGTCCTCTATATCTGTCTCTCCAAAAGATGTCGGCGGCTGAAAATGGAGTCGGAGGGCCAAGCAGAGAGAAAACCTATAAAAAGGTAAATGTCTCTGAGGGAGCTGTTAAACTACTGTATTCATCCCTATGGGCAGTATTAAAGGAAGTGGTGCATATGCTAATAAATATTTATTCTTTTAGGCTGAGGAACCCAATGACAGTAAGCCATAACTTTTTTGCGATACATTAAACTTTAAAATTTTAACCCCTTAAACTCCCAGGAGTTATTATTGGCTCCTCACTTTACATATCGTTCTTATTAAAGTCCCTGCATTTACTGAATAATTCATAGTAGTTACTGAATAATAAGCTTTAATAAGCAGTGGTGCATAATAAGCTGAGACTTTAAGGGGTTAATAAGTGATAAACGTATACTCGCTTGACCAAAGGACATTATTTATTTAAGCCTGGACCTCAATGTTTTAGTTTAGGGTTGAGGGTTCCTTCCATTCATTCAAGTCACTTTTTTTCAGAATAGTTTCAGAAAATTGCAAAACTGGCCAAAGAAGTTATATTTTAAGAACCTAGAAGCTGAAACTCACATTAGAGAATGTGGGTATTGACAAACGGAATATATTTCATCACAAAATATTGGAGCCAATCATATTGAAGTATGCAAATGACCTCCATTGGTTTACTGGAGACGTGGATGTATGTTGAGGGCGGATTTATAGAACTGATTTTTGGAGAACTGCCACAATAATTGAATAATTGAATAAAGCAACTTTATTCAATATAGAAAAAGTTGAAAAAAAGTTTTTGGGTGACTTTAAGGAAGAGGAAGTGACATGCAGTAGTAGGAGGGTGCTGGAAGACTATGTGGCCCTCTGTGAATACCACGAAGGTATATTGTGAAACAGAATTGGTTATCAGTGTCATTTGCTGGAAATACTGTCTCAGCACCACTACAGAGATCAGATAACTGTAATACAATGTGTAAAATGTCCACTCGCCAAAATCGTGGCGTCAACAGAGGTCCATTCAGTCTTGTTTCCAGGATAGATGCCATTAGCCTTTCCCTCCCTTCACTTGTTATGGTTGACGTACTTTGCTCAATGAACCTTCACTTCTGTTGCAACATTACGGAAAGTAACAATGCAAGTGAACCAAAACATGAAGTCTTGGCAGTCTTCTAATGTTGTTTATGTGTGTATGTTTGACCAGACATCATCATCGGCTATTAAAGGAGCCATCCAGTTGGGCATTGGTTACACTGTAGGGAACTTGACCTCAAAACCTGACCGAGATGTTCTCATGCAGGATTTTTATGTGGTGGAGAGCGTGTTTCTGCCCAGGTAAGCTCCAATTAGATTTTAAAAATATCTCATGTTAGCTCAAAATGGATAAAATGTACCTGAGCACTACTTTTCCATCGTTCTATCACTCTCTGCTTTTTGGGTTTAATTCCTTCTTATGACCAGAGGTGAGAAGCAGCTCTGTTTCGCTTGAGATTTTTTTTTTTTACTCACATTTCAAAAGAAAATGTCTTCTTTTTACTGACTACACTTTCAAAAACAACACCACTGCAGTTCTCTGTAATCAAATATTTGTAGAGTCATAAGGTAACTTTTTAGCATCAGTGAGCTTCAAAGAGTTGATCTAAATTCCTAACAAATCTAAACTTTAACAGATATGACAGCAAGACTGAGACCTAATACCCGTTACTGTAATTTATCTGTTCCTATGTACACTTAGCTAGCTAGCTATTAGCATTCTGCTAGATTGTATCTTCACAGGTGTTATCATGCTAGCTAAAATTTGAGAAATTAGCAGTAATGCTGTTGTTAGTTAGCCTTAGCTAATGTTTTCCTTGGTGAATATCTTGAGTTATTATCACACTAGCTAACATTTGAGAGATTAGCAATAAAGGTGTTATAGCCTTAGCTGATGTTTTCACATTATCCCGTATTCCTTGGTTCCTTGGTGACAGAGCCGCTAATGTACCACCAGTTGCTAAGGTCAGTGTGTAATTTGAGGCAGCCATCTTTCTCTTTTGTGAATTTTTCTTGTAGTTTTACTTTTGTACTTTAAGTTAATATAAGCAGTTATACTTTTCTACTTTAACTTGCGTCAAGAATTTGAAGCTGTTCTTTAGATGAGTAATTGCACTTTCACTTGAGTAAACAATTTAGGGACTTTTTACTTCCATCTTGCACAATGCAGCCAGTGTTGACTGTGTTTGTCCCAGAATAAGGATATGTTTTATCCTTATGTATATTGTTCATTGAAGCTTGCGCTGTATAATATTTCCTCATTTAGATGAGATCAGGCAGTCTTTCTGACTTAAAAGTCTGACTTTTTAGGACCTCCACTTTTCCAACCTTTTCAGGTTGCAAACAGCCTTCTGTGTAGATATGTATTAAAATCATCCATTGTTGTGGCATTGCCAGGTGATTTGTCTCCATAACGCGTTGGTGAGTTGCGCAAACAACTAAAGTAAATGATTCCCTGAAATCAAAAACAAGTTGGAAGGATTTCATATTCCTCTGGCTACAAGAGATAAAACAGCAAAGCTCCAACTCCAGCGCACTGGCAGTCATATTTACACCTCCTGCCAAGCATCCTTGGCATCTCACTGCACTTTCGTGTGCTAATGCGCAAAATGACAACTCCTGACACCCTTAAGAGCACTTAATGTGAAAGCATGATGGATACAGTATCGAGTGTCCCACCTAGCAGGCATGCATTAAGACTCTAAATATAAAGTGAGTTGGATTTTTTTATTGATAAGAGCTTATCTTTTCACTCACCCTTTTTAGTCCTGTTTGATTTTTGGTGTTTTTACGGTTTATTGAGGCCTTTCCCACTCAGTAACTTTTTCCAAGCCACTCAGGTCCCATGGTTTGCATGTATTCCGGTTAAACCCTGTCTCATTTTGTGCAGCACTGGCGTGGCAGTAATTCAGGACTAGGACCTCCTTGGCCTCGGGGATCATTTGCAGTACTCTGTGTCATGGATTGCGATGCATATTTGCCTCTGTTGTGTCACATTCCAAACAAGGACTTTGTGAATGGAGGCTGAAAAGAGATCAAATGACCTCTTAGTCCTCAGGGATACAGTATCGTTTTGCCTGGGAACTTTCACTCTCTATTTCAGACCAAAGAAGCATTTTTGTTAGATACTGTTTTTTTTCTCAGAGGATAGGCATTACTCCGAATTTGTGAAAGCTCTCCTTTTATGCAGACCTAAGTGTATGGCTAAAACATAGCTGTTCTGGATATCATGTGTCGTTATCACTAATTAAAGGAATACTCTAGCATTTTTCAACCTAATCTTTATTCACTACATATGTAGTGTATGTGCAATTATCATGGCCAAAAAGATGGACATGTTTCCCTCTACTGAGAAAAGAACAGAAAACCAACTGACTCAAAATTTACTTATAATGTAAGTCTAAGAGCAGGTGTTGAAGCATTTTAATAAATGTATAAAACATGTGACTATATAAACTACAACCATGAGTAATCTTATCTAAAAAATAGTCTCATCTCTGAAAGGATGAATTCCAGAAATATAGAGTATACAGAGGTTTAGAGCTTAAATTATGAATTTGTTTGACTGGCGTACCAACATGACTGACCAACTCACGAGACCAAAGATATGCGCTTAAAGGGTTGTCTTTATGATGTGAATTTCGAGTAAGTTAGTTCATCTTCTTTTCTTGAGACAGTGAAATGTATTGAAGTCTTTTCTGCAGTAATTATCTGTTTATTACACATGCAATGGATAGAGATTAAAGAAAGAAGAACACTGGAGTATTCCTTTAAGTAACTGACTATATATTGTTACAGCAAAAATATATATATGAGTTTATGTTTTACTTATCTTGTCACAGCGAGGGGAGCAACCTGACTCCAGCGCACCACTACCCTGACTTCCGATTCAAAACATATGCCCCGTTGGCCTTCCGGTACTTCCGAGAGCTGTTTGGAATCAAGCCAGATGACTACCTGGTAAGTATTAATCAGCGTTATATTGCCTGTTTCCCCAAAAGAGACAATTTGTTATATTGGAGGATGAACAGTACCTTATTACAGGCCTAAACTAGGTGTCTGGCTAATGATTAACTATAATAAAGCCTCTTGCTACCGGTTATCCCTCAGGTTAAGGCTCTTAACCTCTTAACCTATCTCGGTTAAGGCTCTTAACGGGCAGCCTGCTTACTAAGGGATTATGAAATAATGACTAATGACCAGTTTTTTTCCTGATTATGTAGCGCATCAGGACTTCGTTCACACTGCTCATTGATTTGGTCAGTGTGTTTTAGAAGTTTATTTAGTACAGTGAACTGTGGTTGATGAAGCTGTGCACTGGTCCAGATGGGATTTCAGCATCTGCAGTGCCTCTGCAGTAACCCTGCTGGTAGTGTTGGCATTTCAGTTTCAAGGCACTGCATTTGTGTATGTATGAGTTATCGAGAATCTTCTTTTAGGTGTGTATGCTCTATACACACAGACACGAACGTGCAAACTATGTGGGTGTGTATGTGCATGCGTGTAAGTGCTCATGTCAGTGTGCAAATATGTAGGTGTGTACCTGTTTGTGTGTGTGTGTGTGTGTGTGTGCTTGACAGAGCACTAACGTTAATTTGGTGATCGTCTTGCTTGCTCAGTGGAGTATAATCAGGCAGTAATTAGCCTCAGGGCACAGAAGAGGCTCTCAAAAGCATGTCATTCATCGTTTCACGCTTCCTTCATCTCATCTTTAATGAAGTGTAGTCACAAACCTACACTTCTTTACCTCTCTTTATGTGCCATAATGGAAAGAGGTCACTTTGGGCCTCTGGTTGTCAGTGTTATGTAATAATGATTATATCAGTAAGACGCGGACATTCTGTGAACAGAGCGTCCACTGAGGCCTAGAGACAGGACATTAAAATTCCTGGATGCGTTAACATTTTCACCCTGTCATCATTCATAGCGTTTTTCCATCTTTATGCATTTGTTTATAGAAATTTACAATGCATTTGAGTGGATAGACAGAAAATGAGGGGGCACAGAGGTGAAGTAACAAGAGGAGGAAAGAACTAAGTGTGAAAGAGAAGGACAAAACATTAATAAAGAAAAGGATGCAGCATGCTATATTGATTCTCCTACTATGTCAACTTTATATGCATTTACGGTGAAGAGAACATGATGTCCTGGCTCACAGTTTGATGCATACTGAGAAAAGAACGGAAAACCTGTTTACTTGAAACTCACTTGTAATTCAAATTCAAAGGGCAGTTGTTGGGGCAAAAGTTTAAACTCTTAAGGCTCTTCAAAACTTTTCAGAATTTCTTTTGGGGGGGTTAAGCTCGAAAAATGGACAACAAAGTGAAAAAATGAGTCTGGTTACTAAGTGCTTATAAGGAGATTTGCAAAATGTTGAATAAAAATATTTCATTACTGAGATTTTTTTGCTGCAATATAATTAAAACAATGGCTGTTTTATGGGCATCACTAGTACAGGATGTGACGTCGAATATAATGCAAACAACCTCCTCATCACTTAGTTAAACCAATCTTTATTTCATGTTTATTACTGATAATGATTAATCTAGATAGTAAGCTAGGCTTGTTAGTTACTTGATACTAGCTAAATACTAGAAAAAAGGGTTGTTCTTGTTACAGTGTGTGCATTACGATACATTAACAGCATTTGGCAGACACATTTATCCAGAGCGACTTACATTTATACAACTGAGCAGTTGAGGGTTAAGGGCCTTGCTCAAGGGCCCAGCAGTGGCAGCAGGGCTTGGACAGTACTGGGATTTGAACTCAGGGCCTCCCGATCAGTCCAGTGTTTTAACCACTGAGCTACCACCATGAGGGTCAATTTCTTTCAATATCTGCACAAAATACACTCTGGGTGGTGCTTTTTTGGTCACATTCACTCCTAGGAAAGTTACAGATTTGATTCACGGATATCGTGGACTGAACAATTTATGAAAGCATTCTAAAAAATACACATTTGAGATCAACTTGTTTATTGACTCCCTCAATAACTGCCCTTAGACTTTCTTTATACGTTTAGAGTAAGCAGGTTTTCAGTTCTTTTCAGTAAGCAGGTTAACAGTACAGAAAAACTGTTAAAATTGTTAATTGTTGTCCATGAGAGATTAGATTGAAAAGCACCAGAATATTCCTTTAAGCGTGCACACACACGTGCACACACACACACGCACGCACACACACACACACACACACACACACACATACACACATACATTGACTTGCAGCAGGTCCAAATGCAAATGTCTTTGTGTTTGTGCTCCAGGCATAACCTCACTGCTCATTTTCATTAACCAGACACTGTGCATGTGTTTCTCTCTCTCTCTCTCTCTCTCTCTCTCTCTCTCTCTCTCTCTCTCTGTCTGTGTGTGTGTGTGTATGTGCATGGAGATTGTGGTATAAAGTTTGTTCAGGAGTTTCATTAACCAGACATTGTGTTTATGGGTGGCAGTGTTCTGGAGTTGGTTCAGTTTTTCATTCTCCTCATCACAACATCATGCTTTTGTGCGGTGCTCTCTACCATCTCGACACAACACCACACAAAACAACACCACACAGCACAACACCCCACAAAATGGCACAAAACAAAAATCTCATTCAATAATTCCATTATACAATCTTTACTTAAACATTTGACTTTCAGCTCCCATCACACAAACTGACCTTTCAGTGACCTAGTCAAATGAGCCTGTGTTTGCAATACTGTGTGATTGAGGATTGAAATGTAGATGTCTGCCTGTCTGTAACCCATATAAAACCCACATTATGTCCCAAAACTTGTGGTTTTGTCACCTGTTTCCAAGTGGGTGAGGTTTGACAGGTTTGTTGTTACACATAGCGAGATGAGATATTTGAAATGCGATATTCTGTCTGTCTTCTCTTTGTCTGGACTTCCTGGTTTTGTTGTCTTAAATTTGAAAGGTTACAGTATTTACATTTATAGCATTTAGCCGACTTCCTTATCCAAAGCAACTCACGGAAGTGATTTGTAGAGAGGAATAATAGAGGTGTAACAATCAGAGGATTTATCCATATCTTCCTTGTACACTATATGGCCGAAAGCTTGTGAACACATGACCATCACACTCATATGTGCTTTTTGAACATCCCATTCCAGATTTAGTCCCTCTTTGCTGTTAATGAATATTACTGTAATTGCTGTTACTGAATACTATAATGAATTCAGAAATGACTCTGATGCTCATAGTCATAAGTTGCTCGTAAGCTCATAAGTTCCTGGTTACACGATTGCACTTTGTGACTATATATTATACAGTTATAGAAGTGAAATTATTTACAATCACACTATTCAGTGTCACCCAGATGAGGATGGGTTCCCTTTTGAGTGGTTCCTATCAATGTTTCTTCCTCATATCGTCTCAGGGGGGTTTTCCTTGCCATCGTCGCCTCTGGCTTGCTCATTAGGGATAAATTTATACATTTAAAATTTATATCCGGACTTTATATATTTCTGTAAAGCTGCTTTGTGAGAGTCCATTGTTAAATTCTAATTACCTCCATTTTCTGGGAAGGCTTTCCACTAGATTTTGGAATGTGACTGTGGGGATTTGCCCATTCAGCCACAAGTGCATTGATGTTGGTTGAAGAGGCCTGGGGCACCATTCCCATTTTGGCCATATAATGTATCTTGAGGGTTGGTGTGTCCAGTCAAGTCGTGCTTGAGGCTTGAATGGGACATGGCACAGAGCAGGTTTTGATACAATATGAATGTGACTGCATATTCCCTTCCTCTCATACAGTACTCGATCTGCAAGGAGCCCCTGATCGAGCTGTCCAACCCCGGGGCCAGTGGCTCGCTCTTCTACCTGACCAGCGATGATGAGTTCATCATCAAAACCTTGCAACACAAGGAGGCTGAGTTTCTGCAGAAACTGCTGCCAGGCTATTACATGGTGAGTCCCAGTCATTTCTCAGAGCTCTACTCATTCCTTCACTCCACACAGGTTTCCCTGCTTTCCTCTTCCCCTCTCAGCTCCTAATAAGGGCTCGGTGAGTGAACGCTGTAAGGACATGCCTCCGACAAAACAACACTGGGGCTTGTGGAGGACAGTGAGTTCATCACAACCACAAGATTGGACCCCTTTTAGAAATATAACTCCATTGTTTTTTAAGGGAATGTTCTGTGCAATGCATTCTTTTGACTTGCAAACACAATGTTTGAGTAATCTATGTGCAAACTGTATATATTGTGTTATGATTTTGTCATTTACCTCACTAGTAAAGGAACTACTCACAGTGGTTAAGGCAGGAAGAAGCTACAGCATGTGCATGCATCTGCATCCTTGCTAAATTACATGTGACTATAAATGGTTAAACATATAATTTGTCATTCATTAATAAATGAAAATTGTGATCAACTGGACATACTGATATTGGGAAATAATCAACTTCATGGTGGTAACAGTAATTCTGCTTGGCATCAGGCTACATCATGAATACTATAATGTAATGTAATGTAAAATACCACCCCACCTATGATTACTTTCCTATAACAGCACACCCTGTTTATTCTGTACTTAAATGGTCGAGCAAGCATTACACTGAACACTCAGTCTTAACTTTATCATACTAATGGGAAACTAGGCTCTTATTTAATATGTACTTAATATGTGAAATTATTGCATTTGGACTTGTTTTGGACATGAACTTGTTTTGAGTTTGTCAGCTGATCCAAATTAACCACGATTTCATTAACCATACACAATCTGATTCTCTTTCTTATGTTCCTCTATTTGCGCAGAACCTCAACCAGAACCCCAGGACACTCTTGCCAAAGTTCTATGGTCTCTACTGCATGCAGTCGGGTGGAATGAACATCCGCGTGGTGGTTATGAACAATGTCTTACCCCGCTCGTTAAAAATGCACTACAAATATGACCTCAAAGGTTCCACGTACAAGAGGCGGGCCTCTCGGAAAGAACGTGAGAAGTCCTGTCCCACTTACAAAGATCTGGACTTTCAGGACATGCATGAAGGCCTGTACTTTGACACAGAGACCTATAACGCTTTGATGAAGACCCTTCAGCGTGACTGTCGGGTAAGTTCTCACTACTACTCTGTTTACAACAGAACCTAGTTTCAGTTTGTAGGAGATACAGTATCACCAGGACTAGTAGAACCACCCTGGTAGAATCAGCCTTCTTCAAGCAGGTTATTGGTCTTTTCAGAATCATAATCATGAAAATTAGGCACTGATTCAGTGAGGGGTTACGCGGAACTTGGAATTCTGTCATAAAGGTTAGGCGTCGATTAAATGAAATCCAGTGTCAGTCACTAATCACTGTTATTGCTACTGATTGTGTTCAACAGGAGTTGAACCAAATGCTGTGTGTCCTCTTCCAAAGGTAGTTACAATCTTAAGTTCAGACCCCATATTAAGGCTTATATAATGATTATGTGCTGACTTGCATGTGTAATGTATTTCATAATAATAATGCTGATGCAGGGTGCAGCTTCTTATTTTATTAGCTTTTGTTACCGTGTGGTAAGAGGCAAATCTGACCTAGAAACCCAGATCTGAAAAAATGTTGTGTAACTTTAGTTTTTCCGATGAACTTTTTAGGGAGGTAGATCTTGAAGATAATGTTTAGTCTCATCGTCTTTCCTTGTTCCAGGTGTGAAAACAATGAGGATTTTATTTTTACTTGGTATGTAATAACTCTTTAATGGCAGACTGCCCAGATTGTGTTTACAAAAAGCGCCTTAGGCCAATATTTTTAACTGAAAACTGTATTTATTTGGTCAATTTTTAACCTGTGACAGATTCACAGTCTCTGAGTGCTTGCTAGCAGGTGTATTTATGTGTTGGTTTCACTAAAAGCCTATTTCAGTCTCTTACATCTCTCACAAGTTTAATTGACAGCAACTACATACTAACTCGTCTCTATTTAGTGGTAATGCCTTTAATAAACTTGGATTTATGGACTGTCTCATATAGAATAACACAGTTAACCTGTTTTTTCTGCATACATAATGATACTGGATAGACGATCACTGTATTAAATTCACATTGCTCTATTTAAAATATAGAGATTTTCTTAGTATTTCTGAGAAACAAATTCAGGGACCATTTATGACAAAATCCACAGTTTTCAACCATGATTAGAGGAGAGGCCTAACTTTTAGCTGCAGACCTAGCATGCAAAGCTAGCTATTTAAGTTTACCATAGCTATTGTTAATGATTTAAAAATATATTTAATATACCAAAATTATATCAAAGTAACGATTTAGTAATTTTTGTGTTAGACTTTGACAGAAAATGCAAGTCAAGATAAATGCTAAAATGCTACTCTGAGCTAGTTTGCTAGCGTTTGATTAGCCTGGCTAATGAGCTAAATCTTGGCTGTTCTGATATTTTTTGACAATGTTGGCTACTGTTATATAAATCAGCAAGAATATGATAACTCAAATTGACTTATAGTGAAATTTCTGTCATGTACACCTGTAACAAATGTGAGCTGAACTAGCTGATTAGCCATTATTGATGGCAGGAGGACATGGGTTGTTTTCAAAGAATATATTTATGTATATTCATAGGTCTTGGCATATTTAGTGAAGGTAAAGTGTAGTGTATAGCTATTTATAGGTCATTTAAATTTAGTTTATTGTATATTACAAAACATAATAAACAATTGTTCAATCTATCTAAATTGTTTGCCTTAAAAATGACATGTTTAGAGGCACTTTAAAGCTTGGTAGAATGAAAGTCATCAGTGTTACATCAGTGTCTCCATGAGGTGACATATCATGGTGAATAATCTGCTTTTGTTTAAACAGCTGTAGAGAAGTAAATGAAAGTGAAAGGAAGCAGAAGAATATCTGTTTGTAAAATGAAATGTATTTGTCCCAAACACTGAATGAGAAACTTCTGATTCAAAAGTTTGTTTGTCATCCATATGCGTGATACTTATTTCCAAGAACAATGTCACTCCCTTTTTATTTCCTTGAGGCAGTAAGATGGTGTCTGCCCTGCCGGTATATTAAAACGAAAATAGTTTCATGCACATTAGTTGGTTAATGTGCAACATATTGCAGCATAGAGTCAAGAAAAAACTGGCTTGGATTTGTAAAACTTAACATTTTCAAAAGCAGCTGTACCCCAAAGCTGAGATCTTGTAGTGATAAGATAAATGATTCATATAGACCTCTTCTGAAAGTCACTGAGGCTTATTGGCAGATTCTGAGTGGGCTGAGGAGCGGAACTATTTGTTCACTTAGGAGAGATAGGGTTCGGGACATGATGACAGTCCATGTTCCTTAATTATCTGATTAGGGAATGTTCTGATCATGGCCAAAACAAGGCATCCAAAACAGCAAAGGCAGTGCTTGAAAATTCTTCACTGTTACATTCCTTTCTATTTTAGACCTTCAGACCTTTGACGTCATACATGATGCAATTTTTTCCATTAGATAACATAGCCAAAACAACGCTTAGAGATAGAGCAATATTTTCTGTTTGGGGCTGGGTAATTGCTTTATTGGTGTTATATTTATGAACCTTTGGCCTTTGACCCTTGTGATGACCGTTCCCACTTTTTCAATTCACACAAATGCTTTTTAGATACTAGTTTGGTTTGTTGACGTGTTTATTTTGCCCTTCATACATGTGGACTGAGCTGATAATTTGACAGTTATTACAGTTATTATATATATATATATATATATATATATATATATATATATATATATATATATATATATGTGTGTGTGTGTGTATATATATATTTACTTTGTACCTCACTGAACTTGAATAATACAAAGGGAAACAATTTGCTTCACTAATATTTCCTGATTTTCTTATATCAAAAAAAATTTTAATTTATCAATATGCCTTAAATCAGTTTAATGAGTAATTGAATGTTTTCTTGTTAATCCTTTCAAAACCATTCACAATTTTATGACCTTAACCTGCTAAACACTGAGGACTGGAGGTCCAGACTTACATTTTTCTCTTGCATAACCTTTTCCTATTAGTTTTGCTGTAGGTACTGAATAATTCATAATAGATACTGAATATGCTTTAACCAAATAATAAACTGTGTGACTCCTTGGATAATATGACAAGCAGTTTGTCAGACTTGTTATCTGACTCATTATAGTGCTTTATAAAGCCTAATGAAGTGACTTCTAATACTGCAGGATTTCACAATATAATCGCGTAACTGATTGAATTGCCTCAATATGTGGCATCATTTTGTGTAACAAAGCAACTGTTTTGGGTGATCATTTTTCTTTGGCTGATTTGTGAATCTGCTTTTCATGAAGTTGTGGCCATGGTCCAGAAAAGTCCTCCACCTCTTGTTTATTTACCAAAAAACAGGTTTTAAAGCATTTCCTTTCTGAAGGCATAATGGACCATGCCTGTCCTGTTAGTCTCTGCAAGTTCCACCTATAATGATCAGTTTCTCTGAAGCCCCCAGTATTTCACTTTTCTTGGTAAAACAATTTTTTTTTTTGCTCTCTGTCTGTCCTGCCTGGCCAGGAAGGCGCTAACAGGATCAGCACTAATGCGAGTCACAAGGAGGAGAAGCATAACTTCCATGGTCTCAACGAATGTGGGCACTTGTTCTTGTGAATATGTGATGAAAGAGGGGTTAGGCTCAAGGTGACTGTAATTCCAGCTGCAATGAAAAACACAGATTTATTATAATGTACCCATTCTAATACTTTATTGTTTCTATAGTAACAGCTTATTCACAGGGACTTGTATGACAGACAATCACATAATATAAGCCTAGGAATAAATGAAAAAACACATTATTTGATGAATAAAAATGTATAAACATTGATAGGGTAAAACGTTCTATAAGGAGTTGTTTATTTAACATTTATGAAAGGAGTGTCTAGAGTCAATGCTTTGTAACACTCAGTTTCCCAACACAGTAGAATGTTCGGGTCAGAGGAGTTTGCGATTTCTCTGTAACATGACAAGCTGCATTTTTTTGTCTTATTGACATCAAGAGAAAGAAAGAGGGAGTGGTATGGGAATGACTGCTTAATAGCTGCTATAACATAAGCGCTAAAAGAAACTAACTTGTCTCATGGACTTTCCACAACATTAAATGTAACTGTAAACTGATAAAAGGTACTAGTCATTCTTTAATTAATAAAAATATAATTGCTGGCAGATTCCTGTGGTATAAAATAACACTTTATTGATCCCAAGGGGAAATTAGAGAAAGAGGACATTTTGGACATGCTGTTGTTGGAAATTATTCAGCAATTATCAATTATCAATAGTCAGTCCAACTAATGGATTACACCACCCTGTCATTGGTTATTTTACTATTACTGCATGCCTTGTTGTGTTTTATTCTGTACTGTTACTGAATAACATGCTTTGAGATGAATAACTGAATGATTTCTTATGATTTCCATTGATTTCCCTCTAGATGAGGACTTGCTAACAGTATGTCGCTTGCTATCATATTTTACAGCTGAAAAACATGGCATTGTAAATCATACACACAATAAACATTCTTAGCCCCAGTGTTAACACCCAAATATTCATACAAACAGATAATCGTTACAGCCCACAGCCATGTTTCCCATGGTGCTATACATCTCTTTTTCACAGTACTGTAACAGCATGATTATCACAACACTTGGTGTGGCAGTTAAGAGGAACTGTGTTGCTTTCAGGAACTTTCAGCCAAGAATCGTTCTTGTGTAAGCACTGGAAGGTCACACACTCTCTAGTTCTCATTGTTATGCTTTCCTGTGAGCTGTGAGGTGATGTGTTGCAGAAGTGTGCTCTAAGCAGAAATCATGCTGGGTCCCTGAGTAAGCATGTCACACTCCTACTCCCAGAAAGCTTCACTGCCACATCCATTTTTTTTTAAACAAAATGAATGCATTGTGAAAGTAGTTTCTGAATGAACTGTTTTTGCTGTATGTACCCTAAACTTGGTGGAAATTCTCTTTTTACATGCATGCTATTTGTAATCTGAGCTAAACGTATGTGCATATGAAGAGAAACATTATTTATTGTCAGTGTTACAATGGCAATGACAATCATTTGAGTCCTGCCATTGTGTAACAAGTAGTTAACATTAGTAACATGTTAGCTTAGTTTTAATGACAACCATGTGAGTGCTGTCAACATATAACAAGTAGTAGTAATCCAGGCTTCTTGTATTACTATCTAGTACAACCAAGTACCGTCTGCTTCACAGAAAGAGGAAATATGATTTACATAGCAGATAACCAGTCACTGATGTATTCCCATACACTGTAAGCAAACATGCAAGGTTACTTTGTTTACACACACACCAACTCCTTCAAGCAAAACATTTTAATTACTTTTTCATTCCTTACCTTTGTATGGAACAGTCATTGTGTCCCAGTGTTCAAAAGTATGTTTTCCTACTGGAAACCAGCACACAGAAGTGCTAAGAGCCAACAGATTGTAGCCTTTAACATTCTGAAGCTTGTGGCTAGAAAAGTGTACAAAAAAATATCAGATGCTCTTTGTGGCTGGAGTGTCTAAGGCAGAAACTATATCACAAGTAGCTAATGTTAGTTCAGCATCTTAGCTTGGTTTTCAGTGACAAGTCGTGTTTCAGTCGTGTGAGAATGTGACTAGTAGCTATAACATAGGTTTAGCATGTTAGCTTAGTTTTTAGTGATAATCATGTGAATCAGACAATAATAAGTATATAACATGGAATAAGTAAATAACATTAGTATGGCTTACTAGCCAAGTTTTCACTGACAATTTCACGAGTCCTGTCAGAGTTTCACAAGTAGATAACATTACTATAGTGTGTTAGCTCAGTTTTCAATGACATCTGTATAATTCCTGTCAGAGTGTAACAAGTAATTGTTAGGAATTTGAGATACAACTATTCCACTCAGTGACTGCCTGAATACAGAACTCTGGGAAGAAAACACACAGTAACTCATGTTGGTTCAGCATGTTAGGTCAATTTCCATTGACAGTCATGTGAATCCTGTCAGACTGTAACAAGTGGCTAACATTCATTTAACATGTTAGCTGGTTTTCAGTGACAATTACATGAGTCCTGTTAGAGTTTAACCAGTGGCTAACATTTGTTTAGCATGTTAGCTGGTTTTCAGTGACAATTACATGAGTCCTGTCAGAGTTTTAACCAGTGGCTAACATTCATTTAACATGTTAGCTGGTTTTCAGTGACAATTACATGAGTCCTGTTAGAGTTTAACCAGTGGCTAACATTCGTTTAGCATGTTAGCTGGTTTTCAGTGACAATTACATGAGTCCTGTTAGAGTTTAACCAGTGGCTAACATTCATTTAGCATGTTAGCTGAGTTTGCAGTGACATTTACATGAGTCCTGTCAGAGTATAACCAGTGACTAACACTCGTTTAGCATGTTAGCTTGGTTTTCAGTGACAACCTTAAAATGCCTGTCAGAGAGTAACATGTAACTCATGTTGTTTCAGCATGTTAGCTCTGTTTTCACTGATAATCCTGTGAGTCCTGTCAGTGTTTAACCAGTGACTAACATTCATTTAGCATGTTAGCTTGGTTTTCACTGACAACCTTAAAATGCCTGCCAGAGAGTAACACGTAACTCACATTGTTTCAGCATGTTAGCTCTGTTTTCACTGACAATCCTGTGAGTCCTGTCAGAGTTTAACAAGTAGCTAACATTAATTCAGCAAGTTAGCTTAGCTGTCAGTGACAATTATATGAGTCAAAATGTAACATGTAGCAATTTAGTTCAGGCTTTCACTACACCATTTATTATTATTATTATTCTTTTTTTACAGCCACTGTGTTTTTACAGAATTTTACACAATTCTTCTATTTATTGTATTATTAAAATGATTTTGCACCTTGTGTGATCAGATAGAGAATGTATTCGGTTTGGCTTGAACCTATTTACTCCTCTGATTTTGTAAACATTAAGTTGATTGAGCTATTAATCAAATTATTTACTGATAATTAAGCTACATCTAAACATATCTACTGTCTTTGATAGAGCCTTGATGCTGAACATGCATGAATTTATCAGTCACATGCAATATGCTCCAGCATAAATGCAGTCTCTCTCACTGTGTCACACATGCTATTGCGTTCTCCCATACACACTTTCTAGGTAGTGTACGTATGTGTGTGGTGTTAAGTATAGAGAATATAAATAATGCTTTATGGTGCATGGCTAGCAGGAGTGCTTGCTGCTGTCAGAGTGTCTTTGACATAAGGGGAATAATAGCCACTTTATTGTTGATTATCTCTGAACATGCTAAGCTTATTCCCTCTCTCACCGAATAAGAAGGGATAATACAATAATACATTATTATTTCTATAGTAACAGCTCATTCACAGGGACTGGTATGGTGGACACACTGCATAGTCTAATAATAAAAAACAAAAAACACATTATTTGACAAATAAAAATGTCTAATCATTAATAGAGTAAAGTGTTCTATAGGTTGTTTATTTAACATTTATGGAAAGAGTGTCTAGAGTCAATGCTTTGTAACAGTCAGTTTCCCAACACAGTAGAATCTTCCGGTCAGAGCAGTTTGCGATTTCTCTGTAACATGAAAAGCTGCATTTTTTTTCTATGAGGTGATGTTTACTTAACATTTATGTTAGAGGTAAAGTGCGTTTTCTGACACGGGAAAGTCAGGATGGAGGGCTTTGTTTTCCCTGTGACATGACAAGCTGTGTTTTTTGTTGTGAACAAAGAGAGGTTGTTGAGAGGAACAAGTGTTTATAACTGCTATAACTTAAGTGATAAGAGAAATCAGTTTGTTTTGCGACTGTTCCACAACATTAAATTTAACCTTAAATGGATAAAAAGTATGATGTGTTATTCATTAATAAAGAAAAGATCTTATCGCAATGAATCATTGTTTAATTAAAAAAACAAAAACAAACAAACAAAAAAAAACAGAAGCTTTGACCAGAACATTTTGGGAACCCAAGCTCTGAAAGCTGAGAAAATCTTTGAACAGTCAGGATGTGATCTTACTGAGCTGCAGTGACAGCATCACAGGTGTTTTTGTGTTGGATCTGACTTTAAGTGCAAACTGACAGGTGTATTTATGCATACATTTTGCACGAAAAGCCTAATTCATTCTTACACCTGCGAGTTGAATTGACAGTAACCACATAGCAACCGACCACTGTTTAATGGCAATGTCAATAATGGATTTGGATTTATGGCCTTAGGTAGAATAGTACAAATATCCTTGCCTTAATCTTTAGCAAATAAAATGAAGTATTATTAATATAAAGACCTGACACACACCCTCGTTGGAGGCTCATGGCCACCACGGACGGAATGCAAAGCAGCATGGGCCTATTCAAAAGACCGGAACAAGGAGGCCATGCAAAGCAGATGTTAGCCTTGTTCACCAGAATCCTACATCTAGTATTTCTCAATTCGTAGTGCAGTGGAAAACATAGAGTGTGTACCCACTGTTACTCCAAATTAAGTGGTCATTTTTTTAAATTGGGTGCTGGCCACAAGCCATTCTCTGCCTATAGTGCGTCACATACAGAAAACATAGGAAGTGGCTTCGGTTGGTGAAACCAATCAATGAGTGTTGCAAAACAGCTGGTTTTGTAAATTTTCACACAGCTGCATGACTACACAAAATCTCCAGCATGCACTAATGGTAGAGGTGTCTTAAAAATCTAATACACTTATACTGGTGGTCCTGCTTTAGATTATGTCTCTAATATGTAGTTACACATAAACTGTACAGAGAACTATACTGTAACCACTCAGAGGGTTTGCGTTGTTATAGATATAAGTACACAAGTGTGTCTTGACAATTGGGGATGTAACTCGATATGAGTAGATTATTTGGAAATGAACACACAATGCGTCCTAAACGAATACAGATACAGATAGGAATAAAAGGTGCACTCTTAAGTATTTTTTAATTAGTTATAATAAAAAAATTGTTATATTAGTATTTAATTATTTTTTAGGAAGCTTGCCAGAAAGGTTCAAAGGGCATCTGGTTGAACACAGAGGTGTGCATCAAGACTGGGAACAAAAAAGTTTTATTACATTAGGTTAGGCATTACTGCATGATGCATTTGCAGCATTCATTCATCTATCTTAAACTTTTATATTAAACTTCTTAGTTTGAAGTTTAATGGGCTAGTTTGTTTAGATTTTTGGAAATAGAACCAACTAAATCTGTTTGAAATAAAAATAAAATAGCTGCACAAGCAGGATTAAAAGCAGTCCTCCAAAATTCTCTACTTGACAAAAATTAGGAACTCGAGTGATGTAGCTGAGGTTGAGGAACTGTTAGAGCCAGAATTCACAGAACATGCTGACATTCCTGGCATTTCTACCTCTGGCTTTTTTTTTCTGGGGATTTCCAGTGTTTCCAAGGAGATAGGATTCAATATTTAATGCAAAAAAAACATTTGGAGTTTTGGCTACACCCACTTTGGGTGTAAATGCAAATGTAAAACCTTGAGGCATTAAGGTGTGGTGTAGCTTTGGGCCACAGATAATTGCACTTGCTTTATCTTTTATAGTAGCGTAATTGCTTTAGATAGACCTGAACTATCAGCAGTGTTGATGTTCCCGTCACACAGGTAACTGCATTACTAGTGTTTCCGTGATGGTGGATTGTGCACTGTAATTATTTGCTCATTTATTTCCTCAGTTTACCTCCACTGAGTCATTTATGCAGGCGCACCTTGCGGTTTTCCCTACACGTGATAACTATTTCTTCAACATGGTGTGCCTAAAGGAGTTTTTCCTGGTCCCTATTACTGATTTTGAGTTTTAATATATTGTACATACCTATATGACATCTTAAGGTTCCAGACAATTTAATGATTGGACAAAAAAATAAAGCTGTGTCAAAGCTGTGCTCTTCATGGATTTTTGTTCCCTTAGCAGGATTATATAAAACTATAAATGTGAAAAGCTTTACAGCGAGAGTGCTTTAGTCAGGAAGGAGGTCAGTGTGTTCTCTTTATTAATACATAACTCAGACCAAATAAACAGACGTCATATGCTTTGTATCTCAGTGTCTTTGAGCCGGATATTCATATCCAGAAACAAACCTAGCGCACTCTTAGTGCGTACACAGTGAGCATGGCCTCGTTTGACCCCAGATGTACAGCTAGGAAATGTCTTGCCTTCCTGGCTGGCTGTTTTAGTTTTTCTCTCCCCTCAGTTTATGCTGATCTCACTGCTGAGAAACACACGTTTGACGTCCTCAGCATATTATTTTAGCCATGACAGAGTGCCCCTCGTGGCTGCCTCTTCCAGGATACTGAGTGGCTGCTTCTTCCAGAAAATTGAGTGGCTGCTTAATGTATTGCGACTTTTGTGGATTCTTATGTGTTTACTGCCAAATGAGGTCTGATATCATAGACCTACATCTGGTCCTGTGTGTTGTTTATTAGTATTAATTAGTCAAGGGGCATCGTGGTGAACATATGTGTGTGCGCATGTGTGTACAGGTGTTGGAGAGCTTTAAGATTATGGATTACAGTTTGCTCCTGGGCGTACACGTGCTAGATACACAGAACCACAGAGATGCAGATGGAAGTGGGGGAGACGGCAGGCGTCCTGTAGGACAGAGGGTCCTCTACTCCACTGCCATGGAGTCCATCCAGGGGGGTGGCAAGGCGGCGGAGGCCATAACCACAGACGACACGTGAGTTGCTGTTGTAAAAGTCTCTGAAAAGACACTACACAGATATACCAAACTTAACTTACTTATATCATAGACTGAGGCACTCAGGAAAGCAGTCTACAAAAATGTGTTTCTCATAACTGCACTTAGCTTTCCATTATAAGTGAGTTTTGATTAACCAGGTTTCCTGGGCATTTCCTAGACTATCACAGTTACATTTGTAAGTGTTTAGCTCTGCCCACTTGCCACAGTCATGTCATGTCATATATCTTGCTATAAATATTAAGTTATGTGTCATTATGACGTATGACAGTTTCCTTTATAAACCTCATAAACCACTCTTACTAGAGTGGAAAGTCATGAAGTCACATTTATTTTTAAACTTGTTTTTCTCACAATTTCAAACAATGTCACATGCTCATTCCTATCCCTTTCTCAAAATGTTAATAATTGTTGGATTTTTTGATAGATTGTACACTGAAAATGGCATAAAGAAACCAATTGTTATGACAGCACATGGTATTTTCTTGACTAACAATAAATAAATGACATTCTAACACATTTTTCAGGTAAATGTCTTTCTCTGACGATTGTGTTCATGGTGAAATGAACATTTTAATTCTAATATCATCCAAAGACTAGGTATATAGTTTATAAAATATGCGAATATGTGCATATTTAATTAGATCAGGCCTCATTTGCCTAAGAAACTCACTTGGTCTGAAAATCTTGATTTAGATATCAACTGTTTTAGAAAAAAAATACCCTATTCATCTGTGGTATCTTGCCTTAAGTGTTTTAACAATAATCAGTAGAAATTAAAACATATCGATATATTGTTTGTTTCTGCAGAATGGGAGGCATCCCAGCCAGAACCAACAGGGGCGAGAAGCTGCTGATTTTTCTGGGCATAATCGACATCCTGCAGTCATACAGGTAGGACACAGTGTCCTGTGCTGCACTCTAACACTGTCTGCCTGTTTCACAGCCAAAATCAGCCAAAACAGCACTGAACCAAATTACAATGAATAAAAAAAAGCACAGTATGTCCTGTAGGAAAATATAATGAATATGTGAAAGCCTCTGCAGTAGGAATAATCGCAACACACTGCTATATTCAAGGCTTTCATTGGAATGAGTAAAACATTATAGTGTGTTCCTCACATGTACCCTATAGCTATACTTACTCTATTCCAAGTCCTCAGAAGATTTGGATTGGTTGACTGATATATAATGTACTATGTTACAGTACATTCTACCACAGCACTGTTGTAGGTGTTGATTAATTTTCCATAACAGCAGCTCTGACAATATTTCCAGCTGTAAGGTCTATATTAATGGGCTTGTTCTAATACATTATGGTTTCTATAGCTACATCTCACACAGGGACTTGTAAGGTGGATACAAAAGCAAAAAACATGTAATTGTTGATATGGTGAAGTTTTCTGTGTGGAGACATTTATTTAACACTTTTGGAAGGACTCTCCAGTCAGAGGTCAGAGGCAAAAACATAACGTTACTTTCTCTTACATGGGAGAGTCATATTAACTTAAAGAGAGTGAGAAAAAAGGGAAGCTGGTGAGGGAACGGCTGTTTATAGCTGATATAACAGAAGCAATAACAGGAACTTGTTTAGCGGACATCCACTACATTAGATGTAACTACAAATGGATAAAAAGTATGATGCGTTCTTCTTTAATAATAACAAATTGTAATAGTAACTGCTAAGTTACTGTGGTATGAGAGGAATAAAACACTAATAAAACATGCTGTTATTGGAAAATGTTCAGCTTCAGAGTTGTAACAGTAAATGTTTCATGTCAGGCCACATCACACCACTCTGTTGTTGATTATCTTCCTATAACAGCACACCCCATTGTGTTTTATTCCTTACGTGACAGTGACTCAGTATTTACCCAATGGGTGTATGCAGCTCAGAAAGAAGTGCTTGTTTTTCTAATATTTTACATAAGCGCTTTCTGTGCCAAAAGAAAATCTCTCTGCTCTTTTTCCACTAAGGTTTATCAAGAAGCTGGAGCACTCTTGGAAAGCGCTTGTCTATGATGGTGTAAGTTGATAGATTGCAGATCAGCCTGTCTTTTTGAACATTCTCATTCATGCTGTATTATGAAATCAGCCGTGCTGATCAAATCTCTCTCCTTTTCATATCTGTAGGATACGGTGTCTGTCCACAGGCCAAGCTTCTATGCAAACAGGTTTCTCAAATTCATGAGCACCAGAGTCTTCCGGAAAATTCAGAGTGAGTGTCTGGGGAGTGTTTCTGTAGAATTTCTGTAGCACCTGCCCAATTTTAGAGCTGTGTCATTCACATTTAAAAATAGCATCACTATAACATCACTGCATTATGACATTCCTCAAATATTACACTTGCTCATAATTTACATGAATATGCACCTGAAGTGTCAACAACACATGCAAATGATTCTGTTTTGGAATTATATAAATAGCAGTGAACCCTTTCAGTCTTTCTGCAGAGAATAAAGTTGTCAGAAGGAAGTTAAAACAAAAAATACTTACATTTTCACTTTTTATTAGTGTAATGTGGATTTTGAATATGACTGGTGGCCTGGAAAAACCCTTCACATGGTGAAATTTTGACATTTTCTAAACTTCTAAATTTAGTTCTGAAAACCGAAATTTGTCACATGTCGCTGTGGCTGAATTCTGATAAACAGCTAAAAAAGACAAAAAAAAATGTTTTTGGATAAAATTGGGTTTATCTGCCATAACATACATTACACTGACACCTAAGTTTAGAAAAATGAGAAATACATTCCACCAGAAGGGCAATATCAGTAAACCCTAGCAGCCAATTTCTTATAAAACTGCGCATATTGATTGTTTCGTATTGAAGGACAAAGCTTGATCACACAAAATGTGTTGATTTGATTTAGGTTTTATTTTTTTAGAACATTTTTTCTTTATTATTGAAAGAACCTTCACTTTACAGAATTTCCATACATATCCTAATGCTTTTGCATGGTACTGTTTCTTAAACAGTGATACTTCCACTCACACTGGCACAACTTTAACATCATCCACAGCTTTGCTAGACTTTCCTAAATAGTTCTGTGTAGACCTGCAGTATATTTAAATATAGCTCAGTTCTAAAGAGCTTTATTACCTTCATTTTCATATCCATGCTAATATTAGCTTCATTTCCATGCACTGTTTTGATATGAGACTTTAGGGACAGATTTTTTATTTCATAATCTACTTGTGTAACACATGACAAAAGAGGATTGTTTAAGAGGAAGGATTGTTATACTGTGAAATTAATTTGGAATGGTAACTTTGGGAGCATTAATAATGAAAATGAAAATTTTTCTCTCTTTATTTCTTTTATATTCTCTTTCCCTCATGACTCCTTTTCTATTTTTATCAGCAAACCGGTATTCTCCCTCTAAGAGAGTGCGTAACTCCATAGTCCCGATGAAATCGTCCTCTCAGGAGCTGCTGTCCCCTCAGAGGGAGGAGAGAACGGAGGACAGGGCTGAGAGACTAGTGGCAGCCCGAAGTCTTGCCAGTCTGGATGGACAAGGTGAGAAAACCCATCACCATGAATATATACCACTAATGGGCTCGTAAATTACAACAGCTTCAGAAAGGGATCAGTTAAAGCAAGGCTTCTCAAACTTTTTTGCAGCCAGGAACAACTATTCAAATATGGGGTACATTTTTCAAATATGTACTGTAATATTCAGATTATTTATTCAAGTCATAGAACTTTCCAACAATAGATCACATTAAGTACAAGTTGACATTATTTATAGGTCTATTTAATTTTGAGTTATGGAGGTTTGGATTAAATTCATTCCATTCAAGCAACCAGTCAAATAGATATAATAACTTTGATCATTGTGGACTCTGACTGACACCACTGTAACAAAAAAAAAATCACAGACCCCACTTTGAGGACCACTGGGTTAATTGATATGGTACTTCAAGAATATGTACAAATTATTTTCACATTTTTCTTGGTAGAGACTGCACCAGTCTAATACCCAGGATCACTATCCAGTTGATATCAGCAAAACGTGGTGGATTGGATATCAAAGAAAACATATTGCATATCGGTTCCTGTAACAAATAGAAAAGATTTGCATTGGATTTGGAAAAGAAATTTATTTTTCGAACAGGAAACGCTTGCGTTTAAAGAGAACCGATTGTTTTTTCTTTTGTTTGGATTGATTTTATTACATTTATACTTTATTATATTTATTATGTTTACAGTGTAAGTGATTTAAAAAAAAAAAATTAAAGCTTAGTAATTTTAAAAAAATTCAGAAAACTGCTGAATTATGAGCAAACAGACCGGAAAGAAGAACTTTAAACCACAAGTCCACAACCCTTAATATGACCTTTGCACTTTCAGCCCAGCCTACACTATATGTTAGAGTTGGCATGTAGTGTTGCTCGGTGCAGGCAGTGTTACTCATTAGTGTCTTCCAGAGCATGTTCAGAGGAAAGGTTAATAAAAATTTGCTCACATAAGTCTTATGTGGATGAGGTGCAGTTGTATAATATATGACTCAGTGAGTTTTATGACTAAAAAGGTCATACAGTATAACAGCAGAATTAAACCTTAAAATAAAGCCAAGCTGACTCAAAGATATAAAAGAAAAAAAAAATTATATGGAAAACAAGCTCAATTAGTATTTTTTTTAATTGTTATAGATTTTTTATAGAGATAAACAGAAAAAAGTTGGAATTTTAACTATAAAAGTAAATTATGGACTGTTCAGACTAGACATTTTGAGATTTCATGACATTGTCTATTTATTGTAGTTTGATTTTTTTGTATGTTATCAACATAGTTTAGATAGAACTTCCTAAATAAGGAAAACATTAAGCATGTGTTCCAACAAATACCTAAATCTTTCTGTTTAAGGAGTTATTCATTGTGTGCGACTCTAAATGAGTGCTTTATTAAAGACAAGTACTCTTGTTTGGTGAAACAGTTATTCTAATACTGCAAGACAGTTGATGTTGATGATAGTTGAACTTTAAGACATATATATATATATATATATATATATATATATATATATATATATATATATGTATGTATGTATGTATGTATGTATGTGTGTTGTGTGCAATGAGTGCCTAATTAGAGTGATCCAGAACAGCCTTTTCCAGTTAGATATTTTTTCCCCAATAATACAAAATGTCAACATTACTCAGCTCAGTTATAGCTAATAATTAACCTTTGACTGGCAGCGTAATTACAATATTATAATTATAGAACATTATAAATAATTTAACTTTTCCCCTCCCTTTTTTTCTCCCCAGTGTTTGGTTCTTATCAGCGACCTGACCTGGTCCCGATCACAACCACCTATGGGGAGCCTTCTTCAATGGCCACTACTACGTATGTCAGTGACAGATACCTGCCTGGCAGGTCAAACTATCGGTAATGCCCTATAAACATACACCCATTTATATACACACGCGTTGCGCAAGCATCCAGACACGCCATATCACTGAAATACCTTGAGCCAACACACACACCTGCCGGGTTCCCACCCTCGTCCCACTCCTGCCACATCAATCATCACCTCTGGCCTGTCTCGAAGAGGCCTATATTTAACATATGATGGAGTAGTAAGCCATGTCTCTAGACTACAAACCTCTAATCCCCTTGACGTTCTCTGTTCACTGTGTTTCCTCAGTAGCACTCAGTTCACGCACCATGTTTTGCTCTTTTCATCATTCGCCATGCACCTGTTTCCCAGGGAATTTGGTATCAAAACACCACCTGAATATTTCATTAGCAACCTAAGAGACCTAACAATATTGTGAAAGAGAATGTTACAAAAGACAGCATTTAGCACTAAGGCAACTAAGACCGCACTTGTATGGCAGTTGTGGTAAACAGGTACACTTCCTTTGTAACCTGTCACCTTGTCCACTAACACAATACAATGAAGGGATTATGTTGTGTTGGTGGACAAGGCGACAGTCTGGACCATAATAACATGGTGTCGATCTGCATGCATGATCCATTCAGAGGCAGAGGTGAATACAAGGTGACTTCAGTGCTTTTTTCTTTGTTCAAACAGCACACGTTCCAGTATAACGCGGAAAAATAAACATAAATCAAGAGCTATTATGCCACTGCAGTCAGTATGTGCTCTGTAAATATATGCACAGTAGTGTGTTTTGACTTGAGACAGGTTTACTTTAGTACACATTTGTGATGAATTTTAGACACAAAAACTAAACTTAAATTCTGAAGTGTGTTGTAACAGCAAGAAACCAGAAAGTGCAAAGTCCATTGTCCTGAAGACTTTCCTTGGTGGAAGACATTTTGGCTGACACTGGAGACTCCTTACAAAAATGTTAAATAAACATCTTATATAAAGTATCACCATATCAACAGTTATACTGTTAAGCTCCTGAAAATTACTCAACAAGTTCTGACCAGATCAGATTTGAGAATTCAACAGTGCTATGGTATAAAGTTTTAGCAAAATTTCAAACTCCACTAAATGCTACTATATTACTAGAGAAAACACATTTTGAAATCCTTTACCTGAGAATAATTGAGAAGATTCCACAGTGATTTGATTATTAAGAATAAATGTCACATTTACTGACTGGATTTTTTTTTTTTAAACATTGTGGAATCTAACAATTAATCATGATTACCTCAATTAATCCATTAATCCAGATCAGCACAAATACCATCAGTTCAGTCATGATGTACAGTACAACAGGTCAAGTTTGTGATTTCTGGAGGTGTTGGTGTGTAGTTATGTTCTGGATAACAATAAATTGGGCCAGGACAGACCTGGGTTAATGAACAGCCTCGATGAAAATTCTTGCAGTAGCACAATTCTAAATCCAAGAAGGAAAGAGGTCACTAGGTGCAGGCAATAAAAAGAATAAGCACATTTCTCAGCTGAAGTAGGTGACATGGTCAGGTGACTAAGGAAAAAAAACAGCACAAAGTGTCTTATTAAGGTGTTGAGCTTCAGTGCAATCTCCCATAGTTGTCAAACTGGACTGAGATCTGGTGTCTGTGAAGGTCCTCACATATGATTAACATAATTTTCATCCTCATTAAACATGGGGGCGGAGTCATGGAAGAGACCACTCCCTTCAGGATAGAAATTTGTATTATTTGTATTACAAAGAAGAACTTTGTATTATTTGGAGTGATTCTTCACTCATAGAGGACAAATGGGAGCCAAAGCAGGCCAGAAAAATATATTAATGCCCCCTACAGTGTAACTGAGCCTCTAGATTTTTCCTTTAATCTGTCACCCCTCTGAAACTAGGAAACAGAAGGTTTCAAGCATCAAGTTTCAAGTTTTATTTCACATATACAAATAGACACAGTATATTCATTGTAGTGAAATGTTTGGTACCAAGTTTCAGAGTTATGCTCACAGACAATAACAAGAACAAGATGCGATATATTATGAAGGTTTTTTTTTTTTGAGTATGTTCCTGGGGCAGAAATATGTGTAATGTCACTCATCAGCCCATTTATGATGTTGTTTTCTGTTTGAAATTATGTTACCTTGGGTTATTTTGCTGCTTTTGGAGTATGGACTACATTTATGATGTTCATCATTCTGGCTGCCTTCTTTGTAATGCTAATTTAAACAAATGAAAATATTGTGAATGCTTCTATTTCATGCTGGTGTATGTCTCTGACACAGATATCCCATCAACTCGTACTCTAACTTCAGGATGGAGGATAGCGCCATCTGTCTGACGTCTGAGCAAAGCACAGTGGACATGGACCGAGACGACGGCTCAGTGCTGGACGTTTACTTTGTAAGTATAAACTCTGACCTTCGGCTGTGTTTGCAACATTTTCTGATCCTTTGTTAAAGTAATTCATTAATATGTTACATTTCTGAATGAATTAAGATTCCAGATATTATGTTTTTACAACTGGCTTACTTAATCACATTAATATAATATCTCAGTGAATGGCAAATTGTCTGAAATACTCTTTCAATTCAAGCATGACCCATCAGTCAAGACATGTTCGGTACCCAAATCTTAAAAGTAATGGAAGCAAATTTACACTAATTAGCCAAACTCAGTTAAACAAGCATGACTCACAGCTACACTCATCTTACAAACTTTTGTTACTTACATTAGCTGTATGATACCATGACTGGGTTGCAATTTATCACTTGTAACACTTAAAAATGAAACAACATCGAATCTAAGACAGTATAAAGCTTTCTTTGTTGACAAAAGCTGCATTTTGCTCTTGAATGACTAAAAGGGTTGAAAGTAACAGGGTTGAGTATTTTGCATAGAATTAGCAAATACACAACTCCGTCTGTGTTAATGACCTGAGGACATGAAGGACATTCTAATGATTTATTTAAATTAATAATCTATAATCTATTGAATCTGTAATTTGAGTAACAAGGCTGTGTGTTCAAAGTGACCTGGTCAGTCAATATCACAATACCATTGAAAATAAAGGAAAAGATCAGATGACAGAGCATACTTTTCTTCTTCTCATGATCTTCACAAAATCTGGATGATACAACTTGAACATGTGACTTGTGGAACAGTCCAAATATTTCTTAGGGGTGAATGTATTCAGAGGGTTGAGTGAATGTTGTGGGACACTACAACTGTACAACTAGTAATATTTCTGCAGTATTTTAATGATAATATTTCAATGTAAAATGACGTTATAGTAGGCTGGGACAAGAAAACATGCAGACTTAGTGGTATAGACTTTATAGATTTTATTAAAATTTTAAGTTATTCATTTATTACAATTGTTGAATCACCCATATGTATTATCATTGTGGCTTCAGTACAAAGATTAAAAAGCAATATTTGGATGCAAAAGATGTCTCCTTTTATCAATTACAAATAAAGCTAAGAAGAATTTTTGTAAATGTAAATGAAACAAGTACAAAATTCAATACTATAAACTAATTTCTTTTCCATTTCCTTTTGTTTTGTTTCCGTATTGCAGTAAGGAGACATGTGATGAACATTATCGTCTTCCTCATCACTTTTCATCACACACTCTGGACACTTCTCGTCCAGGATACACACCAGAATTTCAGAACTGACTGCTGCTGTTGAAAGACTGGACATCTGCCATTATCATGTGGCTGATAGGAAAGGAAATGAGATGTTTTATATGTGCCATGACATTATAGCAGGAGAGGTGGTGTTTCACGGCTGCAAAGAGGCGAGTAGGCCTGAGTCTGCAGCCTGGGGCCAAAGTATCTACAATCATCAAGTAGTGTGTGTGTGTGACTTATTGTGGAAAAAACACGCTTCTCACAGGTCAAAGACTGCTTTGTTTAGATCAGTTTTTGTGTGTTTGCAGCTTTTTAGCTCTTTTGCACCCAAGCAACACACAAACAGCAGATCGTTCACAACTTGATTAATGAAAACTCATCATCAGGTTTTGAGATGCAAAAGTGTCATACAGAGATGATTGCCTTTGTTTATATCGCTGTGATATCTAGTAGACTAGATTAAAAAGTAGTTCAATTCTGAATGTTTAGCTTTTAATGCACAATACGAAGGATTTTCTCAGTATGTCAGAGAAATGAATGATATTCTCAACTGAATTTGAAAGACAAAAAAATTTGTCCTTTTATAATTATAACACCAAAAAATGACTTACATGTTCATGCCATGAGTGGTGTTTGATGATAAGTCTAAGTTTATATCAGTCCTGGATTATACGCAAAGTCAGGCATATTTCAGTTTAAACATGTAAATGTGTGAGTTTGTGTGCAGTAGATGTTCAAAGATGAAGGACTTTTGATAGATACAATGTAGATCCACAGAGAATATTTTGTGAAGGGTGGGGAGTGTTTCATATCTGTGAATCTGTTCCGTTAGGAGATATATTTCATATTGAAGCATCCTGTTACGTGCTTTATATTATTTGACAGTGTGCTTCTGTTTTACACAGAGAAATGTTTAACGAGTGATCCGTATAAAAATAGTCTTTTGAATATCATTATTGCACCTTTGTAGATTATAATTTATGAAACTGCTTTCAATAAACACTGTATATTGTACAGGTTTGGTCGTGAATTTTTGCTTGCATCATGAATCTGCTTCTGAGTGACATCATCATTAAATCGTGTGTTAAATCTAGCCCTGTTTAACCAGTCGCCATTTTCCATTTTTAAAGCTCTATATGGGATTGTAAATAGTAGGAATGACAGTTAACCAGATTCTAATGTTGATAGAAGAGTCTGATGAAAACTTGAAGAGTATGCCTTTTTTTTTTTGGAGTACTGTGATGCAAAAATATTTGTAAATGCTCAGTCATAAAGAAAATAGAGCTGCAGAAAAGGGAACTAAAATGTAAATGAAGGGATACAGAGCATGGATAGTCTGCTAGCTGATCTTCTAATAATTTTTTTTTTTTACAATATAGCAGTTAAAATATGACAAAGAGCACAGGGAAACGAGACAAATATGTATTTTAGCATACTGTAAGTTGCAGATAAGTTGCAAGGTTGCCAACTCTTAAGCTTTCAGATCCTGTCTCTCATTCTACCCAAGCACATCTGAAACACAATGAATCACAAAAAGACCTCACATCAGAAGAGACAAAATAAGTCAGTCATAAGAAACTGCTGACTGGCAAACTCCAATGAGCACAAAATCTTTGTCGACATTAATACAGTATCCAGATTTTGCCCAGAGTGAAAATTTTAAATATGCCTTTGCAAAGACATTTATATTTCACATTTGGTGTATGCATTTATCCAAAGTGACTTGCACTTGAGCAGTTAAGAGCCTTGCTGGGATTTGAACTCACAACCTTCCATTCGTTAGCACCAAATCTTAACCACTGAATCACCACTGACTGACATTGAAAGGGTTGATTTTGGGGTCAAATACAAGCCATTATACTTTATAAGGCAGACCAGAATCAACCAAAAATAGCCTATTAATAACAGAAAATTTGAGAGCATGAGCTACAGTCACTATCCATAAATACAAAGAGAAGCAGAAAATAATGTCTAAAAATTCAGAGACCTAGATCACAGATAGGGGGTGTACTAGTGAAGCCACTGCTTCACACATAGAAGTAGGTATCCCCCATAGAAAAGCATTGATTTTTACTCATTTTTCTGTTTTTACATTACTTATTCAGAGAACAACATCTGCTTTTTTTTTTTTAATACAATTTATTTAGTTATTTTATTAAGCAGGTTTTTTGGGGGGAGGGGTGTCAGGTTTTGGAGGGTTTTCTTTTTAAGGAAAAAAATGTGATCGTTCAAAATTAACATGCAAAATAGCTAAAGTGGTCTACTATTTATATAACACGCATTTTTTTTTATTATAGCATGCACACATTTTTATGCATACCATACCAACAAGGATGAATGTGATGGCACTTAAAATGCAGAATACCGCAAATTTAAACTATGGAAAATGAGTCTATTATATTATTTAAAAACTACTGCATTGTTTCAAATGGTAGTGAAGACAATTTAACTTGAGTTATTCACTACTATGTGCTGAGAGGTAAGACTGCTGTAGACAGCTGTGTGTCAGCATGAGTCTCTCCAAAATGAGAAGACTGAAAGTCAGTAGTAAGAATTAATCTGAATGTCACTTTCAGTTAAACTGAACTGAGAAATATCTGAGCTCTTTACCAACATGTGCTTGACAAAAGTGGTGAATATGGGGACTTTTTTCATGACAAAAATAAAAGGGATAAACATTGCTGATTTGTTGAAATAATAACATGTCTCTTGTGCTTTATTACTGAATCTATAGTAGCTTTTGTTAACAATAGTTTTTTCATCTCGCATTTTCTCTCATTAGGTCCATTTGAACTCAGATGATATTTGGCAAACTTGGTTCCAAATGTAATTGAGGATAATTTCTTTTGAAGATGCTCAGTAATTTTACTTTAAGACACATCTGATTGACTCTGATTGATTATATCAGATTTATTTGTCCCTGTCTGTAAAGACAATTCTTGTAAATATGTAATAATCTACTGTATATTTTACTGAACTAAACTTCCATCAAGCAATGATATGTTGAAAAAGCTGCTACTGTAGGATGTATGTAGGGGTTTGAGAGGGAAAAGAGTCCAGGGAAAAAATATTGTATCATAACAGAACTCCAAATCTTATGCAACACTAGAGCAACATGGTGATGTATTGTTTCTGCAGCAGTGCACAAATAAACTGGGGGAATGATGGAAAAGGAGAATGTTTCAGTATTTGGCAGAGTTGCTCCTCTTTGAACTTCTAACAGATACAATCAGCTGAGCAGACAGCTGAGAAATACACTGGAAATGTTTCTGGGGAGCCCAGTGACAGCGGATTAAACTTAAAATTCATGATGTGTAAACATATCTGCTGCAATTGACAAGATCGTCAGGATTGTTCCAGAACGTTGCGGACTGCACTCTTGCAGGTATCAGCACCTTCCCCCACTTGAACGTCTTCCTTCCTGTGAGATCTCACAAGTTAGAGAAACTACTAGACTGTCCCAGCTGTCAGGGGCCGTAGCCCCCCACCCTTCTCACCCCTGCCACCGAAGGGGTAGTAACATGTGCTCCTGATTGCTCAGCTGTCACACCTAAACCCTAAATAGACTATATCTGGGACGGTCCAATTCTTACTCAATGGGGGTGGACTGGCATCCATGTTTCCCTTTCCAAATATTCATTATGACAATATCATGATTATCTTCTGGTCTAATTGATTAAGTACTCGAGAATAAATACAAGCAGTGCTCCACTTTCAAAGCTGATGTTTCTCAACAAGTGGGTTGGGTGGCGTTTGTGGAGGTCTCCCCCATTGAGGGGGTGGTTTAGGCCTCCATCCCGGTTGTGTATCACGTCACATAGAGATAAATATAAATGCCACTTGGAGGTCTGTTGCTCTAAGAGTAAAAACGCCTAAAGAGTGCTGCAAGCAAGCACATGGTCAGCCATTGCTGATTTGACTTTGACTACAGGAAACTACAGACACCAAAAACGTAACGGTATGTGGCTAAACTGATGTATTTCGCAGGTTGGTTTGTTTTTATTTGTTCTATCTGTAGAGGTGGAATGGAGAATAGGGTGATAGCTTATCTTTAGGATAATAGACAATGCAGTCTGTGCTATAAGCTCATGTGATGGTAAAGCCTCCCAGGAGGCCAAAGTTTTGCCCAAATATGGTGTGAGGGTAGGGCATTTAAAGTTTGAGATAACAGGCTGTCTGGCCATTTGCTAAAAAGATTTGAGAAACGGAAGCAAAAGGTAAGTACTGTCACTGAAACATAGCATATTTTATGTGATTTATTTATATACTTTAGTATTTTTGTTGAACTGGCAGGTTTGAATGAAAAGTTTTTAATACATGCTTATGCAATTTTTATAGACATGTACATAATTTATGCAGTACATGTGATTGGTACTATTTTATATGGTTTAAAGAATGGAAGGTCTTCACATTTACACATTTACATTATATTATTTTTTGTATTTCAAGGGTAAAACCTATATCTTTAAATTATCCAGGAATGTTCCTGGATTTTCTCAGTCATTTATATAGTAACAAGGCTGAATTCACTTTTTACTCACATAGACTCTTTCTAGTATTTATGGGATGTATTGAAGATCACAGAAATATATACCATATAAACCTGTCTTAATGCATTCAGATGGGAGAGATGGGAGACCCAGTCCAGCTGAAAGAGGAAGGCAACAAGCACTTCCAGGCAGGAGAGATTGACAAAGCCATCGAGTGCTACACAAAAGCCATCAAAGTCTGCAAGGACAAAAATGCACAGGCTGTCATCTACAGAAACAGAGCTGCCTGTTTCCTAAAGAAGGTATTTGACAAAATTCTAATGACAACTCTTCAGCAGATAAATATATGACCTGTTTTAGATATCTGAACCTGTGTTTCACATCTTAGGAAAATTATTCCAATGCTGCTTCAGATGCCTCCAAAGGTAAAAGGTCCTAAATTAAGCTATACATCAACCATGTTTACAAAAAAATGTTAATATGCTAAGATTCTTAGCTTGTTTGTCTTCATTATATTTTATTTTGTGGCTGCAGCCATAGACGTGGATGCTTCTGACATCAAAGCTCTCTACAGAAGATGTCAAGCCTTAGAGAAACTGGGGAAACTGGACATGGCCTTTAAAGATGTCCAGAGATGTGCAACACTGGAACCTAAAAATAAAACTTTTCTGGAGACTCTCAGGAGACTTGGAGCTCAGATCCAACAAAAGGTTAGACTTCCCTACTTGCTGTAGTTGGTAGAAACTAGACTGGCCATTTTTAGTAAATGTCATTAATTGGAATATGCACACCACAAAAATATTGTTCTGTATGCATTTAACAAACCAAGCAGTCAATAAGAAACTTCTCATGAGGTGGCTAAGGTTTCTTGAAGGTGGTCAGGGTGTTTTCTGGAATGACATATTGAGAATCTTTTTTTTTTTTTGATGGTTTAATGAAATAATTTCTCCCACAGCTGAAGACCACCTTCTCCACAGACTCTAGAGTGCAGAATATGTTTGACATCTTGCTGAGTGATGAAGCAGATAAAGATAAGAAAGAAAAGGTGGGAAAGCATTTTTCTCAGTCCTTTATGCCGCCACCTGTTGATAACTATTTGAAATTGTTTCTATGAATTGTAACTCCTTATGGTTGGTCTACTTCAGGCGGCTAACAACCTGATTGTCCTGGCTCGAGAAGATGCTGGCTCGGAGAGAATCTTCCAGAACAATGGAGTGGCTCTGCTCGTGCAGCTCATCGAGACTGGGAATGTTGAGATGATCCTGGCTGCCATCCGGACCTTGTCTGGAATGTGTACAGGCCACCGAGCCAGGGTAAGTGACAGCATTGGCAGGGTGAATATGCTGGAAACATGCCTAATATTTAATATTGATATAAGCTTTATGAGAAGAAATATCACATCTTAATTGGCACATCTCTTGTGCCAATTTTTAAGGGCCCATCAGCAGGTCCAAACTTATATCTAAATAATTATATACCATTCTCAATAGTGTCACTGTAAATACATAATAATGTACTGTACTACTGAACAATGTAGTTTAAGAATAATTGAATAATAAGCTAGGACCTTTGGGCTAATCATGTTGTGTTCTTGTAAATACAGGCCACTGCCATCATCCACATGGTAGGAATTGACAAGCTGTGTAGTATTATGGCCATGGATAATGAGGAGATCGCTCTGGCAGCCTGCAACTTATTCCAGGCCATTTATGACTCCCTGTCTGGGGCGGACAACAGGGTTTATGGGAAAGAGGAGGCCCTTGTGCTTGGTAAGAGAAATATTTGCTTCTAACTATTTGTAGTGGCTCTAAGTAGTTGAGTAATTATATTTCATTACTATACTTAACCATCATGGGACCCTGGAGGACTAGCGGTTAGGCCTAGGCGCTCTCACCACTCCAGCCTAATTAAAAAATGACTGTCAATGACGGATTTGGACAGAACAAAAATTCCAAAGATACGCCGATAATGATAATACCTGAAATATGTAGCTTTCTTTTTCATTTCAACTGTTATTTAGTAACTACATTTAAAACATCAAAATATATCCATAGCCAACCATTTGTAAAGATACCACAACCAATTATCTTTGCCATGGACTGGCCATTAGTCTATCTTGCTCTTCATAAATCAAAGTTACTTTACTAAAAAACAAAAAGAATCAGATTGCATGGAAAATACAGGCAAATTCAAATAAGCAAGGTGCATGGGTTGGATTTTGTTTCATTTTCTATGAACTGTAAGGAAAGCTCAGCCTGTAGCTATACTTTTAACAATCATAACTTTTCATATAAACTTTTAATTCAATAAAATTTAATTTATTCACTTAATATAACTAGTTTTTATTTTTTCCTGATCTATGATTTCATTAGAATCCTGATTCTAAGAAGTGTTTCATGAAATGCCATGTCAGGTTTTTTTTTTTTGAATGTCTACCCTAAGATGGTATTTGGTGGTTTTCCTGATACTCAGTGCTTTTATTGGGTACAGTATAATCAATAAAATGGGAATTTCCCACTTTCTTATTTTTTTCCAAAAGACTCAAACAAGGATCTAAAGACTATTCTGCTCAAACTGCTGGACATGATTGTCAGTAAGAACGTATCAGGACATGGACGAGACCAGGCTCTTAACCTGCTTAGTAGAAATGTGCCCAGAAAGGACAAGAAAGATCCGGATCACTCCAAGGCCCTGTTTACAGTCGATCATGGTTAGTACTAAATAATAGAGTGAGCTGGATAACATGAATGAATGGTAATGTCTTGGTCTTAATATGGCTATGTAAATTCTCCAACCCAGGCCTGAAGAAGATTCTAAAGGTGTGTGGTCAGGTGCCTGAGCTGCCCGATCAGTTGCCCATGACAGAGAATACGCAGCTTATTGCCAGTGTGCTTCTTAACAAGCTCTATGATGATCTGCGATGCGATCCTGAGAGGGACAACTACAGAGATATCTGTGATGATTACATCAAGTGAGTTGAATCTAGTGTAAAAATGCTGTCATCATGTATATATATATATATATATATATTATTCATGTTGCTTATCCAAATAAACATTTGTCTCCTGTCTACAGGAGCAAATTTGATCCCAACGACATGGACAAAAACATCCATGCCATGAACGCTTTGTCAGGCTTGATGCAGGGGCCCTACGAAGTGGGAAACATGCTTGTGGGTCGTCAGGGAGTGATGGAAATGATGGTCGCTCTGTGTGGGTCTGAGCGAGAGGTGGATCAGCTTGTGGCCATAGAAGCTCTCATTCACGCCTCCACCAAAATGAGCAGAGCTTCCTTCATCATCACTAATGGTGTGTCTTTGCTTAAGGACATCTACAAGAAGACCAATAATGAGAGGATCAAGATCAGAGCACTTGTGGTAAAGCTGCTTTCTGAACTAGTGTTTGAAATGATCTTTGGTCAGATCTGGGATTTGTACCTATTTATGCTCAATTTGGATTGTCAGCAGCTCTGACAATAGTTCAGCTGCAAGATTTATATTAATGCACTCCTTCTAATACATCATCATTTATATAGTAATGACTTACACAGGGTCTTGTATGGGTGATGCTGCACATAAATAGATTTTTTTTTTAAATGTGTAATAGGGTGCGTGATATCGTGAAGTTTTCTCCGGGGAGACTATTTATTTAGAATTTTTGGAAGGAGTGGCCAGTGTCAGCACTTTGTAACACTTTGTAACAGCTGTAATTTTAAGTTTTCTGACACTACAACATGATAAGCTGTGTTTTATTAATAAGCTGTGTCTTATTATAGAGAAAAAAAGAGAGGCTGGTGAGGGAATGACAGTTCATAGCTGCTATAACATAATTGATAACAGGAATTCGTTTCATGCACATTCCACAAAATTGAACATAACGATAAACAGATAAAATGTCAGTCGTCAAATGTCATGTCAGTCTTTAATAAATTAAAATTAAAAAGCACTGGCATACAAGCAGTATGCAAGGAATAAAACACTTCAGGTCATGCTGTCATTGTAAAACTTTGGGGTGGTAATGATAAATTTGCTTCATGTCAGGCCACAGCACACCATGCAGTTGTTGATTGTTTTCCCATAACAGCACCTCCCGGCACAAGTGTTATTCCTTACTTAGTGCATGTATGGTCTATTCCTTGATAATTATACAACAGAACTTCATGTGCAACCTGAACTGTAGATTATATAGACACCATTTGTATACAAACACATTCATTTTCTACAGATGATAGCTTATGTAATCACAGAATACAATCCATTAGACCAGTAAATGCTGCATAAATGTACTCCCACTGTGTTGAATCGTATTATAACGTTCATTTGGTCCCTAAATATAATTGTGTATTCTTTCTCTGCAGGGTTTGTGTAAACTGGGCTCAGCTGGAGGTGATGATTATAGCATGAGACAGTTCGCTGAGGGCTCCACTGAAAAACTGGCCAAGCAGTGCAGAAAGTAAGTGCCCTGTTTTCAGGAAATGTCAGTGTAATTATTCAGCGATAGACATGTTTGTATTAGAGCTTTTATAAAGCATGTTTTGAAGCTTAATAATAACTATATTATCAAACACTTGATTTCAGATGGCTATGTAACCCCACTCTTGACGTTCGCTCAAGAAAATGGGCGATTGAGGGTTTAGCATACCTGACCAATGATGCTGACGTAAAAGATGACTTTGTTGAGGACGAGCCAGCCATGAGAGCCATGTTTGAGCTTGCCAAGGTAGGAGAGGACTAAAAACAATTTCTGTATTCATTTCAAATAGAAGAGATGAGATGACTTGTAAGACAACTGATTCAACACTGTGTTTTTCTTCATGCATTAGACAGAATTGTGCACAGTTATATCTAAAAATTCTAATGAAATAATGATTTTAATTTCTTCTTATAGTCCAAAGATAAAACCATCCTGTATGCTGTCGCCTGTACACTGGTGAACTGCACCAACAGTTATGAAAAGAAAGAGATCATCCCTGAGTTGGTGCAGTTGGCCAAATTCTCCAAGCAGCACGTCCCTGAGCAGCACCCAAAGGTAATGAACACACAATGCTGGTTTAAAATGACCAAGTAGCTGTGATAATTACGTAAATAGAATCTGATAAGGTTTGCACAGAGGCTTGGGAAAACCATTCCCCTAGTGAAATGTTGACATTTTCTACTAGGCTTTATATTCTGACAACTACAGGGTTTCTTGAACTGAAATGTTTCTCTTGTGCATTTATCTAAACCACAAATAAAGTGTTAGCATTTAAAAGTCTGATTACCCCCAAAGGTGAAAAGGGAGAAAAATACGTTTGAAGGTTACAGTCCAAATGGGGCACAGGAGCAATCCAGACAGTTTGACAGCCGGTATCTGATTACAATCTGAATTGATTAGACTTATGACTGTTTCGCTATGGCAAATTGATCAAAGTGTGATATTCGCTGTGTGAAGAAATCACATGAAGCTAAGTTAGACATGTTTAGGGAGACTAAGTGTTTTTAACCACCAAGTTTATTAAACTGGCTTCTTACACAACATGATGTTTCCCAATTTTTCGTCCTTTTGGCTGTCTGCCAGAATTCACGGACACTGATATCCAACAGGTTTTCCCAGATCACTATGCAGATGTCCTGTTATGTCATCAACATAATGTACTGTAGCTTTAAGCAGCTTTAGGTGTTATTTGGTTCGAGCAACAGCACACTGAAACATACTATTTTAATCTCAGGACAAGAAGGACTTCATTGAGAGTAGAGTGAAAAAGCTCTTGAAAGCTGGAGTGATATCAGCACTTGCAGTCATGGTCAAAGCAGACAGTTCCATTTTGACTGATCAAACCAAGGAAATGCTTGCAAGGTAAGGATTCAAACTTTGCTTTGTCCATGTGGTTCAAGATGATCTGACATACTCTATGGGAGCACATCTTCCTTAAGGCAACACAAGTCAACATTTCACTACTTTTTCCATTATTAGGGTGTTCCTTGCTTTGGCTGATGATCCAAAAGATCGTGGAACAATTGTTGCCCAAGGTGGCGGAAAGGTAAAAGAAGAAATATCTAACCTTGGGTCTAATGCTGCTTAAGTAAACCTTGTGTTCAAACATGTTTCTTGACTTTTGGGTTTACTTGGCACAGGCTCTGATTCCTTTGGCCCTTGAGGGAACAGACACTGGGAAAATAAAGGCCTCCCATGCACTGGCTAAGATTGCCGCCGTCTCCAACCCTGAGATTGCCTTCCCTGGTGAGAGGGTAAGAACATCTTACACTTTTTACTGCTATAGCAATGTGGAAAGACTTGATGGTAAATCAAAACAGGTACCTGGGCTTTAATGACATTTCTTTTCACTATTTTTCTCTTGCTTTCTCCCAGATATATGAAGTTGTACGACCACTGGTGTCCCTGCTGAACACAGAAAGAGACGGCATTCAGAACTATGAGTCGTTAGTGAGTCTCACTAATTTGGCTGCACTAAATGACAAGCTTCGGTGAGTACTATACATTACAAATTCTCAAAATTCCTGTCCTCACCTTTGTTTGAAATAACCAGTTCTGCTTTTGTTCTTGTCTCAGAATGAAAATCCTGAAGGAGAAGGCTCTTCCAGAGATTGAGAACTACATGTTTGAGGAGCATGAGCAAATCAGACAGGCTGCTACAGAATGCATGTGCAATCTTGTGTGCTGTAAACAGGTGAGGAAGAACATTTGGTAGCACAGACAGGAATTGATCCTGTATCTAACCTGATGTCTAAAGTGCTGGCACTTCAGAAAATAGTGAAAGATGTATAATCTTGTCTTGCCAGGTTCAGGAGAGGTATCTGGAGGATGGTAATGACAAGCTGAAGCTCCTCCTACTGCTTTGTGGTGAGGATGATGAAAAGCTACAGATAGCAGCAGCTGGTGGATTGGCCATGATCACGGCAGCGGAGAAGAAGCTGTGTGTCAAGTTGACCAAAGTGGTATGTACAATGACCCATGTAAACCAGACTTTGGGCTTGGGTGACATAGGTGGCAGTAAAAATAGGTCATCTAGAAAAGTGGGGTCTATGAGACATAGCCAGGGGATCCTTGATTTTTACATTTTATTCATTTTACTGTGCTGGAAATGACAACTTAACATTATCAAAGTTATATTATTTACTGAGTTTTTTAATTAGCCTTTTAATTGATTACTTGAATTAAAGGGGTTGAATAGTGCTAGTCACTTCTTCTGCAGCTATTATGTATACTAAGCATTATTTGTGATACAACTTTAAGGTGTCCAAAACAGACCTTAACTGTTTAACTGAGCAATTTATTGCAAGAAAAAAATAACATACAAATGGGAATGTTAACCATTGTCTAAATGGTAGAAGCCATTAATCCATCAGTGACAGTCTTGATGATTCACTGCTCTGTTTCTTCTTTGTTAAACTTTAAATGGCAGACTGATCAGTGGCTTGAGATCCTCCAGAGGCTGTGCATCCATGACAATCCTCAAATCCAGCACCGAGGCATTGTGGTTATCTTCAACATGATGGAAGCTGATGCAGAGTTGGCTAAGAAGCTAATGGGGACTGAGATACTGGAGATCCTTACCTATGTTGCCAAGATGGAGGACAATCCCAAGAAACAGGGGGGAATTGATGCAGCACGTGCATGCCTGTCCAAAGCCATGGATCTTGGACATATCAAGCCTTTCACACAATAAGACAGGAAGAAAATTGATTCATTGGGATTTGTAATTATTAATAGTGGCAGACTTTGTGCCTTTGAGCAGTGGCATGTATAGGTTTTTAGACATGGGGCGGCAAAGAGGAAGGCAGGGGCACAAAAAAGCGGGTTTTTTACTGTATGATTATAACAGTCTTTTAAGATTATAAATTGTCACACTGCACGAGACAATCCCAATAAATTCTTGGTTAAATTCCATAGCAGACTGTGGGATAATGCGTTCTCCATGTCAGATTATATGATGAAGATCCTCTAACGATAGACCCGTGATTACAGAAAATTACTGTGTTCTGCTTATGTTATCGCTTAGTGTGATCGGGCTCCTGAAAAAATGGGGTTGCATAAACAGAAACATTCTTTAAATTGAGCTTGAGGAAATAAGAATTATTTTCTGTCCATTAGTGTATCTGTAGCTGTCCTGTGAGTTTTGTGTCATCTTATTGGTAGCTTTTAGACAAACGTACTGATTCTGCCAGAACTTCACGTTATCTTATTCGCGTTGTATTTTCCTTCACAGTGGCACTAAATCTGCCGATGGTGAATATGCCTCATTATGGGTTTTAAGACTGCATATCTCAACATAAGACCAAAGAATTCTTTTTCAATGTGAGATTTTTGGTTGTGGCAGTAGAACTGGGCCAATAATCATACAGCGTAAAGCCGTCTTAGCTAGACATATCAAGCCTTTCACACAATAAGACAGGAAGAAAATTGATTCATTGGGATTTGTAATTATTAATAGTGGCAGACTTTGTGCCTTTGAGCAGTGGCATGTATAGGTTTTTAGACATGGGGCGGCAAAGAGGAAGGCAGGGGCACAAAAAAGCGGGTTTTTTACTGTATGATTATAACAGTCTTTTAAGATTATAAATTGTCACACTGCATGAGACAATCCCAATAAATTCTTGGTTAAATTCCATAGCAGACTGTGGGATAATGCGTTCTCCATGTCAGATTATATGATGAAGATCCTCTAACGATAGACCCGTGATTACAGAAAATTACTGTGTTCTGCTTATGTTATCGCTTAGTGTGATCGGGCTCCTGAAAAAATGGGGTTGCATAAACAGAAACATTCTTTAAATTGAGCTTGAGGAAATAAGAATTATTTTCTGTCCATTAGTGTATCTGTAGCTGTCCTGTGAGTTTTGTGTCATCTTATTGGTAGCTTTTAGACAAACATACTGATTCTGCCAGAACTTCACGTTATCTTATTCGCGTTGTATTTTCCTTCACAGTGGCACTAAATCTGCCGATGGTGAATATGCCTCATTATGGGTTTTAAGACTGCATATCTCAACATAAGACCAAAGAATTCTTTTTCAATGTGAGATTTTTGGTTGTGGCAGTAGAACTGGGCCAATAATCATACAGCGTAAAGCCGTCTTAAGTGGTGACCACCTAGTTATGTATAGGCCATTGTTATGTTTGCAGAATATCTGATTTCCTCCTTAGTTTGCCATATAACATTACTGTAGTGGCTTCATAGTCACTATATATTGTCCATAAGGGATTTGGCTTTCAGTTACAAAAGATATTATTTTACTAGATATAAGTCTGCATTAATTGAGTAATAGAGCTTTCGGGTTAGAGTTAGACCTATTTCTAGGGTAGCAGCTGCCACCCTGTGGCACCCCTGAGGCCATGCCCCTGCCTCTGAGACTGCTCTGCTTTCTGGGAAAGTGGAAGTATTAGGAAGCCTCTGACAGGAAATATTATGTCGATAATGCATGAATTTTTAGGGTTTTTCTGTGGTCACTGTTTTAACTGCTTTAATTTGGTTTATTTTTTATTTTAAGTCACTAAGTTCTATGTATTTGACTTATATGTTTATTAAAAAACTATACAGATTTTTGAAAAAAAGCGAGTGTGATTTGTGCATCTTTTTCACTGCATCAGTACAGTACAGTTTGGTACAGTACAGTTCAGTACAGTACAGATCGGTACAGTTCAGTTCAGTTCAGTACATCAGTACAGCTCAGTTCAGTACAGTTCAGTACAGTTCAGTAGAGTATATCAGTTCAGTTCAGTACAGTAGAGTATATCAGTTCAGTTCAGTTCAGTTCAGTACAGTTCAGTACAGTACTTCAGTACAGTTCAGTAGAGTATATCAGTTCAGTTCAGTACAGTACAGTTCAGTACAGTACAGTACGCCAGTACAGTTCAGTACAGTATAGTACATCAGTACAGTTCAGTTCAGTACAGTTCAGTAGAGTATATCCGTTCAGTTCAGTACAGTACAGTTCAGTACAGTTCAGTACAATAGAGTACTTCAGTACAGTTCAGTTCAGTACAGTACATCAGTACAGTTCAGTTCAGTACAGTTCAGTAGAGTATAGCAGTTCAGTTCAGTACAGTTCAGTTCAGTACAGTTCAGTAGAGTATATCAGTTCAGTTCAGTACAGTACAGTTCAGTACAGTTCAGTACAGTACAGTACATCAGTACAGTTCAGTTCAGTACAGTTCAGTACAATAGAGTACTTCAGTACAGTTCAGTTCAGTACAGTACATCAGTACAGTTCAGTTCAGTACAGTTCAGTAGAGTATATCAGTTCAGTTCAGTACAGTACAGTTCAGTACAGTTCAGTACAATAGAGTACTTCAGTACAGTTCAGTTCAGTACAGTACATCAGTACAGTTCAGTTCAGTACAGTTCAGTAGAGTATAGCAGTTCAGTTCAGTACAGTTCAGTTCAGTACAGTTCAGTAGAGTATATCAGTTCAGTTCAGTACAGTACAGTTCAGTACAGTTCAGTACAGTACATCAGTACAGTTCAGTTCAGTACAGTTCAGTACAATAGAGTACTTCAGTACAGTTCAGTTCAGTACAGTACATCAGTACAGTTCAGTACAGTACAGTTCAGTAGAGTATAGCAGTTCAGTTCAGTACAGTTCAGTACAGTAGAGTACATCAGTACAGTACAGTACAGTTCAGTACAGTACAGTTCAGTACAATAGAGTACTTCAGTACAGTTCAGTACAGTACAGTACATCAGTACAGTTCAGTTCAGTACAGTTCAGTACAGTACATCAGTACAGTTCAGTTCAGTACAGTTCAGTAGAGTATAGCAGTTCAGTTCAGTTCAGTACAGTACAGTTCAGTACAATAGAGTACTTCAGTACAGTTCAGTACAGTACAGTACATCAGTACAGTTCGGTTCAGTACAGTTCAGTACCCACCCTGCTCCAAGCATAGCGTCACCGAAGTTGAGCGGCACGCGCATGCGCACTGGCACTTTGCCTCTTTTATTCCTGCCACTGGCCGCCTTCCCGCGTTCGAGCAACACGGAACAAATGTGAACATTTCAAACAAAAACACCGGTTTATTACTCGCGCTCTCTCGCTCGTCCCCGTCTCCGAGGAACCATGGCGGTAAACTTCGGCAAAATTGTCGTGGGAATATACGTGGAGATAAAACGGAGTGACGGTGAGTTCACTAGTTTAGTTCTTTTTTTAACAGGGTAGTGTAACTAGCTATTAACGTTTAGTCATTCTTTGCTTCGCTTAGCTAGCATTGGCTAAGAGAAGTGCTAGTAATGCTAGCATTAGCAAACCAACAAGGCTTTTACATGAACTAGTGACACTTTGTTGGTTAGTAGTGCAGTGTAGTGTATCGCATCCCTGTTGCTGTGGTAGCTAAGCTAACGACCTACATACCTAGCGCAGTCAACACAGCAACGGTTGCTAAGCTAAGATGAGCTAAGCTAACTAGCCGGTGCGTTTACTTAGTTATCAAGTCTACCTAGCTTTAAAAAGACATAACACGTATTACAGTTAGCGACATTTTTCTTCTATAGACCTTGACGAATAAGAGTTTCAGCAGCTTTGAATTTCTGAGTGCCAGTGTCCATAATTTAGCACAAAAAATCCCTAGAGCTAGTTTAGTTTTGTTACTTAGCTCTGTCTAACAAGAGCTTCCTGTCAGTAGTTAGGTGTTAACTAGCTAGATAGCTACTAACCTGTGTAACCCCACTTGTCATTTCTTTTCACACATATAGCCCTCTTTTTAATCTTCCATGTTAGCTAAAATGAACCATTTTTATGGATCTAGCCCGATGAATGACGAGCACTGAACTTCCTCAGCTGTAGGTGTTTTGTTTCATCACACATGTAGTGATCATTCCTGTTTCACTTCCTAGGATTCTGTGTGTCTTATGCAAGACAATGATTCAGATCAGTAACTACATCTGGTTAATACATTTCAATCTATTTACCATATGGTATTATTGTTGCCAACTACATATCAATCCCATCACACAGGAATAATTCACACAGGTAGGCCAAATCCCAAATGACTTCCTTTTCAGTTTATATGCTCACTACAAAGGGCATAACATGATGGTAATATTTGTGTAACAGAATATTACAAAGTGCACAAAATGACTAAAATAACACCATTTGAGATTCAGCCACAGAAAAGCTTGACTCAGGGTAACACTTTGGGGAAATTTATCATTGTACACAATCCCTTTTTTTCTTCATTTCCAAGCCTCCTGGTTTCCTGTGTGTGTGTTTAAACATTATCATCCAACTCAAAAGATGTTATCTAACCAGATGACATCATGATATTAACCATAGATGTCTCATAAAGTTTACTGCTCCAAACAGTGACACATTAACATATGGTAGATTAAAAAAATATATATATCTCTCTGTTTCTGAACAGGGGTGCATGTGGCTCCTGGACCTCCTGAAGTCTACAATCAGCTCTTTTTTTAAAATTATTTTTATTTATTTTTATTTATTTATTTATTGGCTCACATCCTCCAGTACCTCTGCCAATATTTATACCTCGGAGGAGTTCTGACAGTAGTGCATAATTGTTTATTTGATATGGTGAAGCATTCTGTCAGGAGATGTTTAACATTTATGGAAGGAGTCACCAGTATCAGTGCTTTGTAACAGTATGTTTTCCGCCACGGGAAAGTCTTCAGGGAGGAGATCTTTCATTTTGTGTTTTCTCTGTACCATGACAAGCTGCATTTTTTTTTTTTTATCTTATTAGCTTCCCGAGAGGGGAAAAAGAGAGACTGGTGAGGGAACAACTATTCATAGCTGCTGTAACGTAATTAAGAAAAGGAACTAACTTGTATCATGGTTCTTCCACAGCATTAAATGTAACTATAAATGGTTAAAAAGCGTGACATGTCATTCCTTCATAAATTCATTTCCTATAATGAATTTCCTATAATGCCCCTTTGTGTTTTATTCTTTACATATTACCATTACATTAGCTCTAGGAAAGTGAAGTAGAACCCAGTTTGTCATGTTGTTCCCTGGTTAATAAAATATGCATCATCAAGTATTATTATTATTATTATTATTATTATTATTATTACTACTACTACTACTACTACTACAGCAGGGCTCATGGATGGGTATTTATGACTGGTGCAAAGAATGTATTGGCAAAAATATCTCAATACTGTGATGGAGTGGTGTCCCGTCTAGGATGTATTCCCTCATAGGCTCCTGACCCAGACTGTGATAAAGTGGTTACTAAAGCTGAATGAATGAACCATATCACAATACTTGAAAGCATTTTCACAATACACATGTATTGCATGTATTGCAATGTTTATTTTTGATTAGGTTTCCTTGGTGTCATCAACAAAAATAAAGTAATATAGAGATTTTAACATTATATAGCTTGAACGCAAACACTAAGGATATCTGCAGTTTTCTCAGAAAGTGTATTGTGAGGCAGTTTGTTGTGATAGGTATATTAGTCATGGTGTCCAGCCCTATATTATTGTCTTGTTATTGTATTAGTAACATTCATCACTGTTTGTTCAGTATCTGAGAGATACTTTTGTCTGGTGAAAGAAAGTTCTTATAACGTTGCACATGATTTAGGGTAATGGATTCCTTCTTGTGAAGTTTCTGTATGATGTGTTTTGTCTTGTTTGTTGATGACATGCCCTTTAAACAAACAAACGCTAACAAGACAAAGACAGCTTTAAAAGACTGAAGTCTTACAGGAGAGATCACACTGTAAACACTAGTAGACTAAAAGTCTACTACATTGGCATATGATTTATACAACATTTTATAAAAGTTGTGACTATGTTGTGTAAGCCTCTTGTACCTTGTTTTAAATTATTACGTTGTTAGCCTTTGTACTACTAGGTGATAAATCCCGCTGATCTTTTTTTAGGACATTGTTGAAACTGTTAGAGTACTGTTATTGCTATTAAATAATTGCACAGAGTGGGAGAGATGGCTTTGAATAATACATAAGAGACATGGCTGTTTCCTCTCTCTAGTCCACTGGGACATAACAGTATTGACTGGGACAACTTCTGAACTGTCCTACAAACAGGAACTGTGTATTTCTTTTTATTTATTTATTTATTTATTTATAATAAATTTAATTCAAGATCGGACTTGGCTTTCTTTCTGAAAGAACTAAAACGGCATACCTGTTAGTGCTTTATAGGGAGTTTCTTGTCGTGCAACATTTTCTACATATCCATCTCTCAAAGTTAGTTTTGTTTTATCGCAGGGCGAATACATCAGGCCATGGTAACGTCTTTAAATGAAGATAACGAAAGTGTTACTGTGGAGTGGATAGAAAATGGAGACACGAAAGGAAAAGAGGTAAGCCTAAAGGTCTTGTGTAAGCTTGTAACACTCAGTAATGTATGGAAGAACAGTACCAGTGTTCAGAGGAAGGATAAGGGCAACAAGCTGCACTGCACAAAAGTGGGCATTGTGCTTTGCAAGCACTGACGCCATTTTTATATATACAATAACTAAACTTGAAAACTGAAACTTGAAACTCCTGCGGTATTCTGAGGTCCAAGCTCTCATCAGAATCTTCAGGAGTTCTCCTACAGTCATTCTTCCAGATTAGAGCTTTTATAGGTTTAGGAAAGAAAAAGCCTAGCACTTGTGCTTTGAAGCCATAAAAATTCAGCTTAAAAAAAAAAGACATCAATATAAAGTGCTTATTTGCTTCTTTTTCATCATAAGTGAAACCTTGGCCATGTTTCAGTGGTTGCCTTTTATCAATAGAGTATAATTGTTTAATAATCGATAAAGAGCTCAACAGAAAAGACTTCACTCTGTTGTCATAAAAACAAGTTTGTATCCTGATGATGGCCTGAAGTTCAAGAGAGCATAATTTGCCCAGCTCTCAGGATGGGAAGGATAGATTACTCATAGCCACGACGATTACTGCTCTAACGCCTTGAAGGAACCAGTGTTTTCCCGCCACCCTCCCACTTTGGTAGGTAGTGGGTAGGAATGGGCAAATGTCTGACAAAAATAAATAAATACATACAACTGGTAAAGAATTCATTAGTGAATTATTTATATCACAGTTATTGATAAAATGAATAATCCTACTATGTTTTTTCCTATGGAACGGACCATATGTTTTCTCCTTGGAAAGCATATACATTATATTGTACATATATTTATTTATTTGGCAGATACCTTCATCCAAAGTGATTTACAAATTGAGACAGGATACAATGTGACTTTTGAGCTAAGGATTGAGGGTCTTGCTCAAGGACCCAGCAGTGGATCTGTGGCAGGCCTGGGGTTTGAAACAGAGATTGTTTATCTCTATATGTGCAGATTATTTTATTTCTTCAAACATGGAGAGATCAGTCAAGTGGGAATGTATAGTTTTGAGAAAAGCTTGGTCGGAGGGCAAAATTACATTTGCCCAAGATTAGGAACACAACAACTTACAATGAAAGGGGGAAACTCAAGTACATGTAAACATAAGAAAAATCACCAATTCTTCCTAATTTGTGCTGTATATTGTATTTCCACAAGGCCAACATTAATCTCATTTGAAAGCAATCATGAATTTAGGTTTCTTGGGTCTTTAATATGTGCAATTGTGTACTTTTGGGTAAGACTGATCAAATGTGTGTTTTCTTTTTAAACAGATTGATCTAGAGTGTATATTTTCACTAAACCCAGATGTTGCTCCAGAGGAGGAGATTTCTCTGAGCCCGGTAACACCACCTCCACCCACACCTACTTCTGTGAAGGTCAACAAGATCCCCAAGGTTAGTACGAACCATCCAAGCTCAGCGTAAGATCAGATTTACCTTTAATATTTATCATTATGTCTCGGGTTGGATGAAAGCGCTTTTGGTTTTTCTTTCTAATAAATTCACAAGCCTAAGACATTCACTTGCAGTTTTCCTGGTCTGTGATTTACCTGGATGTGGAGAGAATAGTATGCTCCTTATACTTTAGTCTAGAAGAGGTTTTGCATTCCTAAGTGAAACTCATTGTAAATTCTTATTGCTGTGCAGAATCGAAGGACTATTGCTCCTGGAAGGGCTGAGATCCCATCCAGAGATAATAGAGGTATGATTGTCCATTTGGCTCTCAGGCTAAGTACAGTACTGTTTTAATTGTGAGGAGTAAAGCCATTGCTCACAGGTGTGTGTGTGTGTGTGTGTATGCGCATGTGTGTGTAATGCTGTCAGTCGGATCAACTCGGGCGCGTCCTGGCCAGCAGCAGCCGGAGTCAGCCCTCCCTCCACCTGCTCAGCAACCAGCCCAACCTACACAGACCCAAACACAGCAGAGCCAGCAACAGCAACAGAATGGTAATCACACACCTTTGATTAAAATAGCACCCTATTCTTGACACACAGTAATGGCCTCCAGTGGAGTGGATCTTAATGCAGCTTCATGAGTGTATTTCTAAAGTTAAATTATTTTTTCTATAGTTAAACACTGAATTATTTGAATTAATGGAGCATTTCAGTCTGGCTATTCACCTAAATTGATATTTAGTCTGTGTTCAATTGTTCCTTTAGCAGTTGTACATTAACTACAGGCAATATAGGCACAGGGACAGAGAGAGAAGAGGAAAGGAACCTTGTACAAAGGAAGTGAATGACGCTATTGTTTAGTCAGGATTGTCTGACCGTATTGTCATGATGTTTGGCAGCGAGGAGGAAGTCCAACTGTGTGAAGGAGGTTGAGAAACTGCAGGAGAAGAGAGAAAGGCGGCGACTGCAGCAGCAAGAGTTAAGGGAGAAGAGAGCGCAGGTCAATGCATGCTTATGACTTTCAAAATCCAATAATCACAATATTGCTTTGATTATCGTCTCTTGTCTTGATGTAGCAGTGTGAATGCCACACACACATAATGGTTATTATTAAGTTCTGGATTGGGGGAGCTGGTCTTATGTTAAATGCAAAAAACAGCTTCTATACCTGTAGTTATACCTGTGATTTAGTCTCATTTTAATGTCTTGCCGTATGTTATATGATTAATGATCTTTTTGTTTTGAAGGAGGTGGACACGACAATCCCCAACTATGAAATAATGCAGATGATCAGAGACTTTAGGGCAAGCCTGGATTACAGACCACTAACCACGGCTGATTTGGTGAGTATGAACTGAGGTGCATTTTTATTATCTTGCCAAGGATGTTTGCCTGATCATTTGTGAATTTTGCGTGCTGATTTTAAGCAAGATTTAAAACCCTGTGGTACTGTAGCTGTAATAATAAAGAGATCTGCTTAATGTTGGCAGATTGAAGAGCACAGAATATGTGTATGTGTAAGGAAGCGCCCTCTTAACAAAAAAGGTAAAACAGACTTTTGTATTTTTTTTTATTAACTTTAATTAAAATGCTGTATCACTGTTCTGAATTCTTAATATTTGAATAATGTGCTGTGTGATCTCCATTTTCTGCTGGATTAACTTCAGCAACCAGTTTAGGCTCAAAGTATTTTAACCCATTCTAAAGACTAACAAATAGAAATTGACACTCAATGCTGAATAAGCCTTTTAATTCCATTTAATAGGTGTATAAAACTCAAATAGCATAAAATGAGCATAAAGACTGAATGCAACAATTGTCTTCCAAATCACCTAGTGTGTGTGTGGTGAGCTGTGGTGTTGAAGGACGTGTCACCTCTGTGTTGTAGAACTCACTGCAAAGGAGCTAGACGTCATCACCATCCCTAGTAAAGATGTTGTCATGGTCCATGAGCCTAAGCAGAAAGTGGACCTCACCCGATACCTAGAGAATCAAACTTTTCGCTTTGATTATGCCTTTGACGACAGTGCAGCAAATGAAATGGTTTACAGGTTTGTCTTTTCTTTTCTGTGTATCCACAACTAAATTGTAATCCACTAGTGATATGAGTTTGTTGTTGTCTAGGGTGGAAATGTAAATTAAGTAGTTGTTCTGTGCAGGTTCACAGCAAGACCTTTGGTGGAAACCATCTTTGAGAGAGGAATGGCTACATGCTTTGCATATGGCCAAACTGGAAGTGGAAAAACACATGTGAGAGAACTTTTTTTTTGAACATGTATTATATGATTGGACAAGGCACAGTTCAGGTATTTCAATTTAGGCCTAATTGTAAAAGAAAAAAAATGTAAATAAAAGTCCTAATTGTAGTGCACATCCTTTATTACACAGAACTGCACTTATCTTTGAGCATAAATTTCACACTGATGTCTCTGGTTTTTCAGACCATGGGTGGAGATTTTTCAGGAAAGAACCAGGATTGTTCAAAAGGAATCTATGCGTTAGCTGGTAAATGTTTAAGAATTTGCAGCTCTTCGAGGATTTCTAAAGCCACATTTATTCTTTTCCAAAATAAGCTACATTTTGAATAGCTTCAAACATAAGCATTCTCAAAAAGTGTGTTTGTTCTGTTACTCTTACTTCATGCAGCTCGTGATGTTTTTCTTATGCTGAAGAAACCCAACTACAAGAAGTTGGATCTTCAAGTCTACTCAACCTTTTTTGAAATTTACAGTGGAAAGGCAAGTGACTCAAACACGTCTGGTCATCCGCCAGAAAACAGAGCTCTGGATGTTGTAAATTAATTCTTTATTGGATGTGGAAGATCACCAAGTCGATTAGCATACAGAGATTTTTTTTAAGTACATATATTTTGTACCTTATCTGGTCCAAGTCACTTACTTTTTGTAGATTTTGGTGCTGTGCCCAGGTGTTTGACTTGCTGAACCGTAAAGCAAAGCTGCGTGTACTGGAGGACGGGAAGCAGCAGGTGCAGGTGGTTGGGCTGCAGGAGAGAGAAGTCAGATGCACTGAAGATGTCCTCAAGCTCATTGAGGTTGGAAACAGCTGCAGGTAACTATATAGCAGTCTGTAATGCTCTCTGATATAATAAATATGCTGTGAGATTATATTAGATATCTGAACATTTTTTTTTCTTATTCATTGTAAACTGATTTACAAGTGATTTTTTTCACCTCTTGGTCCCCAGAACATCAGGACAGACTTCTGCCAATGCACACTCGTCCCGTAGCCATGCTGTCTTCCAGATTATTCTGCGCAGGAAGGGGAAGATGCACGGCAAGTTTTCACTGATTGACCTGGCAGGAAATGAGCGTGGTGCTGATACATCCAGCGCTGACCGGCAGACACGGCTGGAGGGAGCAGAGATCAACAAGAGTCTACTTGCACTGAAGGTCAGACAGTCACCAGAGAAAAGTGCAGTTACAGTTACATCCAGATTCAGAACCTCTTTTCATAAAAGACTGAACATTAATTTTGTTTAATCGTGAATTATGAATGATTAATACATTGTGTGATTCTGATTTATTAAATGGTGAATTTGAGCATTGAAATACATCCTAAAGCTCCTTGAACTGGTGTCTAAAATGGCTGGTGTCCTGTCTTCATGAAGGAGTGTATTAGAGCCCTGGGGCGGAACAAACCGCACACGCCGTTCAGAGCCAGCAAACTTACACAAGTGCTCAGAGACTCGTTCATCGGAGAGAACTCAAGGACTTGCATGGTGAATAGCCACCCCCTGTTGAACACATTTTTTTCTTCTTCTTCTTCTTCTTCTTCATATAAAGATCACAACCCTGTTTTTTGATGCAAGTGAACCCTGGTTCATTTTTGAACACCTCTGATTATGATTTGTTTTTCCTGATCAGATTGCCACCATTTCTCCAGGAATGGCTTCCTGTGAAAACACCCTGAACACACTACGATATGCCAACAGGTAAAATCGCTTTGGTTTTCTATAGGTATAAGTATTTACTGAGTTTGATATTTTGCCATTTGTCTTTATTTATGTAATACATCTAAATGAACTGTTATTTTTAATGCTAGAAATAATGAATTGTTTGTTAGTGACATATTTTGCATGCAGGGCAAATGGTTGTGTCCTGATTCTTCCTTTTACTGCTCTCTCTCTCTTTACTTGTCTTTCCTGCTTATTCCTTGCTGCTCCAGAGTAAAGGAGTTTGGGATTAGTCCCTCAGACATCCCGTTTTCTCAGGGAGGAAGTCGTTCTGGGCTCTCTCCCACTTGCGAGTATGAGCATAAGCTTATTTATCCAGCTTCCCATCTGCCTTAGCAGCAGATACACACTGTTAAATCTTTGTTTGCATCTAGTTGGCTGATTTTGACCCATGATGCATGAGAAGAAGCTTACACGTTCATGCTGAGTCATATGCATAGATAACACGCACGGCCTCCTGTTAGAGCATATACAAATGCTGCTTCTCTGTCTCATCTTGAGTGGTGTGCTTGGTGAATATTTTTCATCAGCCTCCCACCTATTATTAATCTGCTTTCATTTCACTTTCTAACCTTGGGCATGTGTGCTGAGCCTTTGTTGTGTGCATTAATAAAGGAGCCAATGTAATGACACCATAAGCAGTAAGGTGAGTGGAGGGAATCTCTAGGCACCTTGGGGCTTGATTAGATTTCAGATCAGTGCGCCACGCTACAATTACAAAGTGATTCTTGATGTTTCTTGATACATCTCAGATTTCTATAGCCTTTTTTCCTAGTACGACCACTTGCTGCTTTTAACGTTATCATTTGCCACTAGGCTTAGTGTATTTAGAATTGTCAGAACACATTTTACCATTTGAATACTATTCAAATTTTTATTATATTTAAACATTCAAGGTCAAAGGAAAAAACATTTAAAATGTGTGATATACTGTATACTGCTTTATTCACCTAACAGAGGTATCTGGCCATAACACATTATTATTTAAGATGTCTGTATATCAGTAAAACGTAAAGACACCTATCAAATGAATCAAATCAAGACTATGTTCACGCTTAAGAAATGTCAGTGCAGCCCCTTTTTTCTGTTCCTGGTGTTATTCACACTAGTATGCCCCCTGCAGACGAATTTGAGCATGCCCTCTCCTGTTCACACAGAGTTAAGGAGCTGACCGTGGACCCGAACGCCATGGCTGAAGGAGTCCGTCCCAACATCAACGCCATCAACCAGCTGGACATCATGGAGGAGGAGTGGGAGCTGAGCAGCTCCCCACAGAGGGATGACCTCAAGCTGCTCTGTGAACAGAATGTATGAAACAGACTAAAGCTTTCTTAGTCAGAAAGCATTGAAACATCAGATGATTATCTTCAGCAGTTTTAGATGTAACAAGATGTAATGTTTTGGATTAGCCTGAACCAAAGATAAAGTTTTGTTTTCATATGTCTAGACAAATTGGGTGCTATCAGTGATTTTAATGCAGAAAGCAGTTGTTATTTTAAAGACTGTTTTGATGTTTTTTCAGGAAGAGGAAGTGTCTCCTCAGCTCTTCACCTTCCATGAGGTGGTGTCCCAGCTGGTGGAGATGGAGGAGCAGGTGCTGGAGGATCACCGAGCAGTGTTTCAGGTGACACATTTACTCTATGAGCTTATCCTCAGACTAAATGTAGTTTTCATATTAATATTCCTCTGTAGTGTGAAATTTGTGTTCAGTTTAAAAGTCTCAAAAGTAGTGAAAAGTATTTACCTAGTGTCTGATCATGATTTGCTGATGATTTACATATATAGACAATAAATCTTTTTGTTTTACTTGTCATTTCAGTTAAGATCTTTTTTATAATCTTTAATTATCCATGTATATAATGGTGGGTGTGTTTTTGGGTTCAGGAGTCAATTAGGTGGCTGGAGGATGAGAAGGTTCTGCTGGAGATGACTGAGGAGGTGGATTATGATGTAGACTCGTACTCCTCGCAGCTGGAGCAGATACTCGACCAGAAGATTGATGTCCTGATTGAGCTCAGAGGTAACCCACATACTAAAATCCTGAGATTGTTCTTTTAGATTTTTGCTGACAATAGGCATTAATCACATCTAAGTTTCACAAATACTCCGATTACTAAAGGGCTTAAGCCCCAGAGAACCTGAATCTGTGAGTACTTTTTGATTAGTATTATCTTGGTCTTGTGGGCACATGTAATACTGTACAAAGTATATAATTAAATAACTGTCAATGCTATCTACCAAAATACCAGTAACCAGCCAATTGTTACTATATACATGTACTTCACCATACCTTCTATTAATCTTGGGTTAAGCTTGCACAAGGCTGATGTCGATTATCATTACCACATAGCTTTTTATCATGACTGTGCTTTCATGTTTAAAATTGTCTCTTTGAGTCTGAGCAACCTAATTAGTGAAAGCTAAACTAAGACCACCTATAAACATCAGCTATCTGATTCTCAAACGCAACATCATACCTGTTTGCACCATTGTGTATAGCTCTGCTTGAGTGACATGATGGGCTGGGAATCTTGAACAACTGGATGTCAATCAAGTGTGCTTATTAGAATATTAGGATCACCACCAGACAAATTTTTTTCACATCAGTCTGATCAGAGAATTCAACTGTTTTTATCATGATTTATCATGTTTTTTTCCACTATATTCCTTGGGGCTTTAACTAATCAATGTGGGGTTTTTTTAAACCCTTATTTAAAAATAAATGGTTTAAAATCATCCACCTTTCATACTATGAAATTGTTTAATATTGTGTATAAAAATGTGTTCTTTCATTTGACAGATAAAGTGAGGTCGTTCCGCTCAGCCCTGCAAGAAGAAGAACAAGCCAGTAAGCAGATCAATCCCAAGAGGCCTCGGGCTCTGTAGACTGGGACTAAGGTTGCAGGCACAAGCATGACGGCTAGACACTTGGCAAAGTTACAGCAGTTTCAGCACATACCAAATATCCGTAATGTGTGTCCGTGCTAGATGACCTGCTAGTGTCCAGCAGAGTTACTCAGAATTTGAATGTCTTTCTTTGGCTCACATGTGAAATATTCAAAACATTAGATCATTGCATTGATGTACTGCACTGCTTTAAGTGGACTGCTGATCTTCAAGCAATGTCTGGCAGAAGCTGCAATCGTGCCCATCTACTAATGAAACATCTCACACAAAATTACACTGAATAACGTTTTGAAGATCAGCATGTGCCTTAAGACAGCTGTACAAGCACAGCCATTCACGTAAGCAAGTGGAATTTGTATTTTTGTTAGAAGAACTGAAGGAATGAAACTGCAGTAGACTTGGGAAATAGATTTCTTTTCTTTGTATTTGATTTGTATTTATTTACCTCTTTTTTTTTTTTCTTTTTTTTTTAATTTAGGTAAATGGCTGTGAACTACATGGTCCATTTTTTTAGGGTCTTTACCACCTTCTTTATTTGAAGCTGTTTTAAACTGAATGCATGTGCTTTTAGTAACCTGTTTCCCATTGGCCGTTACCAGCATGGCAGACCAGGCCCATCTGCACTTTATATAACCCTGTTTCTCTAGGGGTCTAATATTGGACCTCTCTTAAGTTGTATTAATCTAGTATCTCCATTCGGGGGGGTTAGTTATGTCCTTTAGTGTTTGTTTCAGTCACACTGTTCAACTTAAATTGTCTAAATTAATGATCTCAAGGAGGTTGCTGCTGCTCTGAGGTGTGAGTAGAGCTGTATTTGGTCAGTAATAATGAATTGTGTTGTTTCTTGGTTTTACTAGGACATTGTCCTCTTATACACTTTTTACTCTGTGCTGTGGCTCTTTCTGACCAGCTGCAGAATGCTCCATTGTGCATTAACACTATCTTGGCTGGTGTCTAGAAAACATGTTGCTTAAAACACTCCACCATTTTATCTACTTTAAGAAAAAAAGATGCTATTAACAGACATATGGAACAGATCCTGTCATTACAGCTGATCTTTTCACTGTTAGCACCAAACTCTGGTGGCTAAATATAGATCAATTTGACAAGACCGTTATGATGTTTGTAGAGTTTGCAGTTTAACAGCTGGTGCTTTTCTTGTAGAGCCTCAGGAGAGTGGGACAGTGCGGGGACAGACAGACAGACAGACAGATCGATCACCCAACCTCACTTGAGCCATGCGCTAGGGAGAAGATTTTAGAACCAGGTAGTCAGTGAGACAAAAAACAGATATATAGTTATACTATTAATAAAGTGACACTTGTGTGTGTTGTATTTTGAGATAAGCAGGAGTACTCTGATCTGATAAGTCTGCTTCACTGAAAGCAAGATTGTTATATTTGGTATGAAATTTAAAAAAAAAAAAATAACAAACACAAATCTTATTCTTTGATGCATCTTACATAAGCAAAGATGACATTAGCCAGTATTTTAAACTGTACCTATGGTACACATCACACATTGGTACCAGTACTTATTAGTACAGGTATTGAGAATTTGATGGTACTGACACAGCACTATGAAAGTCCTTGATTTTCCTGGGATGTTCCTATAAAGCATTATATCTGACAGACGTGTATATGTAGGGTTTGTTTTTAGAAGGTTGCTTTTTTCATTTAAATCAGTCATAAACCACAGGAAGGAACCAACACATTGGTCCTGTTGCAGCCTGCTAAAAGAAAATGCATGCCATTACTCCAAGAGGTGCAAAGATTCCATGTGCCAGCTTTCCTCTTTTATGGAGATAACAGAAGAGAAGTGTAATAACCTCACTGTCTCCTTTAGATCAAAAATCAAATATGTTTGTGGATAGAGCTTCAGCTTTTCTTCTACTCCTCTGCTGGTTATTGATATAACCTGAGAATTTACAACCTCTTCTCTCTTAGCGTTTCATGTTTACATTTCAATTCTTTTAAAATTAGGGATGGGAAACTTTAGGCGCCGATGTAATTTCAATGCAGGGTGCAACAATGCGATTACAGAACTCTCATCCTCAAGGTATCTTGATGAATCTCGGTTCTGTACATGGTGGATTTTTTGCTGCTTTGTGACCATTTTGTACTTTTAAAGCATAAACTGAAATAAGTACAATGACTCCTGCATGTGCAACACTGAGCAAAAGCCTGGATTTTCCACAACAGCAAATCTTTTGTGATGAACTTTTGCAGTTGACCTGCTAAACTGCTTTGCCCTTTACAAGTTATGTAATTGTGTTGTGACTTACTCGAGGCTTCTGTGTTGAACAGGAAGAGCAGACTGTTTTCCCTTCAACACTGGATGAACATGTGCGATGGAATTTTAAAACTTTAAAACTGAATTCCCAGTTTACTCTGTGTTTATTTTTTGAGATCTTTTGAGCCTGAAGTTCTCAAACTGGCTTAAAACACAATTTCGGTGAAAAAATATGGTTTGTTATTGTACATTTTAGGATAATATTGTAGCACCTTGAGGCTAACCTCTAAATGAAAGGCGCCCTATAAATAAAATGCGTTATCATCATCAGTATACAGTCCAGCCATCCTGTGTTTGAGGTTCATGAAAAGTGGATCCCAGCTGAGTTGAACGCATGAAGTAGCCTGAGGGTGAGAAAGAAACAAGAAGCAATGGTAATCAAAAGAACAGAATTATTTTAGCTATATCAGGAATAACTACACAAGTGAAAAATGTATTTGCAAAGTATATTCACTTACACCATGAAGTCATCTATGTCCATTGATCGTGCCCGTTTTTCACTAAACTGAGCTTCCTGTAGAACGCTCTCAAGTTTCTGGGTAATGCTGAAGTCCTGTGGTACTTCCTATTAACATGGGATTAGAATGGCCCAGAATCAAATGTCTGACACCAAATGTGCCAAATATATTAACAGCACCACGGAGAACATACAAACAATTTTAGATAATCTACCATACAGAATATTCTGATGAATAGTGGGTGTAACTGTTTACTTACTATGTTGTGCATGGAGCAATGAATTCTGTAGTTCTTCTCCAAAAGCTGCTCAACAGCAGCAGACCTGGGGGAAAAAAACAATACAAGAGATGAAAATGTTTGTTTTTAGGTACAACTGACAAATGTCAAGTCATTAAACTGAAATAAATACTTACTTGAAGGCTGCACTCAGAGTTTTGTTCTTTCTTACAAAGGCAATTCTGACAAGACCATCCCATTCCTAAAGATAAATCATACATTTTAGTAAATAATATATATAAAATACATATAATCTAAAGTGCATATTCAGTGTTAAATAACAAACTGCACTTGACTCAATAAACAGAGTGTTGTACAACACCCCAGGTGCAACTGAAATAGAAATGATTGCATGAGGTTGTACTGAACGTTCAGAGATGAAAAAGTTTACATCTATCCTTTGTTTAAATGTGGATGTTTTGCTTGTATTGGGAGTGGTTGCCTTTTTGGCTACTTTCTACAGCAACAATTAGAGCAAAGGAACCTGTTAAATATTTCTGTTTACGTGGAATAATATTCTGTAGTTCTATAATGTGAGAAACTGGAAAATTTGCTACATTATTCATTATAATAAAACACATCAGGCCTGCCTTTCCTATGTCTCTGCTCATTCCTGAGGTCATAAATATTTATAAAGAATCCTGTTTGTAGGTATTCGGTCATAATTTGTTGTATATCTTTGGTGGCACTTCACTGACAAAAATAGCACATTATACTTGTACACACCATCCTTCTGGGGTGGGTTCATGCCAGTATTCTACCTTATAATAAAACGCTAATCAAGTGTAACCCGCTCCCTTCTTGTGAAGAATCTTTGTTTTGTTAATAGTGAGCGAGTTTAAAAAAAAAAATAAATTAAAAAGGTAAACAAACCTGAAAATTGATGGGTGGTGGTGGATTTTTTGGTTCTATCCTGACCACACTAGATTCCACTTTAGGAGGAGGTCTGAAATTGTTTTTCCCAACCTGAAATAAGAAAGCAGTGTCACATGACCCTCTTGTTTACTGATTACATTATATAAGTAAAGAATGAAACAGAGCAGGGCATGCTGTTTATGACCCTGAAGTTATTTTCCAATAACAGCACAAGTGATGACTTATGACTTGTGCTATAGCAGCTATAAACAGTTGTTCCCTGAACAGCCTCTCTTTTTTCTTTCTCTTAACATTAATAAGACCAAAAAAAGAAAAGACACGGCAAAGCCCTCCCTCCTAAATAAAACATCTCACAGAAAACTTCACAATATCAAATTTGTAACATTTTTAAATCTGTTTATGTGGCATGCCTGTCCTACAAGTCCCTGTGTAAGTTGTTACTATAGAAATGATAAAGTATTAGAATGAGTGTGTTAATATAACCCTGTTATTAGCCTTGAAGCAGGAACTACTGTCAGAGCTGCTGTAATAGAAAATGACCTTCTGACCAATTAAGTTCAATAATTCAACAACGCTGTGGTACAAAAACAACATTCACTGGTTAAATCTATAAGAACAGGTAAATAAGAACAAGGTCTTGAACCTGAATGAATTACCCCAGCACCCAAATACTGGAAGAGTAAATAAAACATTTTCAGATATATATTTCAGTAGCAGGAGGACATCCAGTGATTACGCCTTGAGTTGCTACAATGCCTACAATATTAGGACAGACTCTCTTCATTCTGGTGATATAAATGCTTGTAATCACTGGCCAGTGTGAGCTGTGGAGATGCCTAACCTTCATGAGGTGGTCCACTCTGGCCAGTAGTTGTGTGTTGATGGACAGTCTGCAGTAGAGCTTATCTCCAGGCTTTGCCACTAACCGCATGGCAAACTCCCTCTGGAACATCAGCACTGCACATCTGTCACACACACACACACACACACACACACACACACACCACTCCAAATTAGCCTAACATTAACTACAGCAAAGAGCTGGAACTGATTAGAAAACAGGTCAGTTATGCTAACCATAAGGTTCTTAGGTAGGTACTTAGTGAAAACAGTGTTCTTTTCAGACTAGTAACATTTTGGGAACTGGACAGTTACAAATTTGATAACTTCATACCTGAAGAAAGGTCTGTGAAGAAGTAGCTTGAAGACAAAAGGTGATGATATCTGGAAAATAAGTAATATTGCAGTTAAACATAATATGTAAAAGAAATGCATTCATATTAAATTAACAAAAAATAAAAAGTAAAATTCTGGATCATTACCTGATAGGGTAAATTTGCTACACACACATCAAAGAACGGCAGTTCTGTCTTCAAAACGTCACCAACCAAAATCTGAAGCTTCGTCTGCATCGGTCTATAAAAGTTTACACACGGTTTAAGATGGGATCGTGTAGCCACAAGAAAAGCCATTCAAGAATACAGATCATGCTTAATCACTCACGTGCACTGCACTCGTTTCTGAAGTTCAGCTACAAGCCTAGTGTCCAGCTCGCACGCTACTACCTTTAAATGACAGGAAGTACGTGGTGGGTTATGTTCTTCTTCAGAATTGTGACATAAAAAACAAACACTATTAAAGCATAGCTACTTTTTTGGCCTTTTCCAGAAGCTTCACCGTCATGTTTCCAGTTCCAGGTCCAACCTCCAGCACCACATCTGTCGGTCTCAAGGCTGCCTGATGATACACAGGCAATAAACAGCAATCATTAGATCACTGTATTCAACCAGAGAAGCTCATTCTACTATGCAATTAAGGAAAAATCATTATGGGGTGAGCTGTTATAGTAAAATAATGCCATGTTAGTCACAGAGCCGTTACCACCTTGAAGTTGATTATTTTCCAATAACAGCACATCCTGAGGTGTTTTATTTCTCTTATATCACAGCAATTTGCCAACAATTTTTAAAAACAACCTGACCTGTACTGACATAGGTAAGACAGAGTTTGAACTGAAATTAATTCAAATAGAAGCGTATCAGTTCTCAAAGAAGCACGTTCGACATAAAAAGACCTTTAGTTACATCGGTTACTTTCAGAGAAAACTGTCTTCTTGTAATGTGTAACACAGCTGATGGACGATTAAGTAAAGTTAGTAATTATACTCTGAGATGCCAGTATACTGCAGAAGGTGCACACACAGTATCTAAGAGTGTGTTGTTCATCCTTTGGCTTTCAGAACATTATGAATTAACCTGGACATTTATTTTATAAATCAGCTTAAAGAAAACTAACCACTGTGATCCTGAAACCATTAGGTGATGGTTGGACGTGGTGTGTTATAATGCTGGAAGTGTGACTAAACATTATCCATGAAGGAATTAACTTGGTGTGTAACAGTGTTCATATATAATCATTCCCTACATTATTTTGTCAGTACACTTTTAGAAAATAAACAACCCTCCAGGGATTCTTTGGATAGGTAACTCTACAGTCCTGGTGTGCCATAATCCTGCAGTTTGATCCTTTCCCTCCCCAGAGTGTGAATCTTCACCTGACAGAGTGTAGTAAAAGTCTTAAAGCAGACAAAATCACAAACTGTGGCCTAGACTTGGACATGCATGTGTTATGGGGATTCTTGATGAAAGATGTGATGAAGGAGGAAAACCAGAGAGGCGTTACCTTCTCAATAATACCGTTAACTACCAAGGGATTTTTCAGAATGTGCTGTCCAATACCAGTGTTGAACATGATCCCTGAAACACAAACATCATCTGCATCATTTAGGCTCTAGACATCAGCAGTATGTTTGTATGACACAACTCTGATCATGACCAGTGCTGAGCACAGCAGCTCAGATCCAAACAGCTGACTGCCATTACACAGCTCTCTTAGCAATAAAACCACTCTCAGAAACCAATCTCACGCACTGACCTTGACTTTTCACCTCTTGGTGTTGTCGAGATTTCTTTTCCGCTTTAACTTTAGGCATTTTGACAACGCAGTCGATTAAATCCAGAGATCTGATACAGAGATATGCAAAGAGTTTATCCTAAACATGAGCTCACTGCACGTGTGGAACATCGGAACTGCGTCAGAGAGGAAGTTTAAGGTTTCTTCGGCTGTAAAAACAGAAGTGGATGCTTTTGTTGATTTACTGCCACCTCGTGGCAAGGGCCAAACACATGCGCCGGAAGTGACGTCTGGCTGTTGTGATTTTTCGCGGCAATCCTGACTTGTCATTCAATACACAGCAACGGTGCTGGAGTGAAAGTAATGCCACAGTACGGACAATTTTAACACAACAAGCAGGTAAAATGGTCACATTTGATAAATAAAGAGAACTTCCTGAGGTTTCACTGAGCACCAGGTTTAATCTTGTTCCTGCTAGCTCGCGCTGCTTGTGTTACAGTAGCTAGGTAGCTAACTAGCCAGCTAGCTGCTAGTGTTAACATTACCGCGACGTTACCAGGCGTGTGTTTTTACACACACACTCGTGTTTCTGATCTTAGTCAGTGTGAGATAACAGGTTTTCTTACATTTCAGATTACATTTAACTGGAGAGTAAATACTGAAGCTCTGAGGTAGCTCTGAAGCAGGTCAGGATGGCAGCGGTGACCGCGGAAGACTTGAAACTGGAGCTGGAGACGTTTGATATCGGCTGTGAGGAGGACTCAGTGCTCGACAGAAGTGAGGACACACACACACACACACACACACACACACACCCACACACCCCAGGGTTAGGTTTCCACTCATGTTTACTCCCTCTCTCATTTCCTTCTCCCTGTGTGTGTGTGTCAGTGCTGGAGCAGTGTATGTGCCACAGAATGAAGGGGCAGGATATTGTGTATGAGTGGGTCGCTTTCAGCACCACTAAAGGCCAGTTAAAGCTCAGTCTCAACAACCTGGAGACCTTCGAGCATGAGGTGAGCACACCATGATGAGTGTTTTATGCTCCATATACAGCTTAACTCCCTATATACTGTTAAGTGTGTCGCCGGATGACGTCATGGGCTGCGTGCATATCCATTGGATTATCCTGATCATTTGTATATCAAAGCATTTTCAGAATTTCCAGTGTGTAACGTCTATTTTAGAAATCAAAATTAAGCATTATGTAACAGATAGTTTTAATTTGATTGGGAAAAGTGCTGATATTCAGTATAACAGCACTGCTACCGAAACTGTTACTACACTTACTGTGCGTTACCATGGCAACACACAAGGCTCTATTGAGCTGCAGCTTCTCTGGGAACTATTTTTCAGTGACAGAGCAAAAGTGAACCAAATACTTGTCCATACTTTGTCTGAAATGTCAGTTATTCGATATAAATTTCTTGTTTATAGAACTGTTGTATAAAAGCAATATCACATTCGCGGTCGTGCTGCTGTACTGAACATCAGCATGTGATTACCTGCAGCACTCGAACCTACGGCCGAATCACAGCCATGGTGATGTTCAGAATAACAGCACTCTTGGTCATCCAGTAGCGTTGCATGAAGAAGGAAGATTTTCTTAAGGCACTTTTAATAGAATAGAGTTTAATCAGAATAGAATAGAGTTTTATTAGAATGGGTCAGAGTCGGGGTTTATCAAAATAGAATTGGGCCGTTTTATCAGAATTGAATAGTTTTATTAGGATAGAATACTGTCTTATGGGTTGAATTGAGTTTTTATCAGAATAGAAAAGAGTTTTACCAGGAAAGACTTATATCAAAGTAGAGTTTTTATTAGAATGAAATAGAATAGAGGAGAATAGACTTTTACTGGAATAGAAAGCAATTGACTGATCATTGGTTGTTGGAAACATGGGCTCAGATGAGCGCAATGCAGGCTTTACACACTGGAAAAGTCATGGAAATTCAGAGATTATTTTGGAAAAACTATGAAAGAATAGAACGATTGGAACCCTGACTTGTTTAAAGTAAACCCTATTTTTGTATATTTCACCATAAAATGCTAAACCAGGACATTGCCTGAGGAAACTTTTTTTCTCCACGCACTAAGGGTATGTTAAAGGCTGACTGCTGCCCTGTATTTTTTGCAGGTCTTGAACAAAAGGCAGAAGACCAAAGGCTCATCAAAGAACAACAAGTTCAGCACCACTACCAGAGATGTTCATTCCATCCAGGACCTGTATCCTTCTTCTTTTGAGAATGGTTCCCACTCAGACTTTGACAATAACAATGTAAGACACTTCAGTATAAATTGTATGCTAAGTCTTTTTTGGCTAAAATGACCAAACTGAATTCCAGTATCCTTGCTTATATGTGCTTCAGTGTTTTCCCCTACCATTAAAGTCATGAAGAAAAAAATCCCATCAATCAGTGTTGAATTCAGCCCTACATTTCAGTGGGTGTGTAAATGACTATTAAATTAAAATAGTCAGTGGTAATTAGGCGAGTTACCATAGTTACACATTCAGAAAAAAATTAGATAGTTATAGTTAGTTAGTGTGCGTGCGTGCGTGCGTGCGTGCGTGTGTGTGTGTGTGTGTGTGTGCGCGCGCGTGTGTGTGTATGTCTATACACAGCAGAACCATGTGGTCTGCTGTTTAGGTTACTGTATGTGCATCGCTTGAGCAGCTTTTTCATTTTGGTACATATTCTCATAGTCAATGGAGTTCTTAACCCCATCTGACCAGAATCAAAGCAGAAGAGGAAGAAGAGAATTTACTGGACTCTTACTCAACACCAGGGAAGGTGGGAGATGTTTTGAAAAATGGAAGTATGTTTTAAAATTGTCCTTTTGCTGTTGCTGTAATGTGTGTGTGTGTGTGTGTGTGTGTGTCAGGGCTCTCAGAAGCGTGCTCTCACCACTCCAGAACATCCTAAGTCCAAACGCAGTGCTGCTCGTCTGCCCAGTCCGGGTCTGCTGTTCTCTCCTGCCAGCTTCTCACCATGGTAACGAACACATGTTCACACACACTATTCACACTATACTTCACTCCTGGCACTGATTATGCATTTTCTGCAGATTCAGGTAGGTTCAGCTTCCTACAGAACTCTTGATATCGTACAATAATAGTTAGTTTTACTAGTGCATACGTGTCAGCACTGATTTGCCAAACTGTCACATTAAAAACCTGTCTCATTAGTGGGAATGGCAGTTTTCATTCAAAACCTTTCTTCCTGTATAGACTGTGTTTAATTTGCTTGCTAATAAATGTGTGTGTATGTGTGTGTGCAGTGCAACTCCTTCTCAGAAATACAGCATGCGCAGTGCACGCGGGGAGGTGGTGGCCACATTCGGCGCTGTTCAGGGTCCACGCTGGACAGGAAAGGGTCAGACTGCAGTGCAGGTGGAGCTCCTCGAGAGCTGGGAAGAGTCTCTCACCAGCTCCTATAAATACATGTTCCAGAGGCTCAGAGATGTACGAGATGGTAGGTTCACTACATTACACTCTTCTGCCCAGACTAGCATAGTAATACTAATGTCATAATATCATTAACATTAAGTTAATGAGCACCTTTTGTCAACAAAGATGCAGTTTAAAATGTTTTTAGGCAGCAAGAATGTACAAGGTGTGAGTTCGACAAAGAGACTGGGGGTGGGAGATACAGCCCATGTATATCACGATAATTACCCTATTTGGACGATAACAGTATACATCAGAAAAGCATAAGAATGACCCCCCAAAGGAATGCTGATATACAATATTAATTGTGTGTTTTGTTCCTTCTGTATGGTAACTTAAGTTCTGACTGAGAAGATTGACTTGTTGGGGGAGGAGCTAAGATCACACTTCAATATAGAGGAGTTTTCTCCAGTCTCTCTACCTGCTCAGGTACATCAAACACTCGCTTCCTGATCTGACTGCTAACTTTGACTTCTTATTTTTACAGAATGAGTGTTTAACTCAGCTTTGTGTCTCCTGCAGGACACAGTATCTGTGTTAGGTCAGGTGTGCTGTGACAGTAACGGGAAGCTGAACGCTCAGTCTGTGCTGTTGGAGGCGAGTCAGGAACACGGGGCCAGACAGGTGCCTGTAGATGTGTCCGAGCTCAAAGACTACTCACTCTTTCCTGGACAGGTGAGCAGAAATGTTCGCAAACATACACATGTGTCTTAGAGGTGGATTACTTTTACAGGACTGGGTTGCTTCGATTAGATATATCAAATGAATGTTAATCATCTCACACCAGTATTACAAACTACAGGTATTTTTTGCACAGTGAATGTAATGTCTCTTGATTGTGTACATTAACTAGACACTCTTGTTTTAGGTTGTTGTCCTGGAAGGTATGAACACTTCCGGTTCAAGGTTTGTTGCTTCCAAACTCTATGAGGTACGTGTCCAGTACAGAAACAACAATAGTTTGCATTTTAGTTTAGTTTAGTAATATGAATACCTTTTATATGTTTTGTTTTGCTTATCTTACTGTGTGTCCTCCAGGGCGTCCCATTACCCTTTTACTCCAGTCCACAGCTGAAGCAGGAAATGAGTGAAGGTAAGAAATCGGCTGTTTGAATATTTCCGGTTTAATACATAGCATTCCACTGTACTATATAACTTGTAATTGTGTGTGTGTGTGTGTGTGTGTGTGCGCGTGCGCGCGCAGTCTCAGAGTCTGTGATGGTGTTAGTGGCCTGTGGGCCGTACACCCCTTCTGACAGCTTGTCCTACGACCCTCTGATTGACCTGATTAACATCATTAATAAAGATCGGCCTGATGTCTGCATTCTGGTGAGAGCGACACGCTTATGAAAAATTCATTCATTCAGAATGCAGATTTTTCTATAAATGAAAGCAGTTTTGTGTGTGTTCATTTTAAGTTTTGTCTGTATTAAGTTTTTGGACTGACATTGCATGTCTTATGTTTTGTTATTTCATACAGCTTGGACCGTTTGTTGATTCCAAGCATGAGCAGATTGAGGTAGTTTCTTTTTTTTCTTTTTGTGTATAATATTTGAAACATCACAACAGCAGACTGTCTGATTTTTTGCACTGTTTTACAGAAAGTTCAGGTAACGGAAACATTTGAATCCATCTTCTCCACATGTATAGACAGCATCGTGGATGGAACCAGAGGGTGTGTATTACAGAAACTGGTTCACAGTGATTTTGCTGCATGTTATTATTCTTTTCCTGCCCTCAACCTCCTTTTTCCCCTCCTTTCAGGACGGGCTGCAAGTTGGTGTTTGTTCCATCTCAGCGAGATGTACATCACCATTACATTTATCCCCAACCGCCTTTCACACTCCCAGACCTGAAGAAAGATGATATTCAGGTGAGTTGTCACTGTGTGTTTCCGTGAATCTGAACCAGAACCTTCTGTGTAGTGGTAATAAACTCCTTCAATAACCTCAGTTTCTGATTTTGCACCCTAGCGAGTGACCTTAGCCCCTGATCCCTGCACACTCCTGATTGGTGGTGTGACATTTGGCATGACCTCTACAGACATCCTGTTTTACATGGGAGCTGAGGAAATCAGCTGGTAAGACAGACATGGGATTTAGGGTGCTACTGAATTATATTATAATAATTATATAGACTATAAGGCCCTGATTCAGAAGTGTTATTACTGGATTGTCATTTTCTAAGTTTTGGCTTTAACGTTTCTTTATTGTTGCAGTGCCACAGGCTCGGATCGATTCTCACGGATCATGAAGCACATGTTGACCCAGAGGAGGTTGGTGGGAAATATTGATGCCACAGCTTTCGTCCTTATCTCATAGCTTGTTCTCAAAGGTTCCCTTTCATTGCAGCTATTACCCGCTGTACCCTCCTGCTGAGGAGGTCAATATGGACTATGAAAGGTTTCAGCAGTATGGCCAGCTGCCCCTCACTCCCGATATTCTCATTGTCCCTTCCGAGCTGCGCTATTTCATCAAGGTAATGCAGCTTAACCTCTGGCTCTAATGTTGTATGACAGCAACCTTTACCAACAAATATATTTCATTACGGTTTTAAACTCCTCTCTGTCAGGACGTGATCGGCTGTGTGTGCATCAATCCTGCACGTCTGACCAAAGGGCAGGTGGGAGGAACCTATGGACGGTTACTGATCCAGCAGAACCCGGTGCAAGAGGAAGGAAAAAGAGTGAGCCCCTGCATAGCAGCACAGGTGGTGAAAATATAACTCAGAGTTTTCTGTGTCCCAATGGATTTATATTTGTATGTACAATTTCATTTTATGTCTCTATTCCATGTTTACAATAAGTATGAAAAAAATAATAAAATGTATAGTAATGGAATGATGCACTTGTCCATGTTTTATAGTTTTTGAAATTTTAGTTAGGAACAACTGTTTCTGAACAAGACCTGTGTTGCGGAAGTGTGAAGAAGTGAAAAACGTGAGGACTGCGTATCGGACTAACTCGTATAGCTTTCTTGGTATCATACTGAAACTGGAAAAATGTGATGCATCTTGCGTGCAACCCTGAAAGTTGACATCTTCACTCAAATGGGGTGGTAGCAAGCTGGTGCAGTGGATAGTGTTGCCCACTGCACCCATCCTGAGCTTGGGTTACTGTCAGTGAGGAGTTTTGCATGTTCTCCGTGTCCTTATGGGTCTCCTCTGGTTTCCTCTCACAAGCATGCTAGGTTAGTCTAAATTGTTCCAAAATGAAGCATCCCAGCCGAGGCATAGTACCACCTCATGCTCAGTGTTCCCAGGCTATGCTCCGGATTCACCATTACCCTGACCCGGACAAAGCATTTAAAACACCAAGATGACCCAGAAGAGCACTAACCTATGTGTTAAGGCAAATGTATTTATTAAAGGGAAATTTCCACAATAATGTTCATGTTTGTAATATTCTCCACTTGGAGGGCCACAGCAACATTAGGAAGAATATAGGATGCATGTTAAAGATAAATCATGTATTTTTAAATAGAAAAGGTAAAGGTACACATCCCAGAGAAGATGGTTCCCCTTGTCAGGACAAAAATGTACATTTATACACTAAATGGTTACTGTACATGTGGACTCAGATATATCTTGTTAAATGTGGCATGTAAAATTTTTCATATGGTCCCTTTCAGGCAGTGTGTAGCAGGTATGGTTTGTTTAGTAAAACATGGTTACTAAGCAGACTCTATTTTTACTCATTTTACAAGACATCAGGACTGTATTAAAAAAATCAACATTGTCTATATTACATAAAACACAAGTATACAGTATGTTATTGCATATCTTGTTTATAAAATGAGTCCTCAGTTAGGGATGCTCTCCAGTCCCATTGCAATGTCTCTCAGTTTAGGATCATTGATCCAGTTTACCCTGCTCGCAAGTATGATTCCCTGAAAAACAAAACACGACATTTTTAGGAAAATACCTGCTGGTTTGATACAGAACAAGTCATAGTGTTAAAGGGATAGTGTTTCTTTAGTATCTTTCATGCCATGGATGCAATCTGTTAATGTGGCAGTAGAAAAAAGTAGAGTATCAAAACAAACACGTACTCGCAGGACATTTTGAGAAATGGTAGCGATCTTTTTGTACTTCTGCAGGACTTCTTCCGCTCTTTCCATGGCCCGCTTCTGTGCCTCGCCCTGATTCTCCCCCATCTGTTTCAGCTCATTAATCTCCTGCATCTTGTTCTTAATGAGACCTTTCATCTCTGCGAATATACAGCACACACCAAGAATTCTCAATTCTGCTGTAAAACACAGAACAGGCTTTCTGTGCTCAGTGTTCCAGCATTAAATGATTTATACAAGACAGTTAGCTGTGTGTGGGTTTTTTTTTTTTTTTTTTTTAAAGCCTCGTCTAGGATTAACATCTGAAGCATTTTATGCAGAAGGATCTAATTAATATGTACAGCAGAGGTGCATGCAGAAATGTAAGAAAGCAACAGTAGCAAGTACCAAGTCTCTCCTTCTGAATGTCTGTGATTTGGTCCTGAAGTTCTCGAGTTTCCTAAATCACGTGGCACATAAACAAATAAAATACAATCATTACTTCGACAGCAATTTCATTTTCATATTCTCATTAATGTAATGAATTATTTATACAATATATGATTATTTTATGGCATGGATTTTTGGCATTCTAAGCCTAACACTATTAAACTGTTAGTATAAAATTAGCATAGAATTTTTCAGTGTTACAGCACTATTACTAACATAAAAAAAAAAAAATAAAACAATACCTTTATAACCTTCATTGCCTTCTCACAGAGGTCTGCATTTTCATCAACAACTGCCTTCAATGACCTAAAAGACATTATTCATTATATAAAAATGATAATGCTTTTATTATAATCAGAAACACCATGACACCATTCTGTCATCATCAAAATAAAAAAATTATTTCTGATCTTAGATATGGAACAGCTGCAGCATGTACTTTAAATTTTAACTAGAAAATTGTTACACAAGACTGACACAAGAATTTAATTTTATCCATTCAAATTCACTTACGCTGCCCCAGCATCATCCTGTATCAGTTTCTCAATGATGACGTTCCAAACCTGCATCCTAAAACACACAGTTTACCGCATTACACTTCCAATCTGATTTTAAATTCATACTGGCATTCAGAATCACAACAAACAGGAAAGTCGGAAGCAGGCAGTGTTACCTGTTTAGGGCAAGTGTCTTGTTGAAATGTGACGTTCTTGCCTGTTCTATTTCTTTTTCATATTTGGACCTGTCGATGATGACATGAAGAGAATACATATAATTTCTACGCCATAGAAAAAGATGCTCATTTGCACCAACCAGGCAAAGATTAAGACTTACAGATCTGCTTCAGCATCCAGTGTTTCAGAAGACTTAAGTTTGCCTGCTGATGAAACAAAGATGAGCATCAGATCTCAAAAATAAATGTTTAGAAACATTAACAGAAATATATGTTTGACGGCTTACCCATATTGACCTTAATACTCATGTCAAAGCACTGGTTGGCCATTATATCTTTCATCCTGATGGAACACACACACACACAACTTAATTAAAAGTTTTGTTAATTTTGTTAATTAAAAGCACTGTGTCCTCAACATGAAGTCATCCTATAGTCATAAATATCTGCTGAAGTCCACAGCAGTACCTGAGCTCAGTACCTGAGTAGATGTATGGGGGAAATGGATGATGGCAGATGATCATTCACTGCAACAGGATCAGGATCTTCAGAATCCATCTAAAAGAGCAAAAAGAAACATTTGCTACTACCTTGAAATGTTCTTAGATGGTTAATTTTTCCATTTCCCCGTTTGTCCATTTGAAACGTTTCCAAGACACCTCAATCGTCCGTTTGGGTGCAAAAGTTTGCGCACCCTTACTATGAACTGACGAGCCTGGGACATGACTGCAGGTTGGGTTGTACAGGGTTAGCGGCACAGCCACGAATCAACTTTGGGGGAAGAACATGCTAGACTAGATTTTTGTAGTATTTATGTCATGTTGCTGACTGTAAAACACCATCTCCATGAACAGGGAACTCTGATTTGTAAATAAACCATAATATAAAGTTAAAAGGGTCGCAAACATTTGCACTCAGCTCGACTAATGTACACAAAAGGGGATTAATTCGCCCTCTAGGAGACAATTTTATACAGCGATACACACAAACACTGAAAAAAATATTAGATAAATACATTTCCAGCCTACTGTCGTTTTCAGCCAAATCCGGTTTGTTTTTCTCACCTCGTTGGCTAGTTAGCTAGTTTTTGCTAACAACAAACAACCGAATCTACCGCCGCCCGAAAGTCCTTCGTCACGTGACTCTGACGTGTCCGGAGTTAAACGAGGCCACGCCTTCTGAAAGGCCACGCCTCTTGTGTCAAGCCTACCGTAAACCACAGGCTGAATCTCAAACGGCTTCCTACTTCCTATATACGTGTACTACATAAGGTATAAAATAATAATGCAGTATTCCCTTCCTAGTGCACTATATGTCCACTACTGAGCCATTTGGGATTCGGCCACTGGTTTCCATCCTCCAGACCACTGTTGTCAGTGCTGGATGTTATTACACGATATAATAGGAAATTATTTTGTCGTAGACATATAGATATGTTTTGGTAAGGATTGAGCTTTGTTAAGTCTGCTTAATGGTCGTTAACGGCGATTTATTTACATTAGTTAGCACTGGCGCTAGCTGGTTAGCTTGTGTCATTTGTTAAAGTCAAGTGCATGATCACAGTGCTAGCTAGTTAGCTGGCTAACATGCTTTTCGCAGGTTACCCTAAAGTTGGCTAATACCCTGAATAAATGTCCTGCTACGCAAATGTGCAATATTCTGAGCTGTAATTTATTCTGAGCTGTAAATTAATTATTTGTGTAGTCAAGTTGATGATGTATTTTGCATATTCTAATGTATAAAATTAGTAGAAAAAATATTTAATGCACTCTTAATATTTTTTTGCTTAATGTCTGGTATCTTTGTTTATAAATATACTCTCCTGTACTGCAAATACAAACAATAAAGAATTTGTCCTCTAGCTAATCTAGAAAATGTCAACAGCTGCCTCATTTAAACCGGAAGCAGTTGGTGGAGGTCGTTATGGGAAGTAAAGTTAGCAGTGGCAAGATGGCCGCCGCCAGTCGGGTCGTGCAGGTAAATATTCTCCATTAACAATTTCATTTATTGTCTCGTAGTGAAATTCTTTCTCTCATTCTAGTCTGTAGTCTGTAGTTTAGACAGCGAGGCGTTTTGGCCTGTTCACGTGACCTTGAGACGTTTATGCCCAGAGTAGCTGTGTGTAATTTAGCACATGTCCTTGTCAGTACACTGAGCTGTGCTCCAGCTCTCCTTTCCCGTAGATACGTGATATATTTCATAAAAGGTGGATCATGTAGCTTTGGTGTCGTTGCACAGCTGGTTCTGTAAACACAATCACGAAGTGCATCGCCGCTGTATTGTAGGAGCTATGTGTAAAACAAACAGGGTCCAAAGTAAACACACAACATTACAGCTTGTATCTAATCATTATCATCATCATTCCACTTTTCACAGGTTGTGCGACCTCATGCACCACTTATCAAATTTCCAAATCGCCAGGGCATACCCAAGCCAAACGGTGAGCATGAAAAATACACTTCAGTGTGTTTCTTTCATACAGTAAACCCATTACAACTAATACACTGTCCCACTCAAAACACCCAGCACACCTCAATCAGATCATTACTCAGATAAACAAGGAAAGGGTGCACCAAGGGACTCCCTTCAGTGTAAAATAAACCATAAATTATACTATTAAACACAATACCTGCACATACCCATCATATACAGTAGTTATTGCTCTTTCTTGATTCTGATTGGTCTGATTATTCATTCATTCATTCATAAATGGCTGTGCTATAAGAGGAATAAAACACTTTAGGATGTGGTGTTATTGAGGAACTTTGGGATCGTAATGCCAGGCTGCATCACACCACCCTGTTGCTGATTATTTTCCTATAACAACATGCCCTACACATGTGTTTTATTCCTTACTGTTAGAGCTCTCTAAACCAGTTACCCAAAACAGTTGTTATGTACTATATTTACAGCACTTTCCCTATTTTTATTGAAGTAACTTGGATGCAAGTTGACATTTAATAATTGTTTAAAAGTTACTGTGCTTTAGATTAAACCTAATCAATAAAAGTGGCCATTAAATTAGTCTTCTAACTACAATAACTATAACACTAACAGTAGTAGACTGTGACATCTGCTGCTGTGTCTTTTTAAAAAATGGCAGAACCGCAGAAATGATGCTTCACAGACCTCTGGGGTCTCCAGACCCCACTTTGAGAACCACTTTGGTAGACACTGGGAGCACTAGTTGTGTGTAGATATTTCGTGTAGTTGGAATTTAACTTGGGTTTAAACAGGGGAAAAACATGGCATAGACTTTTCTTTTAAGAGAATGAGTCAGATGAAAATCTTGAAAGTGCAACATTGAATTTGTAATTGCAAAAATTAGTAGTAAAAGTAGTAAAAATGTACTACTGCTGCATTGTTCTTAATAGCCCCTTCCACTGCTACCGTAAACCTCATGCACTTTTGACACCTATTTGCAATAAACAATGCAAAATAAAAAAAAATAAGGTTTTCATTTGACTTACCTTCATAGAAACTGTTAATATGTTTTTATTTACTTTCTTTACAATTATTCCTTTTTTTCAGTACAAGAAGCACTGAAGTTGCTCATAGCCACCACCCCACACACACCTATGCCTACACCTGCAGCAGCGCAGTCAGCTACACCACCTCCAAGACCCGCAGGACTCATCAGTCGACTCCCTGGCACACCAGACAGCATTGCTATCGTTAAAGAGCTTCCACAGAAATATCGGCGACAGGCCCTGGCACTCGAGGAGATGGACTACATTCAGGTTAGTGCTGGGGCTGAGCCACTGTGTGTGTGTGTGTGTGTGTGTGTGTGTGTGTGTGTGTGTGCTTTTACTCTTCTGCTGAGGTTGAGGGGATCAAATCTCAGTGCTGTGTGTTCATGAGCAGGGTTCCAGTACATTCCCAGTGCTAACATTAACCATGCTTAACTCCCAGTGCTTTCAGTGTACAATCCATAACAACAGGGTGTGCTGTTATAATATAGGAAAATAATCGACAGGGTAATGTGATGCAACTCCACCCCCCTCATGGCTTATTAATATTTGAGCTGAATACCAAACACTTGAATGAAGGGAGGAAAAAAAAAAAAAGACGCAATTTCACCGCAATTATTCAAGACGAATTCTCTCTTCTTACGTTCTCTTGCTGAGTACACGTGATGGCTGCATCGTTACTATGAGAACTTATCACCCTTAAAACTGATGTTAAGAAATCAATGTGATTTGCCTTGCTGTCTGAGCCTGAGACTCCTGAAGAATCCTGAGGTTAATAGTGGCTCTTATGTACTTGTATATGCTAATATTGCTGTATTTTCATCATGGTTAATAATATTCTTGTTCTGTTTGCAGCGTGGCGGGCCTGAGTGATGGCTCATCATTAAAACCTGCCAGCGCCGATAGCTGTGGAGAAGGTTCTTATTGTTGGCTCGTACCTTACAGGAATAAAGAGTCGTTGTTCAAATGTACATAGGGGTGATTTTGAAATATAATTATTCAGTACAGGCCGGGTCATTTTTCTCATTAATTCAACTGCAATGTTTGCAGCATGGACGTTTTGACAGGAAGTTAGTACTTTCTAGGTGCACTGTATTAAGCCAACATTACAGTTTATTATTATTATTATAGTTAGATCATTTCAGTATATCACATCTAAGCCAGGCTGCTTAGTTCACACTGCAGGCGTTCACTTTTTTCCCCTCACTTACACATCATGTCGGTGTTAGTTTGGCACAAGAACATATAACAATTATCAGCCTGCACTGTGTGGACTGTGTGTAAATCTGGGTTATTAAATGTATATTAATTTAAATCAGTTTGCTTTGTGTTTTACTTCAACCTAAAGGGAAAATCCACCCTGAATGACTGACTTCTATAATGAATGTATATGTACAATCAATATGCAGTCTTTGTGTGGAAGATTCATTTTATGATTAAATTCTAAGTACTTTTTTTTTTTTCTGTAAACTGGTTTTCTGTTCTGTTCTTAGTACAGAGAGACATGTAGAAATTCTCATCTGTGGTAAATCACACAAAAGCTACACATGTAGGGGAAAAACAAACACTGGAAAACTTCAAACTCTCACAGCTGTTTCCAGAGCTTTATTTCTGGATGTTTTACATCAAGTAATAAAGTACAACAAAAAATACAAAATAATGCCTAAACAAACGCAGAAACAAAAAGCAATATAATTGTATTTACATGTTATAAACAATATGTTGGAATAATTCAGTTATTAAATGTTATGATTGTCTATATTTCTGGATAAACATTTAAAGTTATATGTCGTTGTTATTCACAATTGTATTTTCCCTTTTTTATGTCTCGCCGATGAATGCACTAGAGATCATTTACTGTTTGAGTTCAAACAAAATGAATGTGAAATACACAAACCCAAAACTACTGAGAATATTTACCAAGCAATTTGGGAATGATGGATATGTGTAACTCAATACAACTTATAATCTTATCTAATATTCAAATATGAGAAAAACTGGGGTCGTTGCCTCAGTGCACATCTGACAGGGATATAATGTGGCAGTGCACGAGAGGAGACGTGACTAGACACTGCTGAAAGTGGATTAAAACACATCCATGTAATCAAGTGAACCACTTTCACATGCAGTGAGTGGGAAAAGCAACATCTCACTCATCATAGATCTTTGAAACTTTGTTTAAAAAAAAAAAAAAAAAAACATTACATTCACACTCCAGCAGAAAATCTGGAGTTGATGCACTGAGAAAGCTTGCATCTGAGGCAGCAGGGAAGTTTTTCCACAAAGCATCTCTTACTAAGACACAGAAAATCAAAGCCACATCTGTTCAATAGGAATGTCCTTGCCTTGCATTATCTACTATATCTTATATTGTGAAAAATCCCAGTCAAACATCTGCAAGACTATTTCTACTCCAGCATGACTCCTGGACGTACACACACAGCAGCAGCAGTGCATTTTAACCCTCAGCTCTGTGATTCTGTACTCATCAGGTGCAGATCTTCACATTGACTGATAGCAGCTTATTTGATGAGAAGAAATGAAATGCATTTCCACACCCATATGAGCTGAGGTGAATCGTCTTGCACTTGTAGTGGGGCGCCCCAAGAGAAATCACTAAAGAGAATGTGCCATGCAAATCTCTATACACCTCCCACTTGAAACATTTTAGTGGTATTTTTGCCAATCAGCAACAGCTGGCATGTATGATGGGCACATTTCTTACTGCAAAATAATTATTAAAAAAAAAAAAAAGCATAATGTCTTGAAGGAATATTAGAAGAAATACAACAATTAAACAATCTGTACATATCTACATGTTATTGCCATAATAAACAAGAACCTTATTTTTATACATATATTTTGCATCAACCGTTCTCTAAAATGTATTGAGGGCTGAAAGTATTCAAAAGTATTTTATATTCTGGATGCACAGAACAAAAAGCACTTGTTTTGAGATACGAGCCGCATCTGCTCGGTGCATACAGCATACAAAAATGCAGAATATTATAATGGATCTTTTTACAGCACAGCAAGCCTAACAAGTAGGGCATCTGAATATCTTTAGTACATCAGGTGCAATGTCTGATTCTGAATAAATGAAATAATCGCAATAATTATCAAAGCATCAACTAATATTAGGTTTAAAAGAACCACATGAGCAACCCGTACTGGCAGACTGGTGTCTCTACTGTAAGAATCCAGAAGCGGTTTCATTTTTTTAAGCTTGATTTTAAACCTCCAGCGAGCGTGATAGCTTAGCGTCTTCCTGATGTTGCATATTCACAACAGAAAATGTATAATATAATACTGTCACCAAATTTAGGGATAAGTCTCACTTTTTTCTTTTTAGGGCACAACACAGGTCAAAGTCAAAATGACATTTTCCTAATTCTTCGACATAATCCCAAAGGGGCCAAACCTCATAAAACAAGTCAGACTGTGTAAAACAGCAGGGGTAGATCTGCTCACTCATTCAACACACGTCCTAGTTATAAGGTGTACCTAATGTTTCAGCTGCCTTTTTCCTGGAAGTCTTAGAGGAGGGGATAATATTGGCACCCTCAACACTCATTCTTCCAAATCCTCAGCAAGAGGTTCACATAAAACCCTGATGATATGTGGAGTTGCACATTGAAGGGTGAATTTTTAAAGCTTAAATACACTTAAAACCAGCCAAACTAGAACAATCACAGCTACCAACAAACTGGACAACTACACAATTCTCGTCGTACAAAACACTAACATCCAGTGGCAATCTCACGGTTCCTAAAAACGCAAGCAGGACACATGGCATGCATTCACAGAGCAAAAACAAAAACCAAACAAAAAACCCAAAGGAAACATGGAAGCCAAAATATTCTAGCTCATAAGAAGTGCTCTTCATTGTAATAGATATGTGGTTTTGCTGCAAATCCCCAATTTTAAGAGAAAAGTTTCCTGATATACAAAATGCTACATTTGCCGAACCCCGGTGTCTCTCGGCTTGTGTAAACATCAAAAACAGTACCAATTTAGAAAAAAAATCAACTTACAAATGATAGAAGATATAAAATAAAACGAAGTCAATGCAGTTTCTGGCAACAATTATTTTTCACGGGAAAGTGAAACTGAATGCTTCGGTTACAGGGATGAGTATACGATAAGAGAGCAACTATCACAGCTCTCCACCTCCAGCATTTATGTTTAACTGTAAATTGATGCTGATATAGCGATAGTATCTAAAGAACCAGAAAAATAAATGGCTATTTAAACTCTTGAGAAATCAAGATTTCGTAGCTCTGTACAATAAAGACATCACTGATGTCATATTACAAAAAAGTATATTTATACATAATTAGAAAAGAAACTAAGGTTCAGTCAGTGGGTGGATCTGTACAGGTTGGGAGGAGTTGTGTGTGTATGTGTGTGTTGGGGTCAGTCAGATTGCAGTGCAGTGTGTTGGTGATGGCGCGAGTGTGAGCTGATGAAAGTGTTTGCATCCCCGCTCGCTATGCTGCTGAAGTCTGTGAGAGACACAGCCATCTTGGCTCCCGTGATTCGGTGTGTGTCGTTGATGAACGAGTCAGCGAGGCCCATTCGGAGGCGTTTGGAGGGGCGCTCACACTCCTTGCTGCTGCACACGCTGAGCTGGCTGAGATCCGACCGATACAGAGCCGAGTCGAGGACACCAAGGCAGCCAGCGTCACCACTTGCTCCGTAGCCTAGAGTAGCTTCATCGTGAGTCAGCGCTCCACGGTGGAAAGTCTCCAAAGGGGGGAAGTAAGACGAGTCCAAGCAGCTCACATCAGCCTGACTGCACACGGATGCCACGCTGTTACTCAGAACTGGAAATGAAGGAGTAAAAAAGTTACTGGAACTTGCCTGAAACGGTATTTGTGTAAATTAAAATTAGACTATAACTGCACAAAAAAAATGTAAAAAAAAAAAAAGCATCTGTGATAAAATGTACAAATTTTTTTTTTTTTTTTTATAAAAAAAAGACACATTCAAATTTGTAAGACATGCAAATGAAATATCCAGAAATAAGTATACTGGTTTATCCTCTAGCTATTTTTGCTTAAAATCGCAGAAGGAAAAAAGCTGATATAACCTAATAAACTTTTATCACTAATATTTGGAAGTGTTTATTCTCAAGCAAGTGCAAAATTATGAACTATACAGCCAAAATCTCAGTAAAAGTCTGAAGCAATTTTTATTTACTAATTGACATGTTGACTAATTTCAATAACAGCAGCTCTGACAGTAGTGCAAGCAGCACCATTAATGTAATCGTTCCAATACAATGTTTCTACAGTAACAGCTAATTCACAGGTACTTGTGCACCACATAATCTAAATCTAATGGATCTCAAGGAGAAACAATCGTCAGGACCCGAGGGCTTTGCACTTTGCAGTTTCTCAGGAACGACCACCCCCTTTATAGCTGCTATAACTTGTCCCACAACATTAAACATAAGTATAAACCATGAAAAACTCAAGGAAAAAAATTATAAACACGAGTTTGCAAATTGCTGTGGTATTAGAGAAATAAAAGACAGTGGGACATGCAGTTATCTCACACTGGGCCACAAGATACCAGTCCAGTGATGATTATTTTCCTATAAAAGCATGCCTGGTCGTGTAAATGGTCACGGTGTCTGCACTGTGGTGGACGATGCAAACGAGTACTCTTCTAGATCCTTTGCATTTCTTCTGTAGGGTAGTTGCAGAACCATTTAGTTTCTCAAAATGTTGTGGAACCTCTGCTACGATCAGCTTCCTCCATTTTGAATCTGATGCTCTATGAAGGAGCACCCCAGTACATCTGAAGTTGCACTGCTATGGGTTTGCATCACAAGAGTTCACGTAAATTGAACTTGAAGCAAATTTAACTTAAATCAGTAAAAGAAGCAATGATTTTCACAGAAAAATTTAATTTCTTAAGTAAAAGGGAAAGTGTCCTGTTTAATTGGTGGTCCAAGTAATAATGTTTGGATTTATGCTTGGAATGCATAAAGTCAATTCAGTTAAAGATCTTAAATCTGATACAAATATATTGTCCAACATTCACCTTCTAACATCTCATCACAGGCTGCACAGGTAAACTGGGAGACCTTGCTCATGGTTTCCTAAGAGTGCGACACTCACCTGTGAGGTCACTGGCAGTGATTGTGTTGAGAAGGCCGAGCTGCTGTTCCGCAGACACCTCCATCCTCCCTCCAGCTCCACCTGAGCACACGGACGAAGAGCCGTCTACTGCCAGACCCTCTGCCTCGTCCACTAACCGGTCCATCAGATCTCTGAGGAAGAAAACACAGCTGTGTCTATCATGTTTTTTGGGGAGTATTTTTTATTTCTTTATGTATGTAATGAGCTGTTTATTTTTGGCTGCTATGGATGATGGTATGTCCTACTAATTTTTTTTCTCCTGCAAATGTAGGTACCCTGAAAACATTTGCTTTTCTGGGTTATTGTTTTGCCATTTTTTTGCTAGCACCATAGCCTGCGACCACAGAGCAACAGGAAGTAAGAACCGACTGTCTACAGAAATTTTCCTAACACACTGAATGCTTTAAGCTTAGATGCTGCTCACCATTATAGATTAATAGTGCTATAATTAGGCAATACCATCTTTTTATGAACATTTATTCCAAGTCAAAAAAGCTTGAAGGCATGACCATTAGATATCTTTCTCTTTCTTAGGATTTGCTGTAATTTTTTTGTTCACAATAAGAACTTTTCCTATTTTTCTATCATATTCAGTAATAATTTACTGTAAACAATACGATTTACTTACGTCACACCAGGATAAATACTATATTTCTTTTTCCCAAACCGGTTCTGCTGAACAAAATAGTCAAAACGTTCAGACTTTTTCCACATGTAGTAAAAGGCTACACACTCTGCCACCGTCCTCGTTGGAACCTAAAAACGACAAAAGTGTAAAGGGGAATTAATTACAGAGAACTAGCAAACTAGCAAAAACTTAATAAACAAAATGTGCATCAGTGTTAAAACTTGGTCCAATTCAAATGAAGTACTGACCTTGTTTTTCTGAATTAGATGGAAATTCTTTTCATAAATCTGTAGCGCATGCTCAAAATTTCTACACTCTTCTTCGGACCATGGTGGTGATTCTTCTACATAGAAAACAGAAAACAAAGTGATGGATTACCATCATGTATCCAAATGATCTGGACACAACATCTTGTTTAATGTTAGGAAACTTACCTTTTGAGGATTTAGGATTACTGCAGTACTGCATTAGGGCCTCAGTCGTATTGTAGTTACATTTCACAAGCTCGTACAAAGCCTAGAAAGAGAGAGACATTAAGTGAGTCAGTAAATATATCTATTGATATGAAACTCACTTGAGACTATATGAAAATATGCTGAAAATATTTAAACATATCAGTATAACTGAAGTTGGCACTATACATAATGTTTGAATAAATCATCACTGTTGTCATAAAGGTTATCTAGGAAACTAGATGAAGTGTGCTCTTTGCAGCCAAGTTATAAACCTGTTCACTGTCTCGTATGTGTCCTCCGCAGGTAGAGTTCTCTGTGCAACCATCTGCTGTCTGAAACAGCGCCTTTCTGAGGTAGTCTTCCACCTTCCTCTCTGACAACACATCAGGACACCAGAGCAACTGATCCTCCTCTTCAAACACTGCAAAACACACAATCACACTCATTTAACTGACAATTATACCACCATATTTAAACAAAAATAAATAAATAAATAAAATAAGCAAAAACATTAAACTCAGGGGTGGACAAATTATAAATTAAAGCAGTGTGCTGCCCAGTCCCATGGTTTGGTTGCCTGGAAACCTACTTCAGGCTAGCTAATGTAATAACAACATATAATGAATTATGAAAGGAAATGAATGAGTGCATGATTATTATACTTTTCTAATAAAGTTTTCATTCCTTCAACAAAAAGTCAGCAAGTCACTGGCCAACATTTAGGTTACGAGATGTGGCGTTCTGTCCTCACATCAAACCTAAAAGATATTATATAAGTCTAGATAGTGTCTTTATTTTTGCGTGATATGTATAACCATGAGGTGATTGGGTATAGACAGCTTTGCCCTGGAATTTTTCAATTCTTTTCTCAAAAGATTGTTCCCAACAACAATAAAAACAAATTCTCTGACGATTCTCAAAAGATGGTTATCCGTGCATGCTAATTAATCTGACTAGTAAAAAAAAAAATTCTATCATTGTCTCTGATGTGTGTGGTGCAACAGGCAGTGAGATGTGAAACAAGTAGCACGAGCTGGTTACAGAATCGAGGTGCATCGCACCACAGTGAAATGCGTTAAGTTTAACACCAATGAAACCTTAAATAACCAAATGAAACCTTTTTTCCTGTTATTTGTCCACTGAGAGATTATGAATAAGAAAAAATCTAACAGCCACAACATGAAATTTGCTTGTCCTGGGTGTCCAAACTGGTGATTTGTCAACTCCTGCAACTTATTTTAAACTGTATTTTAAAATGCCATACTATTCCTTATTACACATGAAATTATTTATATCGTTATTTTCAACAGTCCCTCTTCTCCATTTAAAATTACATTTTTTGGCAACTCAACTAAGTCACTCACCCTTGTCATCAGAGTAGAAGCTCAGGCCCACAGGAACCTCTGCTTGGTACTGTGATCCAACCATTATTTCCTGCAAAGGAAGAAAATCAGCTCCATTTCCATTTTAACATCAACATAACAGTAAGGGTTTCATATACGTCTTCAGATGCTATAAAAGAACATGCCACTGGGGCATTATCCCACTTATATTATTCCAGCTTACTGTTTCGTATATTATGACACTGACCTTCCTTGAATCCTCTGGACTAAGACCATCCTCCTCTCCTTCAGACTCCTTATCACCGTCATAAGTAGTGTTAGCTGAGATCAGACACAAAGCACATCATGAATGGATTACTGACATTATAATAAGACAATGGATAAGATTAAACTAAAACCAGGCTAACAATGAATCATCATAAGAACCTCCAAAAACAGACGCAAAGCATGTAATGAGAGGATTAGCACCAACATAAGAGCACAGACTCAACCAGATTCAAGTGACGAAATCATTTCCAGTGTGGTTCTCATCTCTGTTTCACTAAAACCCCCCAAAGACAGATTAAAAATTATCCATGACATTTAAAATATATTCATCCATGATTCAATTCTTTGTTTACTTATGAGTGTATTATCTTTTATTTTTACAGCACACTAAGATTATAAATTCAAATGAAGCGTTAACACTACTACTACTAATAATACATTTTTTCCACTTATTAATTTTTTTTTTTTATTTTTACTTTTATTGAATGATTGATTTCATTATTTAATTACTACTACTACAACTACTACTAACAATAATATACTGTATTAGTATATTATTATATAATACTGTATTATATAATTATATAGTATTATTATAGTATTATATAATACTGACTATCTATATAATCAGTATTATATTGCTGGTTTACATAAATGATATTTAAATATGTTACAATAAAATATTCTGTAATAATATTTTATGGTGAACGAATATGACAGTTTTGGTGTAACATTTTTTCAGAAAGAGAGCTATCCATCTTTTTTTATTTCATATTTCTGTTGACTCACATCTGAGTGTTCTTGGGAAGAAGTCAGTGGCTTCATGGGAGGTAACAGAAGGGGTCAGATCATCAGCTGAAGACTGTGTTTCTTCCTCATAGTCTCCTGACAGCAGATCTTTGGCTATCTCTTCCTACAAACATGCCCAGAAAGTCATCTCAATTTTTATTTTTTTTTTTCATTGACTCAATTATATTTTATAAATATTATATTTATAATTATATTGCTATAACACCACACAGGTTACCTTATCCAGGGTCATGTCCGGAAGGTCATCAGCCAGTTCACCAGAAGAGCTGTCCATGCTCGACCCTGCAGCCGTGCTGACTGACGTTTCATAACGATAGAGGGCCAACAGCTCCTCCAGAGGCATATTCCCTTCCTACAATCAAAGCACATCGGACATGGCTTATTTAAGATGTTAACAATTATGCTGACTTTATTCACTGTAACTGTACACACGAGTTACACTGAGCAGAACTGCAAAACAGCAGCACTCAGTCTTCTTTGGTTTACATGGGAGGCTGTCTGTGGTAGTATACTTTCATGGCAATGTAAATCGTTTCTAATACAAGTTTCCAATAGCTGATTTCCACAGTTTTAATCACTCCTGCTGTTTTATAGCATTTCAAATACTACAGATAGTTGATGCCACCTCAACCTTAAGTAGAATGTAATGTACTGTACATCTGAACTGTTCATCTAGATTTTAATGAAATTTGATATTTATTCACTTAACTAAACTTGCTAAAATCACACTTACATAAAAGAATAAAACATGACAGGGTTGTGTGTTGATTATTTTCCAATAACAGGAAGTTATGAAGTGTTTTATTCTTCTTACATCACAACAATTTGTCAAAGATTACAATTTTTCATTTATTAATTAACAACACATTATGCTTTTTAAACATTTAAAGTTTCATTTAATGTTGCAGAATGTCTGTGTAACAAGTTAGTTCCTGTTAGCACTTATGTTATAGCAGCTATAAACAGCTAACACCCTCATCAACCTTTCTTTTTCCTCGTTCTAAGGCAATAAACGCAGTTTGGTATGTTACTGAGAAATCTGAAAGTGAAAAGTTCTCTGTTTGGAAGACTTTCTAGTGGCAGAAAACTTACTGACTGTAACAAAGTGCTGACACTGGAGACTCCTTCCATAAATGTTAAGTAATGTCTTGCAGCAGAAAATTCTACCATACCAATTATTAGTTTCTTTTTAAAATGACAACGTTTTTTTTTTTTTTTTTAATTTGTTTATTATTAGGTTTAGATTATGTGGCACATCCACCACACCACCAAATCCCAGGGGACGATTTGTTACTAAAGAAACAATAACATTAGTACGAGCACATTAACATAAACATAACATAAATGATTCGCATTATGGTCATATGGTCCGATGAAATATCGTCAGAGCTGCTGTTATAGAAAATTAATCAACATCTTCTGACCAATCAGAATCAAGCATTGTGGTATAAATGATATAATAACAAATAAACTGCATTGTTGGCAGCCATTAAAAAAGTTGCAAGTTCCCACCTTTGAAATCTCAATTTGACTGCTGATAATAAAATCCATGGTATCAGATTAGACAGAAGAGATAACACAGCTAATATTTAAAGTAGACTGAACATCTGAATAAAAGCTCACCTTCTCCAGATCCGCCAGTTCAGCGCTGAAATTCTTGTCTCCTTCCTGCGCCTCTTCCTCTTCTAAAGTCCTCTCATCGTCATACTCATGAACCAGCATCTCTGCTGTCGGGTCAAAGTCATGATCCTCCGAGGACAGAGAGCCAACTGTGCACAGAGAGCATTCATTAATTAACTGTTCATTAATTAATGGACAGACTGCAGGTTTCAACATGCAAAAATAAACCAGGCATGATATCCAATACAACATATTAGAAACAAGCAAAAACATTTTTACACTGGTACATACCAGGGCTTGAACTCCCGAGGGAAGCCTGAGGAGACACAAACAGATGTATTAACAACAAATTAGTTAAATATAAATCCCCCAAAAATAATCACAGTATGGAAGAAATGATGTTTGAACGCAGTCCTGGGTAAAAGCTAACAGTTCCACAGCGACTAGTCAAGAGGCCCTGATGTGAGCATCACTGGAGTTCAACAAATGTTTAATTTGTTACAATTTATTTCAAGCATATGAAACACAAATGTTAACAGTTGCACAAAAGCTCAGGTTTTGCGTTATGAAAACGTCTATCAGGAAGAACTTGGATTAGCATTTACGCTTTTTTTTTTCGCTAACGGATCAAACCTGCTTGTGTCCGAGCTGCGGGGAAAAAACATAAACAAACCTTCAGTGCACGAAATATAGCCGTATTTCACAATTCCCACATCTGCGCCACAAACAAACGGTTCCTTAACACGCAAATAACATCTAATTAAATTCAACTAATTCAATTCATGTTTTTTCCTCGAGTATTTAACCAAAAAATAAATTAGCGAGCGCAGTTTTGTCGGCCGTGTTTTTGCCGCGGCTCTGAGCGGACAGCTAGCGTTAGCTAACGGGACGCGATAGCAAAAAGGCCTATTGAGCCCTGTTACATCCCTCTATAAATACACCTTTCTATGGTCCATTTTCCAGACCTGTAAGAAAAAAAACAACGCGGTACAACAAATAAAAAGTGCTTTACATAATCTATATCTACAAAATAAAAATCCGTCCCTCGAAATTGTTAAATAGACGGATTTTACATCTGACACTTCTTTCCAGCTTTCCCTCTTACCTCCGCCATATTGGTAGCGTTAGCCTCATAGGCCAGCTCGCGCCCAGTACCCGGATGGACTCAGGTAGCCAATCGGAGCCCAGGCGGCGGTCCGGCTCAGTTTAACTCACGCGCATTGACCACTGACTTTTAAATATTCTGATTTACAAAAATAGAAACACGATTATTCCATATACTGTTTGGAAACTGCTGAGCTGATGCAATACTTTTCAACTTTGCATACAATTTTCTGTCCTCCAATATACTGGCCATCTGCTGTCACTCATTTGTATTTTTGCACATGGACAATCCTCTGATATACTGATATATCTTATAATGCTGCAACCATTCATTCTGCATTCTTGTCATACTGACACTCCTACTGTCATTCATTCATCTTCAGTAATCGCTTTTTTTATTGTTCATGGTTGAGGTGGGACCAGAGCTTCTTCCAGGAGCACTGGATGCAAGATGGGAGAATTCACCATGGAAGGGTTGCCAGTCCCTGTGTGGGCACCACACACACACACACACACACACACACACACACACACACACACACAAATCAATGATAACATTAAAACCACTGACAGGTGAGGTCAATAACACTGACCTGTCAAGGGGATATATTAGGTAGCAAGTGAACAGTTAGTTCTCAAAGTTGATGTGTTGGAAGCAGGAAAAATGGGCAAGTGTGAGGATCTGAGTGAGTCTGACAAGGGCCAAATTGTGATAGCTAGACAACTGGGTCAGAGCATCTCCAAAACAGCAGGTCTTGTGGGGTGTTCCCGGTATGCAGTGATTAGTACCTACCAAAAGTGGTCCAAGGAAGGACAACCGGTGAACCGGCGAATTGATCCACGTGGAGAGCAAAGGTTAGCTCATCTAGTCCAATCCCTCAGAAGAGCTATTGTAGCACAAACTTCTGAAAATATTAATACTGGTTAGGATAGAAAGGTGTCAGAACACACAGTGCATCGCAGTTTACAGCGTATGGGGCTGCATAGCCGCTGACCGGTCCGAGTGCTCATGCTGACATCTGTCCACCGCCAAAAGTGTCTGCAATGGGCATGTGAGCACCAAAACTGGACCATGGAGCAATGGAAGATGGTGGCCTGGGCTGATGAATCATGTTTTCCTTTACATCTTGTGGACGGCTGGGTGCATGTGTGTCGCTTACCGGGGGAAGAGATGGCATCAGGATGCACTATGGGAAGAAGGCATGCCGGTGGAGGCAGTGTGATGCTCTGGGCAATGTTCTGCTGGGAAACCTTGGGTCCTGGCATTCATGTGGATGTTATTTTGACACGTACCACCTAAATTATTGTTGCAGACCAGGTACACCCCTTCATGGCAACAGTATTCCCTAATGGCAGCGGCATCTTTCAGCAGGATAATGCACCCTGCCAGACTGCAAAAAATGTTCAGGAATGGTTTGAGGAACATGACAAAGAGTTCAAGGTGTTCATTTGGCCTCCAAATTCCCCAAATCTCAATCCAGTCGAGCATCTGTGGGATGTGCTGGACAAATAAGTCCAATCCATGGAGGCCCCACCTCGCAATTTACAGGACTTTAAGGATGTGCTGCTAATGTCTTGGAGCCAGATACAACAGCACACCAGAGGTCTTGTGGAGTCCATGCCTCGACGGGTCAGAGCTGTTCTGGCGGCATGATGGGGACCTACACAATATTAGAAATATATATATATATATATATATATATATATATATATGTGTATGTGTGTGTGGTGTGTGTGTGTATATATGTATATATAAAGATATAAGTTGTTTTTCATTTATTCATATGCTTTACATATCACATAAGTCCTCAAGTGTTCAAAAAAAAAATTAGAGGGACACTAAACACTAGTCAAGTCAGAATGATGCTGTTATATTATTTAGCTTTTTTCACTGTATCAAGAAAGGGTTTACTAAAGGGGTGGTAAGGCACAACTACCAAAAATTTTCCAGACTTTTGAACAGGAGTTTGTTCTACGTTTATCCACATGGTGGCAGTAAAACATATTACACTGGATCAGAAAAAAATATCTTCAAACTTTTTATTCCAACAGGAAGACAGGCATCCTGGAAGTTGTATTTCAGCTGAACTGAAATAAAGACATGTTTAAAACCAGCTAGACAGCCATGCCAAAATTTTCACTCTAACAAGCATATTTATAGTTGGCAAATGCAGCTACACATAAAATAAAGAAATGCACATCATGAATTTCTGACTCAACATCCAATCACAAAACATTTAATTCTAGATTAACAAATCAGCTGTCCTTCTGACACAACTGGTTCACTGTGGTAAGTCATTTTTCTTGTAACTTGACATTTTAAGAGTATACAAATTGAATAAACATGCAAGGTGCAAATTTCCCACTGGAAAAAAAAAAATCCTTTGGGTATCACAACCTATTAGCCATATTTCTTTCCTTTACTTTTATCAGACTGAAGATCTCTGCAGGACTAGTGGTTAGGCCTCACCACCGCAGCCCAGGTTCGATTCCCGGCCAGAGAAACAAACCCAGCCATTTAGGTTGCACATGACAGTACTCTCCCTGTGCCAGTTCCAAGCCTGGATAAAATTGGGAGCGTTGCGTCAGGAAGAGCATCTGGCATAAAAACTGTGCCAAATCAAATATGTGGACCAATGATCCGCTGTGGTGACTTTTATTGGGAGCAACTGAAAGAAGAACAACTTTTATCAGAATGAAATTTAACCTGTTCAAAGTGTACACCAATACAAGAATTCTTTGTATTAAAATTTCTTTTAAACATTTACTAAAATATGCAAATGTTGCAATAGCTAATTAAATGACTTTTGCATTACTGTATTTTTTTTTTTCTTTTATTGTGATAACACACTCAACAATATGTTATTGTTATCAACGGATAACATTTAGTCACATAACAGTTCATAATAATATTTAAAAAAACCACTATTGTACAAATTTAGCAGTTGTACAGATAAACGTTTCACTTAGAATCAAAATTACTCAATAAATTAAGAAAAATGATGCCAAAGTCTGGCTTTAAGACATGAAGGCTGAGAAAAAGGACTTGCCACATGGAAAACAATGTTACAATGAGACATAAAAATGGAAGAATAAACAATACATCAAAATGTATGTTATTCATAGTTTGGATAAAAGTATTTATATTAATAATTAATACTTTCTATATACATATTGTGGTTGAAAGTTGTAGATTAGCCAAAAAATCTGGAAGGAAGAAGTGGAAGGAAAAAAACACAGTTTTTGCCTGGCCTTAAATAGGACAAAGCAGTTTCCTTCTCCAGAATGAAAAACAAACAAACAAATAACAGAAAATGGCAAACTCATCTCCTAAGTTCTAGCATTTTGATGCTTTTTTAAAGCTTAAAAACAAACAGTCCTCTTCCTTCCTGAATAAATATAGACCATATTTGTCCATCATTGGCTATTCTAGAAACTCCTTAACATTTCTCACTATTCAGAAGTTTGGGATTTGAAATAAATTACCTTTGCTGACTCAGTAAAAGCAGAAATACATCAAAGTATACTTATGAGCCTTTTGTGTGGTTAAGTTAAGGCCACTTAAATGTCTCAATTCAAAGGGAGGTGACTCACATCATGATTTCCATTGATGATGTAATCATGGAGCTCAGCTTGTTACCACTTATTACCATAAGAGCTTTGTTCCGGACTCGGATGTGCTCGACCCTCATGACTGCACCCAGAGCACACTGACCTGGGTGCTACCTGTGTTTCACATCATTGTGTTCAGTGCATAATTCTCTCCCATACTATTCTCCTCTTAGACCAGGAAGTCCTAGTATAGTGTGTGAGACAGGCCTTAGCTATGCTCACACATGAGCAGAGTCGCCTCAGGATGCCTCTCCCAGAGTCTGATAGTCCTCTGTGGGAGAGTAATGCAGCCATGAGCATGTTTCCAGCTATAGATAAACAAACCATCACACTGTTTTCCTGCTGTATAGCTCAACCAGGCTTTGAAGTTTTAATGAACAGCAAGCAAGAATTGGGGATTCAATTATCATTTGTTACTCATCCAAACAAAAGATGTAGATCTTTAAAAAGGTTGCATGATGATGAGCAGATTCAATTACTCAAAATAACCTAGTCTTTCATGACCTCTCCGGATGAAAGTATAACACTGAAGCAGAATGAAGCCTGTTTATATTTGTCAAATGCAAATAGAGGTAAAACAAAGATGTAAAATAGGTCACGAATTCCTGACTTAAATTCATAAATCATATCATAAAATATTATTCTAGATTAATAGTTCAGTTTTCCTTCTGACACAACACAGTCACTGGGGTAAACCACAAGAGAATTGAACAAAGATGGTGGTGCAAATTTCTCACTGAAAATAAGGCCTTTGGGTATCACATGCTTTTTTTTTCTTTACTTTTATCAGAATGAAATGTAACCTGTTAGTGTACATCAATACAAGAAATCTTTGTGTTACAATTTCTTTCAATTTCATTTATTAAAATATGTAAATGAGACCATACTTTTATGCATTATCTTTGCATTACTTTGTGTACTATTAAAACATTTTTTCTTTTATTGTGACAATACACCCAGCCATCACATACTGCACAGTCACGTAACATTTTATCAAATTTTGAAAACACTATTCTCATTCATTTGATACATTGACAGAAAGTATCTCCCTTATAACAATAGAACAGGCAAATATTAATCTCCTTTATAACAATAGAACAGGCAAAGGCCACTGCTAGTGTTGTGTGTATGTGAAGTAGGTGTGCAGTGTATGACAGGATGATATTATGCTGACCAGAGCAGGCAATATGCTGTAATCAGGCAATTTACACCGAAGCTTAAAATAAATCCAACACCAACAACTTATCACTGGCTTCCTGACCACTTCCTTGTTTTGTATTTTCCCAAAATCTCTCCCAACACACAGTGATGATTTGAATAATGCTGATATCAAGTTTTTTTTTGCTCCTAATCATGTCTGAAAACAAGCAGGGCTCTAAAAATTGCAGTTATTGCTGTGAGCGAAAATATAATTCTAAATGAGATTACTTTTTAGGTGCAAATGGTGTTCTATTATCTATTACTGTAAAAAATCAAATAAAAATAAAAATAAAATCATAGCCCATATACAAAAGCAATATATTTTTGGAATATACTGTAGTATGCAAATATTTGAAGGTGACCCATTAAAAAACATACATGCTATGTTTTAGAATATACCTCAATATAATAATATATTTGATTATGATTGTAAATACATTCATTCATCTTCAGTGACAACACTATCATAGTTGGGGTCGAGGTGGATCCAGAGCCTCTCCTGGGAACACGGGGCACGAGACAGGGACACATCGCCCCCCAGATGAACTCCACTCCATCACAGGGCACCATGCGCACGAACATTCACTCACACACACATCTACAGGCAATTTAGAGTAGCCAACCCACCCGCCTGCATTTTTTTGGACAGCGGGAGGAAACCCGCTGCCCCTCAGGAAGCCCCTCAGGAACGAACCAGAGACCCTGGAGCTGTGGGGTGGCAACGCTGTGCCACCATGCCACCTATGATGGTGTATATGTTTCTTAAAAACAAACAGTATGTCAATACATGGGAAAAAACACAGCAAAACATTTACAAACATAACATTTTTTGTCTAAAAAAATAAATAAATAAAATAAAATGAATTCCCCTTTGGGATGAAATTATCTATCTATCTATCTATCTATCTATCTATCACCAAGTTCATTATTTATATTGCAGTATATTCTTAGTCAAAGGCCAAAAACAAATAAAAGGCTTCATGATATATGACAGCTCTGCGACGAACCCGACAGCTCTGACAAATTGAACCAGACAGCTGTTACTGGAAGTGCGGTTAGAGGACTTCCAGGTTGACAACCAACAATGTATTTTTGAGTACCTTCCTCAATAATGATATTTCACCAAAACAACCCTTAGATAATGCAATTTAATGTCTACAGCCATTAATAAGTTTACTATAAATGTACAAAATTACTAACCATCATAAAGAATATAATGATATATATGATATATAAGACCCAGGAGTTATGAATACACCAGGCTAGAAAGTATTTAATGTTTAATCTGGATGGAACTTTCAATATTCTCTGCAACACTATTCTGGTGTTAATAAGTAAAACATCTTCCATGGGTTGAGCTGTGTGAGATCCTCAGGATTAACATTAAATTAACATTAAATCAGCTGAGTGGAGATCTCAGAAAGGGCACCCAATGTAAATGAAATAAGACTGGGCTAAAATGCTGTTGAATTTATTTCTACTAAGAATGTAGTTTGACACATTCAGATCTATTTTGAGCTAAAAACTTGTATGTTTGTATACATGAAAACCAGAGTGTCCCGCAATGCACACCAGAAAAAGTTTTATTTTATTTTTACTGGGCTTTAACACAGCATCCTTTTGTCCTGCCTCTGCTTCCTGCCTCTCTGAGGAAGGAGGCCTCCTACGTCCTCTGCAGATGCTCCCAGCATCCTCCTCTCTCTCCCAGCTCTTCTCGAAATGCCAGCGAGTTGTCTGATCAACACTTCGGCCCTCTAGTTCCTCATTAAAAAAATATATGGTGGGATGCAAGAAACAAACTCATGTAATTATTCCCTTTGCCGTAATTCAGTTATAATTAGTTGGATTTGACCTTTATGTCCATTGGAGTGTGTACAAGGATTTATCAACTATTGCTTTCCAGTTTATGTAATGTAAGTGGTGTGTCGATTATGCTGGCAGGAATATTACAAATGCAGTCACGGAGGGTTAAGCACAGAGGCCAGCACTCATCCAACGCGTCATTAATGCAGTAAAACACTGACTCAGTGGCTAAATGAAAATATGTTCTAAAAAGCGAGGAAGAGAAGGATGGAGAGGAAGCATACCATAGATGGCAGGCCGGGGTTATTCCTCTGAGTGTGAGTCAGTGTTCAGAGCATGTGGGTGAGTGAAAACCCCTGCAATGATGATGGAGTTCCCTAGTGATGCCTAGCCTGAGAGATACATCTGCATTTTGGTATTGATGAGCTTAACTAGTTACAGAGTTAACAGCACAAAAACAATATAAGGTTAAGAAATACAGTACAACTGAGATAGACACATTACACAAATACCTTTTAGGTCTAATTATCACCATTCATCCATCTTCAGTAAATGCTTTATTTTGATAAGAGTCGCAGTGAACCTGAAGCCTATTCCAGGAAAATTAGGTGGGAATACAGCCTGGACTGGACACCAGTCATACCATGCACATATGCGTAGCCAAATCACCTACAGTACCAGCATGTTTTTGAGAGGTGGGAGGAAAGTGGAGGTCAAATCCAGAGGTCACACATGCAGTCACGGGGACAACATACAAAACTCTGCACGGGCAGTAACCAGAGCTACAGATCAAACCAGTGATCGTGGAGCTGTGAGGTGGCAATGCTACCCACTGCACCACCATGCCACCCCAGGTCTAACTATCAAGTCAAGTGGGTTTTAATCGTCATTCCTCTATATAGTTTGTATACACAGGAATGAAATGTTGTTTCTCCAGGACCATGGTGCAACACATAACAGTACGCAAGACTACATAGTGCAAATACGCAACAGAGGAGTGAGAGGAGTGCAGGACAGTAAATACACAGTACAATAAATGTGCAGGATGATAAATATACAGAACATGGGCTGTAACTGTAAACTACTGAGTAGTGTGGCAGCAATAAGTATAGCAGCAATATTGGCAGCAAAACGAGTTCCATAAATATAATTCCATAGTTATGTAGCAAAGTATATGCATTACATATTGTAATTGCATGTTATTTTTATTTTAATGATCATTGTGTGGATCACAGATCTCCAAAAATGTTTTAAGGCACCTAGCAAGCAGCCTTCTCTGTATGTTTTCTCTGTAGTCATTTTTTGTTGGATACAATTCATTCATTCTGCACTGAATTTACATAATTCAAATGTCTACATAATTTCCACATTAATAAAATAACAATTACTGCCAAAAGGGAATAACCTAGGCTCCTCGGTGGTGCAACAGAACAGTGCTCATCTACTTGACTGGAGTTTGTGAGTTCAAATCCTGATGATGGCACAGCCATCTGTGGCCAGAAATCAGGAGAGTAAATTGGCCATGCTGTCTGGAATGGGGATGAGGGATGGCATTACTCTCTCTTTCCTGTCAATCAGAATGACACTAGCTAATTGCTGGTGTCTGTGAAATCTTATACACAGAAGAGGGCAGATAGAAGTTTATTCCAAGTGTGTTACACTGCCCTGTGATGCAGCATGAGTTTGAAAAGAAGCAAATTATCTGCAATAAAAGATGTGTATTTATATGACATTAGTAAAATACTTAGCAACCTTAATATACTTAATAACCTTATATTTGTTTAATCTTAATCTCATAATGAAAAATATTTCTTCATCTATATATCCCACACAATTTTTAAAACTCTTGTTTTCATCGCTCATATTGTAGGTGATTGATTTGATTATTCATTCAGGTAAAACTTTGTTTCAAACTCAGACCTCCGCCACTGTGTTTGGAGAAATCATTTACAAGGATGTCTAAATATCAGCCATCTGTGTGTGTGAGGCATACTCACGCTCGTGGGAATGTCCTAACACGTTACGGACTGACTGTGACTGAAATGAAAATGTGCTATGACACTGCTTAGTCACTGTGATCACAAATGGGGAAGCCAGTAAAAAGCTGATGTCATCTGTAGGTGCAAGTTTTGTTACCTGGCAAAAGAAGAGAAGTTGAACTTAGGTCACTTTATCATCATCATCATCATCATCATCATCATCAACAACAACCATCCACTTTAAAGCAAAGTAAAGGGAAATCACCCCTTTTAGATGAATCAGACATTTAAAAGACAAAAATGTATGAGAATGCAAACAAGGGAAATGCCAGATGTCTGTGGCTGTGCAACATTTCTGTTTACTGTAGCAACTCAAGTGGCATGCAGATGAAACAGATTTCAGCTTACAGATATTTGCAGCTAAAAGGATGTTCATCACTGAGATACGTGTGATTCTATATTACAGACAATTGCATGTAAAAGCATATTTGCATAAGCATATGCAACACTGTTTTATGCTGTGTTTATAATACTTGAGATCGTGCAACATGTCATATATTAACATATCAGTCCAATATCTAACATATCTGTCACAGAATGTATTAGTAATGCTGGACACAGATGCAATCTGTGCAAATTGTCACACAGGCAAAAATGATACATGTGACATCCCCATTACTGATTATGTCAGATGTTTAATGTGTGATTGACTGTTATTTGCAGAAAATTCTGGTAGGATGGTCAATCTTTGCATTATTCCCACATGTCTGGACTATAATTATAGGCTTAGTAAATAAATGGTCTTTAAGACACATGTTTGTCTTACTATCCCTGTGAGGACCATCTACTGATATAATTTTCTAATGCAACTAATTAATGCTAGGCCTACATCTAAATTTAACCCTAACCTCAGTCATTTGACTCTTTTAGCTTTTAAACAAAAGGTGCAGTGTTTGTTAAAAAAAAAAATAGTTTTCCATGTGTGGACCAGCCAAATGTCCCTACAAGGTCAAAACTATCAGATAATGCTATCCTTATGGGGGCATTTGGTCCTTACCAAAATATAATAGCCCCCAGCTCCACCCCCAACCTACTGTCCCATGCACACACGTACTACATACACTGTACATTTACAAAGTTGAAATACCAACATGCCAAAATTACTGAAAGTGTATTTCTATGCTGGGAATGAATAATAGCGAAGGTCAGGCAAGGTTGCCAAGTCTGTGAGAGAAAGCCAGCTGATGGCCATTCAAAACCAATTCCAGGCCAGCTCCTAACCTCAAAATCTGACCCTCCCCAAACATTTAGCAAACTCCAAGATCATGACTAGCTTTCTCAGATGTATTGTAATAGGTACAACACAATACAGTATGATTTAAAAAAAAAAAAGAAATCAGTATTAAATCTATGCAGTTTTCTGTATTAATATATACACAACACATACACATAAAAAAGAACAGCAACAAAAATGAATAAATCAATTCACACAGAGCAAGCCTCTTCATAGAGTAAAAGTAGTCCAATATTTTTATTATTATTGTTACTGACACCACCATTGCATTTCCCTTACAAAGAAGTCAACTTTACACATGAACTCTACACGGGTGGATTTTTTGGTGAACATTTGGGTGAACATGTGGCTTTACTTTTCACATGTGATCTCTCACATGAATAATTCATTTTCACACTTGATCACATATTGTTCATGTCATATGTTTTACTTGAGCTCACTTGTGCAATTTCATAGACTAACATTGTGAAATGCACCTCGACATGTTTTTCATGTGATCACATAAATAGTCATATAATCACATGTGAAAGAACATATGCTCACTTCTGAAATGCATGTGTTTTTCTTCCATAAGGGATGTTAATTTACTGCATTTTAATTGTAACCACAGCCCACATGCATATGTATTAAACTGTGCATTTTCATGTTAATGTTCAAATCCTTCAGTTTACCAAACATGTATATAATTAATCTGAAGTAATCTGAAAAAAAAAAAAAATCAATCCAAGACAAAAGAAGCACATATCCACAGACCTGGCAACCCTGCTCAATATGGCATGACCAGCTGCTTCCCAAAACAATCAAGTGGAAAAGGAAAAACAGGATCCAGAGCCGGGAACTCCCTTTGCCTCAGTTGACTTTCTCATAATCAGGGTCAGAGGCCTTTGCTGGAGGAAAAACAACAACAGCAACGTCATTGGTCATGTTATAGTGAAATATCAAAACATACAGTATGATGAATAACACTATTACACTTAGTTCAATACTTGTACTTTTTTCACTGTTTGTCATTCATCATGTCCAGATTTTTTGCAAAATGAGAGATGTTACTTTTTTTACACTGGGAGCAATTTCATGCTATTTAAACACAGTCTAAATGCAGAGATGCTCCGGAAGCGCTGTTCACACAATGATTTGGTTTTCACAGTCCATCTAGCCCACTATTAGAAATAAAGCCGGCTGCCGCATGACTCATCTCAGCCATAATTAGCTTGTGAGTTTTGTACTTAAAATTTACTTGGCAACTCTGCCTTTAGCCATATTGAGCTGTAATCCTCAACATGGAGAAAAGCGCATTAGAGACTTTCTACCTTCACTGTGCCACTGAAATACTCTTACTCACGGCATTGCTACCAGCGTGCCAAATAAAGAAAAATCTAATGAAGCCAGGCTGCAGTGAACTATGTTTAGTAAGTTTGTATGTGCTCTGTATGCTCATCCATCCATTTTCCATACCTGGAGCCTGGAGCCTAACCCAGGGAACTCCGGGCACACCCTCGATCGGGTGCCATCATAGGGCACAAACGCACACACATTCACAAACTCAATCAGTCTTTGGACTGGGGGAGAAAACCGGAGTACCCGGGGGAACCCCCAAAGCATGGGGAGAACATGCATACTCTGTGCACACGAGGCAGGATTCGAACCCCCAAACTCAGAGGGTCAATGTAGATCCAGAGCCTATCCTGGGAACACTGGACACAAGGAAGGAGTACAGTAAATGGGACAGCATTCCAGTACACAATCATGCAATTATCTAATCAGCTGATCATGTGGCAGGAGCACAATGCATAAAATCATGCAGATTCAGGTCAAGAGCTTCAGTTATTGTTCACATCAAACATCAGAATGGGAAAAAAAGAGATCTCTGTGACTTTAACAATGGCATGGTTGTTGGTGCCAGGTGGGCTGGTTTGAGTATTTCAGAAACTGCTGATCTCCTGGGATTTTCACACTCAACAGTATGTAGAGTGTGATTTTATACATTGTGCTGCAGCCACATGGTTGACTAATTGCATAACTACACAAATGAGCAAGTGTACAGGTGTTCCTATTAAAGTGGACGGTGAGTGTATATGGATTTCAGAGGTTGAGAAGGATAAGCTCCATCAAAGGGCCACACATCATTGAATTGATTAAAATCTAAAAACATTTAGGTAATATTTTCAGTAAAAACATCCTGCCCCTAAAAATGTAGACGTGCAGAACTGTCACATCACAGCAAAGTGCTTATTCACTTCCTCTGTATAGAAAAACTGTTCCAATATCCTTCAGCTTTATTATACTAAAAACATCTTAAAGGTGAAAGGAAATTTTTTCAAGGAACAGTTAAAATCCAATGAACAGTGGTGCTGGCATCCAATAATCATGTCCCCTTCCTCTTCTTTTTAATTAATTCCTGTTTTCCATGCATGTTGTTTGAGAATACCTACCTTTCAATATGCATGCATGTGATATGAATTGTAAAGGAGATTTGTAAATTGTTTGTTGGTAATGAAGATACTCACATTGCCTTTCTTCTGAAACTGATAATGGTGTGTGTTAATGCGTACTTGAAAAAAGCTAGTGGGATAGGGAGTTGGTGTAAAGGCGGCTGTAAGAACTGTGTACACTGCCTGGCCAAAAAAAAGGTCGCTGTTTGGGTTTAAATAAGCAAATATTTAAGAGCCTATGATTGGATCATTACTGCAGTGATTAATATGTTTCAGCTGGCAACAATTCTTGCGTGTCAGGGTAAGAAGGGAAATGCATGAAGTGATTCACCCGTCATGCATAGTGCCTACTGTACAAGCCTCTGGAGGCAGTGTTATGATCTGGGGTTGCATCAACTCGTCAGGTCGAGGCTCAGCCTCATTGTCTGGCAATAAAATGAAGTCAGCTGAGCACCTGAATGTACTGAATGACCAGGTTATCCCATCAATGGACTTTTTCTTCCCTGACGGCACAGGCATATTCCCGGATGAAAATGCTAAGATTCATCAGGCTTAACTTGTGAAAGAGTCGTTCAGGGAGCATGAGGAATCATTTTCACACATGAATTGGCCACCACAGAGTCCTGACTTTAACCCCATTGAAAGTCTTTGGGATGTGCTGGAGAAGACTTTACGGAGTGGTTAGACTCTCCTGTCCTCAATGCAAGATCTCAGCCAAAAATTACTGCAACTTTGGATGGAAATAAATGTTGTGAAGTTGCATAAGGTTGTTGAAACAATGCCAGGAAGAATGCGTGCCGTAATCAAAACTAAATGCAGTGCAACAAAATATTAGATTGTGCGACTTTTTTTTTGGCCAGGCAAAAAAAATATATATTACTATGAAATGCAATCTGTCAAATATCTGACTGCCAATTTGTTCCTTGGAGAATTTTGTTCTAAAACCATTCAGTTTTAAACTTAAGTCACAGGCTTCTAAAAAAAGGACAAGCACAGAACAGAGAAATTAAGGAGTGATAGATTAATAACATGTTAAAAATTTAACAGGGTTTTACTAATTGACATTTCAGACCATCAGGGCAATTTTCTTCTGGAACTGTAAGGGTTTTCTGTGTGCTAGTTTCATAGCTAAGTACTAATTACAAAGTCGTCACTTTGTAACTATGAATTATGAATGAATTACCCTACGCTTGTTTGTAGCCTATAAAAGGTCCCTGCTTCTTTACGCTCGTCTTCTTTCCCATTATTGTCTTGCTGAGGAAACTGAAGAAGCAGATTCAGGAAAATAAGGAGTGCTCAAAAATCACTGGAAAGGATTGCACAACATTATGATAAATCCTCTCCATTAAGGAAAGTGTGTTTCATGCCCCTTGGGTGATGGTAGCATTTGGAGACACATGGCTTATTGTTTATGTTGGCATGCAGGAGTGTGATGGTAGGGTAATTCATTCATTCATAATTCATAATAGTTTATAAATTCTAACTTGTGAATTGTTGATGTGGTCCAGAACATAAAGGAGTAGAACAATAGCATGGCTCTCTGATTCAGCAGTGGACAGACAGGCCATTTGGTCACTCATGTTGTCGAGAAGGGCTAGTGGATAATGTGATGTAGTTGTGGAACAGAACAGCTCTGGCAGTCCACCACTTAGTCACAGAACCATGGTATATGTAGTCTACAGATTTTCATAAAAGCCTTTATAAATTTGTGACAACAAAAACAAATTGAAAACAAAATTCAATGTTTAGGTCCTTTTTAGGTCCTCCAGATATCTTAAAAGTCTCTGTGACCTTATCAGTATCAGTGGAAGCCCTTTACATTATCACCATCATGTCTCACCCATCTCTCTAGTAATTACTAGCAAACAGAAACAAGTACTTCAGCAGAAAACACTACTTTGAAATCTGCACTGTTCAAAAGCTTCAAAAGGCTCCTCATGGACATGAGAAACTTTGAAACAGGCTTGCGAAGGTCTTTATTCTGCCCTCTTCAACCCTCATAAACACACACACATACTTCAGATACACAGATATCGATATTTGTCTTATGTAACAAAGGATATAGTCTGAAGGAGTCGTGCTCTGAGTATTTTTCATGCCATTTCACTATCAGTTAATATTATGAGAAAAAATAACGGTCTTATGCTTGCAAATATGTAGCAGTTCACACAAGTTATATGAAAAGGCATGAAGCTTAGTGTGCAGAAGGTCAGTATTAATATCTTTTGTTCCAATTTCTTTTCTTTTTTTTTTTTTTTTTAAAGTGAATGGAAATGTCTCGTTGATAAAATTTTTTTCATAAGCTCAGACAAATTACTCTCATACATATGATAACATAATTATCATGATAATAATGTTAAATGATGATATATCAAAGATCATGCTATGAAACCCTACAAAAAGGCAGAATATAAAAAAGGATTCTTGGCAGCTCATTTGCAAAACTGCTTATGCAGAAGTGACAAAAGGGGTGAACTTCCAGCAGGAAGAGGGTCAACAGGCAGAGTTCCCCAGGATTTCCTCATCCTCGATACTGGGCATCCATTATTGTCTTCCTCCAAATTCATACACAATATGGCCAAAGGTATGTGGACACCTAACCATCACAATCATATGTGCTTGTTGAACGTCCAGTTCCAGAGTTTGATCCCCCTTTGCTGTTATAACAGCCTCCAACAGTTTGGGGAAGAACCACAAATGGCTATGATGCTCAGGTGTCCACATACTTTTGGCCATGTAGTGTATCTAAAAAGTTCACTAACACACTTTCTTCTCTGCAGTGGTGTGTAATACTGTAAGATAACTTCACTTTGGTTGAGATAAGAACTCTATGTTATTAAGCTTTCAAATTCACCTTAATTAAAGGATCATTTCATTAAACTGGATGTAGATAACAAGACGGAGGGGACATTTGAGAAAGGGAAACTAAACATAATATAAACCAATTTTGGTCAGTATGGAAACACAGCCCTGGGTCCAGTATGGACCAACCCAGGAAGTGTTGTTTTTAACTCAGCAATGTTGGGTTAGGATGTTGACACAGCTTGCTGTGTTTATGTTTTTTTAACCCAACAAGAAAATGTTAGAGAAAATATAAGGTAATTTTTTAACTAGCTTGAAGTAATGATAATGTTATGTAGCAGCCCAAAACATGTTAACTGTAAGTATAATTATGTAAGAATTTATCTAATCTTTAAAAATTTCTTAGAAAAAGTAACAGTAAAGCTAGCATACTTTTCGTCAGCAGGCTAACATCGGTTATATGCCAAACTATATGTTGAATAAGTTGTTGCTTACATAAAGTATACAGAAATATAGTTTCAAAAAGTTTCAACCAAATTATAAATAAAGTTAAATGTAAACAAAAGCTTACACTCAAAGACATTTCTTGCAGTTGCAGCTGATTTTTTGCTCATTGCTGATTTGTTGTGACAAGCACAAAATGCCAGAAGCAACGGGGCTGTAACATTTCAGGTCCATGTCCCCAGCCCAGCATGCTGGATTATCTATTATCATCCCAATTTGGGTCATGCTGACCCAACTACCTGATGTAACCGGCTAAATCCAGCAGATGAGTTGTAAAAATAACACAGTTTTAGAGTGTGGGGAAAATAAGCATGTAATCAGCATGAATGCAGAGCCATGTTGATGAAAGATACCCTTCTGAGAGCTGTTCTCTTCACACCCTTCTTACAGGAGTAGTCCACCTGATCATTACACCTGTGTCCACTTACTCTCTAATTGCTCTCTTCTTCACTTATCTCCAGTTTCTTTTCTCAAATCCTGTCCTGTCATTTCCTTTGATCATTCTTGATTCAGATCTGAATAACTAACCAGGCATGACAGGGCCCTGTTTGTGATGCCAGCGTGCTGACAGCAAAGCCATGTTTCATTACGATCACACTGCTCTCTGTATGCCTACAGGACATTGAGTAAAAGGTCTGCTAAATCCAATCCTCACAGCTCCATCTACATCTTTCATTTAGGGCAGTTGGCCTTTAAGGCTTCATATGAAAGGTGAAATTGTTGTAGTGCAAGCTTTTGAATCTGGTGTTTGGATATTCAACATCATATCACAACACCCTTGTATCACTGCGCAATATTTTTCATCATATTGCATAGTGTGCTGCTCAAATCAATGCCCTGGAGAAGAATTTGGAAACAAAGCTTTTAATCAATCTCCTCTGACTGCAAAAAATTAATGATCATTTACTACTAGTGATCAAAGCAGCTATGAGTGATAAAAGGTTTCCTTGTGCATGTCTTCCAACAATCAGATGAGGCAATTTTCTTGTCAGCAGTTCATTAGCAGTGCTAAGTGTGCCCCGGTGTTTTTTATGGTTTTTATATTACTTTCAATGTCAATTGAAATTTAGTTGGCTCACAAGTGGCTCAGTAGTCTAAAGCAGTCAGGTTGAATTTGCAAAGAAATGCCAGTTATTAAGTGAAGTCCACAAAGACTGTAGCTTTATTAATGATGCTTGGCACACATCTAAAAAAAAAAAAATCTAATTAGCCAGCTATCTACTGCTACCACTCAATTCCTTAATAAATCGCAGCTCGTAATTGCCTCCTTTTTGCTCCACTGGCAAATAAAATCTAGTGTGACCACCGCTTAGGCGGTAGCCTTATCGTTAGAAGTCCAGAAGTTTCAATTTCCATGATGCCATAGTCTGTTGGACTGGACGTTCAAGAGAGCATAACATTCCCTGCTCTCTGGGTGGAAGGGATGACATTGCTCTTTCTCTTGTCATTCAAAGTGATGTTAGGCAATCACGGTGGAGAGCTCATGTATATGGAAAAGTGCCCTTTAATGTTGCTTGAGCAGCATTTTGAAAAAAAAGATGCTTTGGCTCCACAAGTCCTTTATTTGAGACATAGCTTTTAACTACATACAGTAGTATATGTCAATTGCGCATTTCCAAAAACATTAATGCTGCAATTTCAATGTGAAAATATTGTGTGTGTAGCACAATATTGACAAAATATGGATCAAACCTATGTATTATTCTAGGCAGTTTTTTGAGTTTTAACACTAACCAATTTCCTTGGAAATCAGTGTCACATTGAGCTGAATTATGGGATTGTTTCACTATTTTGCAAGGGTTAGTACATTTAATGCGATTGCTAATTTATTGGGCTTTGTTGGACTTGTTATTTTTAAAAGTATATCAGCGAAAAAGGGGGTGTATCAGAAACTTCAGAAGGATGCCAAGCAGCAGTGCATGAATAAAATTAGTCTTACTGATGGTGCAGATCCAAACAAATTCCTAAATAGAATTGAGTAATGGTCTGGACCTGCTACCTCCTCTTACATTTCCAGGCATCTTTTCATATCTGATGCGTGGTTTGAGTGCTTATTCTAGTCACCATGTACAGTTTGCAAACGCATGGTTAGACAGTACATAGTAACCTCCCACTGCCATGTCATTGGATTTGCGCTGTATTTGGTCTGTGGTTTCATTGATGGATGTGGTCAAGGAGGGCTGACAAACTGCATAGCAAGAGATGGTACAGTCAGTAACGGTAGACTAACCTATATGGTAGGTTCACCTAATAAAGTGGCCACTGAGTACTTAAATTAAATAGCACTTTGTTATTTTAAAAAATGTTGTCCAACAGGGTTTTTAGGCTGATTATACTCTTAGTTCCTGACCTAGTGAACCAGTATGAGGACGTATTTATAGATAAAGATGTCAAAGCACTTCTGTAAGTTGTCCTGGATGAGGGCATCTGCCAAATGCCATAAATGTAAATGTCATTGTAAATGAGTATATATTAAATACACTGAATACTTCTTAACTAACTCAACATTTCAGTAACAGAAATTAATTTATGCCTGATTATTATTTAATTTTAGTTTCTGACACAATAGGCTGCTACTTATTCTACTATTAGGTGTAGGTATTAATTTAATTTACTATATTGCTTTATGTCAGTTTACAAAAAAATGTTTTTGTTGTGTTAGATTTCATTAGCCACATCTATGGTGTGTTCTCAGTGTGTAGGTGTTTGACTGTAGGTCTGGAGAACAAATCTGTTGATAGTTTTCATGTTATCTGGAGCACACAGGCAATTACATCCCAATGAAAGGAAAAGAACCTCTGCCTGTGTGTATGTGTGTGTGTGTGTGTGAGAGAGAGAGAGAGAGAGAGAGAGAGAGAGTTGTAAAATAGTTTTAATAGCTCCGTATTCATTAGCGTTCATTAGTTCATTAAACAGAGAGGGAGAGAGATGAAGCAAAGTGGTACCAATGCAGTAAAGTACATTTAATAGCCCTATGTGTTTCATTGTAAGAGTGTATGCATGTTTGTGTTCTTCTGAGCTGAAGATTGGTGTTCTCTCTCTGCACCATGTGAAGACTGAGTACCAGTACCACCCCCATCTTCCTGTCTGACACACACACACACTCACACACATACAGAGTTGATCCTCCCCCAGTCCACCTTGTTCTTTGCTTTCTGGCTGAAACTGAAGAATAGCTCAATCAGCAGGGTTACACATGGTCCATGCAATATCACGGACAAAAAAGAACACATGACGGTAGCAATTGCTTTGTACCAAATACTAGGCTTTAATCCTTGTAGCTGCAGACTGAATACTAATTATGAAGTGAATGGTGATAGACTGAGGACAAATTGTCCTACCTACTGAGATACCTTACCAAGGGTTTCTGTGCATGCATAAAGTTTTAAGTTTTTGGAGCATGTCTATAAATTCATCCTTCTTCCTATAATTGAAAAGCATTTATATAGTTTCTATAGTTCTATAGTTTCATACAGAAGGCATTATGATGATTTCAGTGAGGCATATTTGAGAATTAACTGCTGACGCTTCGCTGCTGCATGTGCAAAAAGGAGACACAGCACAAAAACAAAAACATCAGAAAAAAACAGGAGAGGGAGGACCCAATCATGATGATTTAATAAGTCAACAATGCTATAAAAAAAAATGTCAGTGGAGGATGCCAAGCACGTGTGCATGCGAATGAGTGTGCTTCAGAGACAGAAGAGTGATAGAGAATGAATGAGCGATAGAGAGAGAGAGAGAGTTTGCCTAATGTGAGTTTGTGCCTTATCATTATCCCGAAAGTACTAGACAGCTTGAGGAGACAAATGCCAAAGTGTGAGTGCATGTGCCAATGTGTGAATATGTGTGTGATAGTGCTTTTTTTTGTCTGAGGCACTCTCTCTGCGTCATTTCTGACACCTGTTTCCTGCCCCCTGCCATGCTTCTGTATGACCCCCCTACGCCTACGGCGTAACAGCCGTCCTCTCGTTAGCACACACACAGCAGTGAACATGGAGCTGGCTCCTCCACAGCTTGCTGACTCACCAGCTTCAGTGGGAGAGAAAAGCCAATCACAGCTGTACAGGCAGGGAAAGTGTTGCTTTACGCACTGAATGAGAGCCACTACTGCTGCACACAAATGAGCCAGCTCAAAATAAGGAATTCTTGTTGAGTAATTTCCCTCAGGTTCATTTATTTATAGACAGCTTGATTGTTGTGCCCCTGGCCTTAATATAAAAAAAATATCTTCAGCATCTAAATGGGAATCACTAATATATTTCTATTTTCTTAAAGCTGGCTACTTCTGCTGATGTCACTGGCACTTCCAACATCATTACTTTGATGTCCACACTGGCCACTTTATCACACCTTCAATAAATGTGCGCTTTGTAGACCTACAAAGTATACACAGACACACTCTCAGGGAAGATAGGTACAAGCACTTGTCATTACACCTAATGGTACATTTTGTACCTTTACCTAAAGGAACATATAGTGAGGACAATTAAGTAATCAGATGCTTTTGTTCTGGTTATTTAATACTTCCAGGGCATTTATGGACTTATAAATATGAACAAAACAGTTTATATTCATAAGCATAAAAAAAGACTTTAAAAAATGAAATTCATAAGGAAAATATTCAGACACTATGCTAAATAATATATATGTAAAGCTTGCATAAAATAAATCAAGTTCTAGATATAAATGTTCTAAAAAAAATGTTCTTGTGAAAAATGCACCTGGTGTCAACTTATAAGACATTGTCATTAGTTAAGAAGATTTCATGTAAGTATCATGGGTGTCTCTTAAAGCTAGCAATCACTTGAGCAAAAAAAAAAAAGGGACAGTTGCATGCTATGGTGATAAGCTTGCCTTTCATGTCTTGATAGCCAGATGACACTGGAGTGACCTTCACCGAATATCATATCACCCAATTTTGTAAACCAATTGACTGCTCGTTCACCACTCCATGTTGTGCCCAGTAAGTGTCCTACAATGCTATTTAGACTGAATGTTGGCCATCTGATCCTCAGACCAACTGTTCAGCTGTCATGGAGGAAGAACACAGGAGTTCCCTCGTCTAAACAGAGACTGGCCTACTACTTGCTGGACATCATCACCATGGAGTATAGAGGGGTTAGATGCTTGTATTTTATATTTTATATTTTGTGTGTGTACATGATATATCTTGCTACTGACCATGCTGCTGTAACACAAGAATGGGATCAATAAAGTATATCTATCTATCTATCGATCTCTCTATCTATCTATCTATTGACCCCTAACATGACATGGCACTCTACAAGGAGTGTCTCCTCTTCACGGGCATGCTACTTCAGGAAATCTGCACTGCTGGGCATCACCATGAACTTTCTCCAGGTCCTCCAAGGTTAACATCATACTCCCAGTGGTATCAGTGTCTTAAGGTGTGTCAGTTCCTCATGACATTGTGGCATACATTATCCAGGTGATTCTCACTGCCTCTGCCAGTTAGGAGGAGAGAAGTAGAACTCTAGTTACATATGTTGGGTTCCTTGTCATTTGGAACCAGCACTGACCTGGTGAAAGGTTTCTGGGAAAGATGGCTGTAATGCACTAATATGTATTGCAAATACTGCATCATATGCCTCTTTCTGACTTCTTTCTTACAGAAGGTTTCAGCATGCATGTGCACCCACACAAGAAGGTACCCAGGTGTTTCTCCCAGCCCATTACATTTATCTGAAGTTTGTAGAACTAGCGTTAATAATTACATCAATGTCATTGGTAGGTTAAATAACAGTCTACCAACCAAAATGTCCAGTCAACAGCAGTCTTGAGCTCAGAAAATGAGAACTGATGGAGGGCTAGTGAGAGATTATCATTGTACACCTAGAAAGCACACCAACAAGGTATTAAACATGTCTTATAAAGCCAGTAAAAGTAAAGATGCCAATAAAGTGTATAATCAATCAATAAGCTCATCTTTAGGGGCAGGAGGGGCTGAGCCCAAACATATATATCATATTATCATATCAAATATAACCAGTCAACAAATCTTCATAAAGTCTTAATTCACAACTCCATACATTTTGCATTCCACTTAAATAATTACCTCTACTGAGTGACCTATGATAAAAAAAAAAAAACCTGCTATTTGATAGACAAGCCTAATGTTCCTTTGATTTCTACACCTTTCCAGATGTTGCATAATCTGCTCCATTTAGTTCCATGGAGTTATTATTGCACCTATTGGTCAAAAATGAGAACTGCAAAAAGTGCTAATGGAGGCCCATTGGGGCAGGAATCACTCTCCCCCATGCTCGCTCTATGAATATTTTCAGTGGTGGAGGAGCAGCAGACAGAATGGTTAATGTCAGGGTTACCAGTGTCATGAACTGTATGCCAAATTGGGCTAGTTTAAAATTACCACAACCTCCATCCTAAGATCTTGTGTAATGGCAAATAATTGGAATTAAATCTAATAAATTTCTGCAAACAAAGACAAAGTGTAGTGCAGACAATTGTAAGATATATTGCAAAGTTTGGGAGAGGGAAAGGGAGTAGGGAGTATAGAGTGTATAACATCCATAAATCAAAAATTCGTGTACACCAACATGACTTTGTTTCCTCCCATGCAAAGGCTGAGAGTCTCTCTTTTCCAGTGTATGAATATTTTGGGCTAGTTTCAGGTTGTTTATGTGGTTTTTGAAATGTAGTTGGGTTGGAAATTTTGCTCAAACCTGGGAACCCTGGTTAATGATAACAGCTCTTTGGGAAACCCACCTGCAGTATCGAACATAATTGAAAAATAGTACATCTAAAACTCCTCAAAACAATCTGCTAGACTGTATGCTGGATGACTGTGTGTTGTACAACGTGAATTATAAGAGAGGCAGGACACAACTGAATAGCTGAGGTTTAAGCGTCTTGTACAACGACCAAACAGCTTGGCAGTGCTGGGATGTGAACTCACAACTTTCCAATAAGTTGCCCAAAGCCATAAGCACTGAGCCAACATTTCCACCACTAAGTAGTACTTTATGTGTTTGGTTGTGCTGACAGATGATCCCAAATCTCATTTTCAGCATGTCAGGGCACCATCTGTGCAAGGGCCATTGCCTGGTTGCTTGCCTGAAGCTCATTATTTGGTGTGAGTTCTCCACCACCTGGGTGCAATGCTTACAGGAACACAGAGGAGAATCACATGTTGGACACTGTAGTTAAAGTCTGTGGTCTCTCTGCTCCTAAATCACACAAGACTGAATGAAAGATTACTCCATCCATGTTTACAGGAGCCAATGTTCAAAGTGAGTGAGGGGGAAGGAGAGAGAGAGAGAGAGAGGGAGAGAACTACACCTTGATCTGATCTGACACATCCTTCTTTGGCTTATAGGCAGATTTGGAGTTTCTTCACACTGTAAAATGCAAACAACAGCAGATCTGCTAACCAGCCTGCCCACAGACAGACAGACCCCGGGCATGAATCACTCACATGCCCACAAGCGTGAGACAACACACCAGCCATACTGCTCAAAGAAGCATGATGAACAATAGGACATAGACATGTGATCAGTCTTGAGTTCATAAAAAGTGGATTTAGCCTCACGTGAGGCTTCACATAAGAAGGTACTTCAGTCTTCTCACTCTTTAACATTTCATTCCCCTTTGCCATTCAGAATTAGGACAAATTGCCACCCTGGGAGTTTATTTGTAAAAATATAATTAAAGTAGCCTTTCAAATTTCAGCATGGGTTCAATACCTTTTTCCTAACCCTACCATATGATTACGGTCAAAACAAGAGCAAAAACACACCCACACAGTTGAAATGTTCACTTTTTTATGTCAAGCCTCACTGTTACCAGACTTCCTTTTCACACTATTGTTCTTCCATTCAACTGACAAAACAAGGGATATCCACTTGGATATGCGCCAACAACTTCATGATGTAAACACTGACTCGTTCTTCTGATTGCCTTTCACCATATTTGAGGAACCTGAACAGGACCCTGCTTGCTTTGAGTGTAGCTAGATTTAGAGAAACAGATTTATAAAAAGACCGGTGTTTTCTGAATTATCCTGACCCTTTCTCAGATGCTTTTAATGGCTTGGTTTATATCTAAATGATCTATATGGCCCATGGTTTGTGGACACATGACCATCACAATCATATGTGTTTTTGAACATCCTATTCCAGATGTAGTCCCCCTTTGCTGTCATAATAACCTCCACTCTTCTGGGAAGACTTTCCACTAGATTTTGGATTGTGGCTGTGGGGATTTGTGAGGTCAGGTCTAGGGGTGCAGTCAGTGTTCCAGTTCATCCCAAAGGTGTTCAGTGGGGTTGAGATCAGGGCTCTGTGCAGGTCACTTGAGTTCTCCCACTCCAGTCAGAAAACCATGTTTTCCAGGTTTGGGCCTCTTAGTTCCAGTGAAGGGAAATCTTAATGCTACAGCATACAAAGACATTCTAGACAATTGTGTGCTTCCAACCTTGTGGCAAAAGTTTGGGGAAGAACCACATATGGGTGTGATAGTCAGGTGTCCACATACTTTTGGCCATATAGTGTATCTCTGATGCTGTATATTTTGAATGAGTGCATCTCATGGTATTTATAATAACAATACACGATGAGCTCAAACAATTAAAGCTCGCATGTTAAACATAATACAGTTTAGTTAAAAAACTCATAGAATGAGTATAGAATAAAACTGTTTTTTAGCCTGTCTATCCTGTTCCTCCAATGACTTTATCTCCACATTTAATGTCTAATTTTCCTCATTTTATTCTGGCAGATCAGCAATAACATGTCCACCCTGTAATGGGAGCTATAAGAAAATTCAATAAGAATTCATCATGTGTAATGGCTAACTATATATCGTAATGCTGACCCTGTTATCCTGTTATCTCCAAGGATCTGGAGTTTTTGACAGCAATTTACCAGTGATTATAATTTTTATTTATTAAAAATAATCATGTCGTTCATTTGTCTATAGTTACATCTAATGTTATGAGGAGTTATCAAGTTATCAAATACGTGTTATCACTTACAGCAGATATAAACAGTCATTCCCTCGTCAGCCTCTCTGTTTTTTCTGTTTTTTTGTCTATTCTTTTTAAAGACAAAAACGCAGCTTTTCAAGTTACTGAGAAACTGCAGACTGCAATGTCCTCTGTCATGAAGACTTTCCTGGCCAGAAAATTTAAAGAAACTACTGACTCTGGAGACTCCTTCCTTAAAGTTAAAATAACAATATGTTTTTCTTTCTTAAATAACAGTGTTTTAATCTGATTATTATTAGTCTTAGATTATGCAGCGTGTCCACCATACAAGTCTCTATGAATTAGCTGTTACCACACAAACAGAATGAGCTAATTCATATAAACCTGTGATTTGCCTTGCTGCCAGAACTACCCTCAGAGCAGTTGTTATAGAAAATTAATCAACACCTTTTGACTGCTCAAAATCGAGAATTCAATGTTGTGGTATAAGTTACATTATCAGACCTTATAGCCACTGTTTTACCTTTGCGTGTACAATTACACTGTTGTGGTTTTGGAGAATAAAATATATACTTGTACATTATCTTTTGTTCTGATAGTGTAGAGTCAGTCAGTGTAAGTAGCAGGAGTGTTCAAATGTTGATCAAATTGTCATTAAATAGTACTTTCTGAAGGGCCTTTTCAGTAGTGGGTAATACATGTCTTCCGTGATTTTTGCACTCTTGAAAAGCTGTCGGAACTCAGAGGGCCTGAAGAACATAAAGTACACTCTCAACCTCCTCTTTTATAGTAGCGTATTCTGCTGCTCAGGAAATGAGAAAGGGCGGTCCATTATAAGTTACAGTACTTCTATTAAAAATATAATGCATTTATTTTAGTTTGTTTAAAGAAAAGTGTAAGAGAAATATAACTCTGCTCCAATGGGCAGATCTAATGCTGACATCCTTTTAGTAATCTCAGTCTTCTGCAAGCTTCTGTGTCACATCATGTATGTCAACAGCATAAAGCACATCAGTGGATCAGATCATGAAATTTCAAATCTGATCCAATACCAGTCCAGTATTTCAGGAAGAGCCATACTTGGTATTGGATGAGTGTGTTTCTGTAACTATGTGAAAAAATAACACAGTCACATGGTCTCTTGTTGCTTGTGGAATATTACGGCATTTTATTGAATAATCAGTTAACTGAAAAGCTTAATGATTATGACGATTTTGCTCTGTGCGCATAAAGAACTGTGAAAGCAGTTTGCTTGCTGAGTCGCTTAGGAAACCACTGCTGCTGACGTCAACTCAGTTTGCTACCTTATCGAAGAGGCGTTGTGTGTGTAGGGGGGGCAGCATTTTCAGAGCTATCAAACAGTTATTCATAGCCAATGGAGTCAGTTTGGGCTTGAGCAAAAAAAAAAAAAAAAAACATATATGCAGACAAGCATGTTCCCTCTTTGAACAAATCCAGAACAAAGACTTTTTCGTCCTTCTGACTAGTCATACTTCCTTGGCTTCATGCAGCTTTCCAGCTTTGAAATGAACTGTTGTTTGGCAAGGTTTCAAATATGAATGAATACTGTAGTTTTTAACATATGAAACATTTCATTTTCATATGGTGGATTTGCCACCTCACGGCACTAGTGTTCACGGCTCAGTCCGTAACTCTGCATGGAGTTTCACATTCTCTGAGTGTCTGCGTGGGTGTTTTTCAGGTACTTTGGTTTCCTCTCACTTTTCAGTAATGTGCCAGTAGGAGCAGTGGCTACTCTAAATTTCCTCTAGGTGTGAATTAGTATGTGATCCTCTATGATCGAGAGTGTATTCCTACCTTACACCTTGTCTTCCAGGAATAGGCTCTGGATTTACCAAAGTAGTGGCTGTAGATGAATGAACATTTGAGGTTACACCACACCCCCCATTACCTCATTTTTTTCCTCTGCTGGGATGAACACAGTCTTCACATGTATTTGCAAATCGAGAAAAAACTGCATGACCTCTTCTGTCCTTGATGTGATGAGCAAGGTGAAGCCCACACAGTTATATACATGGGCCATGCTTCTACCTCTGTTTCTGTAGCTCTCTCACACACACACACCCACACAACTGTTGGCAGGCTTCAACAGAGTTGAAAAGATTTTTCCGAGGCCACTGAATCTCACTGAACCATCCATACTGATGGTGTGTGGGCCTGTAGACCATCTGACAATCTCTTCCGTTTGAAGGCTCAGCAAGACAGAAAGTGGGACAACTGTCATACGTAAACACAGAAGAAGTGAGGAATCCTAATCAGAAAGAACACTTGGCAAGTTGGCAAAGAGAATTATCACAATATTTATTAGAGTATATGAGGAGGTGCCGATGGTAGAAAGCAGCCTCAGTGAAATGTAAAGGAATACTTCACTGGATTTCGAATCAACCATGATGATTATCTTACTCATCAGCAACTGGAGCATATTTAGGGAATTGCGTATGCCTGATGTCATGAAATGACTGATAGATGTGTCTGGCTGTTTGCTACAGGGCCTCTAAGCCAACATTGTGAGATTAGGTGGAGCTGTTACTCATTTTCCTGGTCGAATAATGTAAAAGTTTATGCCTTTGCCGTGGCTTCTTGGCTTTGTCTGATCTTAAGTAATTAAATAAATGAGTTGAAAGAGTTATTGAAAGCATGTATACAAGATACCTTATGTTAATATGAATGTGGCAGTAATTATTGCTCTAGAGTCCAGTCCATTAGATATAGATAACAGATTGTAGATTACATAACCAATATTATATGCATATATGATATATTATCATCCTGAAGGCTAAAGCTTTAATCCTCCTCTTCCTGCATGCATAAGGATAAAGTATTTTCTCAATTTAAGTACATCACTTCCATAAAAGGTCACATGATTAACTCAATGACCGTTACTAAACATGACTGTAGTTTGATAGGCATCTAAATTAAAAATGAGTCACATTTATTTAATTAGACAGTTATTCAGCTTATTTTTTTCTCTTACACTGCATTGTGTTGTCATGGTTATAATGATGGTTGCTAACAGGCTTTTGACCATGAGACAGTTCAAACATGACTTTTGAACAGCATCCTTTTTCCTTTAGCTTGTTTGGAGTTCAGTCAGTTTGGGGTTCAGTCAGTCTCTTATGTGTTGAATTTTACAGGAAAAAAGTTGTCAAATAAAGACTGATGCTTTATGTACATTACATTATACACTATATACTGTAGAAACCAAGAAACATTTAGTTACACTGCAACAATTTTTTTTATTTAATAAAAAATAAATAAATAAATATTTACATAAATATTTGCTAATATCTAACAAATGAAGTGGTCTCACATATACACATACTGACATGCAAAAAACAATAGTCTCATCAACAGACCTTTTTTTTTTTGCTTTAAATCCATGCTTTTTCATCTCTGAGTTTCTCCAAACCTGGGTACCTTCCTCTAGCTCCTGGTTCCAGCCCAGTCTCTCTATTCGTAGGTCATTTTCTAAAAACGTAATGCTACATTCATTTCTCCTTCCCCCACAACCTCCACTATCTTCATTTCACAGCACCTATTTCTACCCAATTAAACATTCTCTAACAGTCTTTCAGCATTAATTACCACTTCCACGCTAATTAACAGTTCCAGTTTGCTTCTGTGCTTTAGCCAGTGTTCAGTTCACAGATTTTTCTTGTGCTTGCGCACACACACAAACACACACACACGCACACACACACAGCGAGACACACAGAGTCTCATGGCTCTCTTTTGCATCTCTGCTGGAGCATGTTGAGTGCATATTCCATACGGCTACGCAGCTCCGATGTGCAGCCGGCCCTCAGGAGTGCACTCATTTTGAAAGTGGCGGATGTTCGCTCCTCGTTGATGTACGTCAGGAGGTAGTCGTCCTGCTGGGTGCACAGGATGAGTTTGGTGTGGTCATGGTAGAAGTTTACCTGTTTTGAGAAATAGAGACAGTTTGTCATCCTGGAATTAAAACAGGATGTGGAGCATTGTTACGCCAGTGGTGAGTCACTGTGATACCACTGTGTGCGTAGGTTTCTTCTTGATCTTAAAATAAGCTCACCGGATCAACTATTTAAGGCAAGAACAGTACACAGTATTTGTAGAAGGAAAAATACACAGTAAGAGACTAGGCGGTAATTTTACATGTAGAACTGTATGTTGAATGAAGGTGAAATGCTGAAGAGAGTAACTGTTGGAGAAATAAAAAATCTGAAGGACTTATTATCAGGAAGTGTGATTCAATAAATAGATTTGTAAGAAAAGGTTGTTACTACTGCTACAAACTTTGCAATCAACAAACCCATAGGAATGAGTTGCTTCCTGGATACCACTGTATGAATGTGTCTGAAAATGTTTCTTTGATTACCTGGAATGTGCCATCATTGAAGAGCATCATCAGGGCCCGGTCTGACTTCAGCCACTGCAGCAGATAGAGTCTGGGCTTTTCAGCATCTGTGTCAATCACCATATCACCTCCCTAATGACAAGAGGAAATGTTAATGTTAATACAACAAGCAAAATGCATTTAGTTCAGTAGAGCACCCTTACAGCTGTCCAAAGTACTTTACTGTATACATTTTTAAGTAGAGTTCATTAATAGCCTTCCAAACATATTTACATTATAAATGAAGAATTATACACAGATGCAGAAATAATGGTTGCTGCCAAAAGTTCTCTGAGGCCCTGGGTTAAAATAGTTAGTCATCTTCAATTTTAGAACCATTCAGTATCACCAGTCCAAGCTACCAGAAACAAAGGATGATGCCTCAGACTAAAGCAAAAAAAAAAAAAAAAAAAAAACCTTTGGAAATTGGAAGACCAAGTATTTCTATGTGGTCCCTGATTCTATCAGGATTCCATGTTTAAGGGTTTTTACATTTTAAAGAGTGTAAATGTAGGTTAACTTCCACTCACATCCATGAGGTTTTCTTCCATATAGTGAGCGAAGTACTTGAGAATAGTGACCTGGCCCACACAGTTCTCAGGAACATCTGTTGTATACATCACAGCACACTGACCCATCTCAGCATGCTGCAATACAGTCCTGTTCAAGAAAGATAAATAATAGAAAGAAACACACAGAGAGAACATTAAACCAGGCTCCTAAAGAACATAGCATCATTTGAGTGATAGGACAAGGTTATTTATGTATCTATGTGATCTTAAAAAGATCTTTCTTGTTTGTAGCAGTAAGGTACCAGTTCCTTACCATTTGCCTTGTACTGTTACATTGCACTGTTGTTTTCACTTTCTATGTATCTAAATAAGGATTATTTTGTACTATTACTTGATGATGATACCTACTTTGCCTATTTCTGAGTACTCATGTGCCTCACATATTTATATTTTTCTGTTGCTATAACAATGCAACTTCCCTCAAGATCAATAAAGTTCCAACTGACCTCCCTACCTCTCTACATAATTAATTAAGTAGTTACCTAGTAACTACCTATCTACCTACATACTTGAGTATAACTACCTACAATATGAGTATAACTACATACCCACCTACCTAGCTAACTACCTAGGAACCTAGCTTACTAACTACCTGTCTATGTACCAACTTACCCAACTATGTAACTAACTATCAGTATGGATAGTTATCTATCTAACTACTTAATTATGTAACTACTTACAATACCTACACACTTACCTACTCAAGTATGTAACTGGCCTAATTACAAAACTATCTACAATATTTAGGGTTGTCTATGTACCTAAGAATCTTTGAGTACCTACTACCTACTTACTCAAGAACATAACTACCTACAAAATACCTAAGAATATAACTTACTACCTACCTTACCTTACTAACTACCCAACTACCAATCCAAGTACCTACCTACCCAATTACTAACTGTCTAGCTATTTGAGAATCTTCCTACCTAAGAACCTTATTAGCTTACTACATCTACCTATCTATGCACCTACATAAACTAAATCTCTATCTATGCACCTATATAACTATGTAACTAACCTAATTACATACCTACCTACCTACATATGGCATATACAGCACCTAAATATGTAGCAAATTATATACATACTGATCCACATAACGTCCTAACTACCCATCTACCCTACGTACTACCTGCCTATCTAACAAACTATCTGTCATACTTGATTTTAATACAGAAATTTAATGTTGTTCTTTACCCCAAGTCCTTGTCCTTATTAAAACCACTGTAATTTTCTATATAAGATATTGTTTTCACAACATGTCCATTCATTCAGGCCATTTATACTTACACTAGATTTATCTAACAGAAACTAACAAGTGTGTGTCTACCACCAAAATCCCTCAAAACATGTCTGTTGTGTAATTGTCATGTCTTGTGTGACAATCACAAATGACATTCAGCACTTGACAACAGCACTTATTACATCAATTGATTTGAGTTGGCGACTGAACAAGCCCTAGCACCTACGTTTTGTCAGCTAGGAGACTCATGTGCGTTCCGCTGTTGAAGAGGACGCCCACAGTGTTGTCGGCCAGCTGATAACCAAAGCCGTATTTGTTGGAATAATCCACCCACTTTGTCACCCACTGCATGCTGCCACATCCGCTAGCCTTGGGTAATTTCTCAGCTGTGGATGAAGAGTGGATCGTTATATACATGTGAATTTAAATTGCCTTCCACTATGAATGGATTTTATGAATTTGTGTATACAGTGTGTGCGTTTGAACTACCTGTGGGCATGTGCTCGAGGCAGCCTCGTAAAACACTGGCAATGGCTTCTGCCACAGAGCCTGTTGTATTGTCCTCCAGACCTACAAATCAAAAGGGAATGCTATCAGCATTGCTAATGAAGTGCTGTGAGACAGGAAAATTACTGACAGTTGTCTGACTGATGGATGACACACACGCACACACACACACGCACACACACACACACACTTACATTCACTGCTGCTGCTGTAGCTCCCGAGGCTGCCTCTGACGATCATGAGGATGGTGCCTCGGGCTTCAGGCTGTGTGACTGTTGCCTGGGAAACAGGCTTTCCGGCCGGTAGTGACGGAGTCCCTCTTTCCTAAAAAGGCAAAAGGAAGAGAGAGGGAATGTGAGGACTGCAAATCATTGTCATTCACTCTGTTCTCCTCTGCTATACACTGTGTTCTCAATGAACAGTGAGAAACCCCTGCTCACCTCTGTGGATGGTGTGGCAGGCTGCTTATTAATAGAGGTTGTCTTGAGGTCATGGCAGAGCTTGTAGATGTCGTCATCTTCTTTGGCTGTCTTATCTATAAGTGGAAGGGCTGTCTTAATTAAAGAGCTACTATGTTATGTTACATTTGCATATACTTAGCAAAAATGAGTCTAGTACTTACTGAGATTCTCATAGTACTTGGCTTTGTCTCTTTTCCCACCAAACAGGGCAGCGGCAGCCTTCCTGAAAAAGCTCTTGGCGGGGCTGGAGATGTGGAAGTCCGGAGCAGAGAGACAGCAGCTGGCAGGCAGTGTCTCTGGCATGAAGCCCTGAGTGGACAGAAATCACCAGTTAAGATCTCACTGCTAAAACCATCCGGCATTGTAGATACAAACTCCACAAAACAACAACTGACCTGCAAGAGAAACTCATGCTGTGCAATCTCGTCGAGCCGCGGGCGATCTGCTGGGTCACGGGAGAGCATGCTGGCAATGAGCTGCCTGGCTGGGAGCGACAGGGAGGAAGGCAAAGAGTAGCGAGCCTCTTTTATACAGCGATATGTCTCCTTTAGGTTATTGGTCTCAAACGGAGGTTTGCCCTGGAGCAGAGTGTACCTGCAGGAAAAAGGGTGAATATCGGTCAGATAAACTCAAGTGCAATTACTCATTTATCATCAGCTTCGTCAATCATCAGACCATTTTTTTTGGCTCATGCATTATTGGTGAATCACAGTTATGTAATGGAATATGTGCAACTCAATTCTGGTCTGCACTAGATTCAATCTGCCCTGCAGGACAATGCTCCCATTGTGCATTGGCTTGTTGTAGAGTAAAAGCAATAGAGGACTTACATAACACAGCCCAGAGCCCAGACGTCTGACTCCCAGCCATGACCCTGTTTATTCAGCACCTCTGGAGAAAGGTAATTCGGTGTGCCGCAGATCGTCTTACGCCTGTTGGTCACTGGCTCCAGTTTGGCAGCCAGCCCAAAATCTCCAACCTTCAGCTCCATTGAGTCACTCACAAACAGGTTCCCTAAGGAGTAAACAAACAAAATTGACCACCAGTTTCAGAATGGCATCTACAAGGATTTCAGTGAGAAGCCTGTTATTTTTCATTATTTATTACAGAATTGAGCTGTGCACCTAGTTTGAGGTCTCGATGTAGGATCTCTTGATCGTGCAGATATTTCAGAGCAGACACTGTCTGCTTGAGGTAGTACCTCACTTCCGGCTCCGTTAGCACTTTGCGTGCCTTCAGGATGTGTGCCAGTGACTGAACAAAGACAGAATTGACAGAAAGATGCATTAGTAAAACATTCACATGCCAATCCAGCTACCACTGCTTTCATTAAAAAAAAAATTCTTGCTCACCAACCAACATTTCTTAAAATTTCTCAATAGGAATGTGGCACTGATGTTTTGTTTGTTTGTTTGTTTGTTTGTTTGTTTGCTTGTTTTTCTGTGCCAAGGAGACATATGCATGTGGTGTAATCTTTAAGAGCAGGCATGATGAGGGGGGATGACTCACTCTTCTGCTGCAGTACTCCAGTAAGATATAGATGTTATCTTTATCCTCAAAATGGTGATAGAAATGCACGATGTGCTTGTGGCTCAGTCCTCTGTGCAACTCGATCTCCCTGTTAATCTGCAAAACAGCATAACACTGTGCATTAGATCAGAGGTTTGACATGAAGCACAGGTGATTGACAGCTAGCTACGGGCGCGCGCCTTCGCTCACCTTCTCGCGCTGGTGCGGTTTGGCGACGCGCGCGTGCGGGATGATTTTGGCCGCGAACACCTTTCCGGCGGACAGGTCAGTCAGCTCGTAGCATTTCGCAAACCCTCCCTGTGACACACACAGCATGAATAAACACAATGCAAAGCAAAACCAAAAACAAACATTTCACCAAAGGTCACGCGAGCGACTTGTCTGCGATGTAAATCCGCACCTTTCCCAGAACTTTCCCGCGGCAGTAACACTTCCCAGTGGCGGGATCCGTGATGATGCGGGAGAACTCCGCAGTGTTGGCACTCTGCTCCTCTTTCCTCCGCCGCTGCTCACCCGCTTTGTTATGCTCGCACATCCTGTCGTTATTAGTCGGCTGCTGGTTAGAAACGCTCCTCGGGCTCTCCATGACTCTTCTACGACCCCGAGTCTGTCTCTGGCTCTGGCTCTCTTCTTGCCGCTCGGTTTTATACTCAGAACTCCGCCTCCTGTCTAGACTCCCAACGCAAACACTAATTTAACGTCATAACCAAAGACATCATCGCGCATGCGCTTTTTATACAGCAGTTCAGAACTCTCTGAAGTGTTACTACTTTTCTGTTTTCAATAAACCCGTTTAAATGCGTTTTCTTAAAAAAAGTTTTTTATTCAACAGAATTATTCTGACCCTTCATTGGAAATGAACAAAAATAAGTATCCATCCATTCTCTGTACCGCTTATCCTACACGGGGTCACCGGGAACCTGGAGCCTATCCCAGGGGACTTGGGGCACAAGGCAGGGGACACCCTGGACAGGGTGCCAGCCCATCACAGGGCACAACTGCACACACACTTTAGAGATGCCAGTCAGCCTACAGCGCATGTCTTTGGACTAGGGAAGAAACTGGAGGAAACCCCCGAAGCATAGGGAGAGCATGCAAACTCCACACTCAGAGGGCGAAGGCAGGAATCGAACCCCCAACCACTGCGAGGCAAACGTACTCACCACGAAGCCACAGTGCCCCCAAAAAACAAGTACATTAAATGAATTTAAATGACATTTACATTATGTAGCATTCACCCTTATCCGTAGCAACGTACAGAAGTGTTTTGTATTCTCTATCAAAAAACAGATCCTCATGCAACTCGAATAAGTGCCTGGGGAAGAGGTATGGTTCAGTTTTTTGTTCGAAGACATCCAGTGACTCAGCTGTTCAGACAGCCAGGGAAAGTTCATTCCACCACCTAGGTGCCTGTGTAGCGAACAGTCTTGACGCATGTCTTCCTGGTACCTTGAGGGATGGTGGGTGCAGTCAAGTCATGCTCGAGACTCGAAGAGAGCACGCTCAAGAGCAGGGTGTGAAAAGTGCCTTCGGCTAGGCTTCGGGCAAGCATTAGGCAGCAACTAAGAGCCAACAGAGAGAACGCAGAGATTGAAAACAAGTCATACAGCTGGATAGAAAGGATAGAATGGATAGAGATGGCTGCCTCTTCCTGATGACTAAAATGCAATAAATGTTATTTTAAGTTCAAACACATGGGCATGATGTTTTGTTCAAGTTCAAGTTCAGTTTATTTATATAGCACATATAAAAACAGCCACACGACTGACCAAAGTGCTGTACAGAGGTTCAGAGTAAAATAAAATGAAGAAATCAGCACCACTAAACACAATTAAGACAGGGTCTAGCCCCAATAATACAATGACTAAGAAAATATATTAATAAGACAAGAGGAGCAGAGTATATACATTTTGAAGACAAAATAACAGGCAAATACCATAATAGAAGATTATTTATAAGCCAAGAAAAACAGATACGTTTTTAGGAGAGACTTAAAAGTGGTCAAAGAAGGGGCTAATCTAGTTTTGTATAGCGATGTATAGCACATTTTTACATGCAATATCCTGAAGTTGTGCAATTCATTCATTCATTAATCTTCAGTAGCCACTTTATCCTGTCCACGGTCGCGGTGTATCTGGCATGAGGTGGAAATATACCCTGGATAGGCCATGTAATGTTAGAGAAGAGGTATAAAAGTATTTCCAATTTTTTACTTTTTTTTAAGTTTATTTGATATATCTGACAAGAAATACACTCAAGTTCAAAATTCTTGAAGGGTGACAATAATTTTGAACTTGAGTGTATTTCTTGTCACATATATCAGTCCTTCTCAGTTATGTCCTCCCATAATGCTCTGCTCAAATCTGAACTAAACTGAAGCAACAGAGCATCACCTTGTGGTTAATGTGATGTAGGGCCACCTAAAAAAGGCCCATTTCATTACATACTGTATAAAGGATCTCCATAGATTTCTAGGTTTCTACAACTTCTATCAACACTTTATTAGAAACTTCTTATCCTAAAGCATGCAGACTCATCTTATGTGATTTTCAATGCTATGTAAGGTCATGCTCCTCCTTTGCTCAAGCCAACATTCCTAGAATATTTGCACCTGGCAAATTATTCGCACTCCTGGTTTCCCAATGCCCATGGTCTTGTATAGCCTGCTTTAGACATGCTGTCCTGCCCAAGTATAACATCCTCCTCATGGTTATTGACCATTTCTCAAAACCACTGAGAGCTCTACTCACACCCTGTGAAACACCTGAGTTCTTGTTCTTACATATGTTTTGAAATTTTGGTAAAAAGGGATCCCTAACACATATCACAAGTCTTGAGATCATTCATGGAGAAATTAGGAGTTTTGGTTTGACTCATCTCTGGTGATGTTCAATTAGAAAGACCCAACCAAGGGATTGGTCAAATCATGAAATGAATAGACCTTTCTGTGCAGACCGGTCTGAAGAACAATCACAGTTTCTCTCCTGAACAGAATTCACACAAATTTCACCCCTTTCCAATGCATACCTGGATACCAACCATAATAAGGGTATTTCTATGGAATGCAATGCCCATGGATGCACTAGCAGTGTATGGGTTATTTTAGAAAAGCGAAGACACTTGGGATGAGGCCCACAGATATCCTGTAAAGACTGATGCCTGGATACCCTAGCCCTTTCAAGATTGTGCAGCACATAAAGAATATATATCCCTATAAGGTGCAATTATTACAATTGTATGGCTAGTCACCAAGTTTCTGTTTTTCTCCTTAAACCCACAGTCCCTGGCCAACTGTATGACGCATCTCAAGCTGAACACCACTACCTTCACTAGATGTTGAAAGACCACACACACACAAGCACACACACAACACGCCTACACACACACACAACACGCCCACACACACGCACACAGATCTTGAGAACTTTCATATTTACTTTCAATAGGAAATATATTTATACTAGGGTTAATAAATAGGATTATTCTAAATTTTGTGCTATCATCTGTGAATCAACAATCTGCAACATTAGTGATATAGCCTAAAGCTTATTTCACTGCTATCCAGTAATAATGAAAGATAACATTTTTTCTTCTTGTTGAATATTTAGCTATTTAAGTAAACACAATGCTAGCTACAATTGCTGAGGACAGGAAAACTAGCTTATATAAACAGTGTATAATATTCATAAGGTCCTTATTCACAATCCCATACATTTTAAATTTGAAATACTAATTATCTATTATCTATTTTGACTGCCCCAAGATTTAAAGAAAATGTTGCTATTTGACAGATATAAGCCAATGTTCCATTGGTTTGGCTAATAATAGGATCGCCAAATTGGGCTAGTTTTAAAATACTCCGCAGCCTCCAAGATCTCGTTTTAAAGCAAATAATCAGAATTAAATCTCATACATTTCCAAAAACAAAGGCAAAGTTAATTGCATACAGTGTGTTTATGATTGCTGTTAAAAGATATATTGCAAAGATTGAGAGAGGGGATTATAAAAAGAGTGATAAAAAGATATTTTAAAAAGTGTCACCATGGTCAAAATCACAACTCACCATTATCAAATTATATTTATTATTAAGTTATTATATTTGGTCCATCCTGGACCCTCATTGTCGCAGTGGCAAACTTTAGTACCTGACTGACTGAGAGTTTTAATGCCTTGAGGAACAACGCTGGGTCCCAACACAAGCTATCTTTGATACAACACTGATCTAAGAGTTCTACACATGACAACCAGACCATCCAGTTCTTTGGACCAGAGGTGGCCCAAAGGAAAATTCTATTCTTGGGAAAGGTGTGAGTGGTTACTGTCGTGGCAACATTCTTGCCCATTCACAATTTCACTTAGTCAAATTACATTACCCACAGTTCTCAACCAAGCACCAAGTCAGCAGACAACTCAAAAACCCATGATCAGTCAGAAGAATCACAAGCAACCAAGTCCTGTTCACAGTCGCCAGAATTCCAATCTAACTCACCAATCACACACCATTCATATACACTGGACTGTTACTGCAAAGTCTTGCTTCAGCATTTGCACCTGTGACATAACTGAACTGTCGTTTGTTTTCCTGTTTTTCTCTACCTTTGACCCTAGCTTTGTTTATTATTTTGTTCATTTGGGTTTTTCTCTGTACATGCTGGTTTTCCCTGGCCTTTTGCTTCTTTTGTTTGCTTACACTTGCATCCCTTTTTCTGTGAATCATGACAGCTGGTCCTCCATCTGCACTTTGTCTATAAAACTTTTTTGGAGTAGTTTTGTCTATAAAACTTTTTGGTGTCACTGCACCCACAGTGATCTAGTGTCAGTTTAAACTTCATCAGAATAAGCATGATAATTATAAACCATTGTTCATGAGGGGATGGAGGCAGCAGATGGCCCATGGAGAGAGGAGAAAACAGACATGCTGATCTGTATCTGCCATGAAGTCTCTGATAGAGCGAAGCTGCCTCCTGCCCTGGGTCACGCACGTGAGCCACACCACTTGGAGAGGATTCTAAATTATGTCCAGTTGTGTTGATGCTTTTAGGACAATAATAGTTCATAATGCTGTAAGTCTGTACTAAGTGAGCACATGTTACCAGGATGTTGTTCTGTATGATTTTTTAACCCTATTTTCTCCCAATTTGTTTATTTGCCAGTTCCCACACACTAGCTAGCACTCCCATATCACATGACAGCCACCAACCGAGGAGAGTAAGTGCTAACACGTGCTTTCTCTGAGACACGTGAAGCCAGCCACCACAGGGCTGTTCACAGGGCAAATAAACACATTCAAAGGAAAAGGCTAAATGCCCTCTTCTACACACTGTACATAAGTTCACAGATTTGTTAGTGTTAGTCACTATGAGGGGAGAGAGTAAAGCCATTCCAGAGAGCATGGCCAAATTTGCTCTCTTGGACTCTTGGCCATGGATCGCTGTGGCATCATTGGGATTCTGATTCACATCTCCTGAGGATAGTGCTTTTCTGTTGCACCACTTGGGAGCCTTGTTCTGAAATCTATTTAATACATTAAACAGTTTTTTTTTTTAAATATTAGAAATAAATTCAAGTTTGTAGTCCAAAAGAAAGCCATCAAGTTCTCAAGCTTTATTTTTAGGCATACGACTAAATGCAATGCCAAGCTCCTCAGGCATTAATGGAGTCTCAGGCATGTTTCTTATTCATTAGTCTGCTCTGGTAGATCAGTGTTATCAAGATGCTAATGTCATTTAATCTCGAGCCATTTATGTTCATTATGATTGAGTGTATTTCAGGTTTTCACACACCTCTATGGGAGAGACAGTATTTATCCATGCAGTCTTTATGTTAGAGGATACTGAGCTGAGCTGATGGACCAAATTATTTTAATAGTAAGATTGAAGTAGGTTATTTAGGTGACATAGTTATTTAACCCTATTTCTGAAGACAGAATCAGAAAAAGGTGAGCATCACAGCATCATCACATCACATATGGAGCATCACAGTCACAATCTTCAGCTCCTTTTTGTGTTGTGTCAAACCCATCAAAATACAGGCAGTGCTCTAAGATTCGTTTAAACGTTCCATCTCTTAATTATTACCCATTTTATTCATAAATGTGTGTGTGCATGAGGGTTTGGAGACAGCAGATGGACAAAAGAGGGTGAGCTGTGTCAGTGTGATGTCTCCCATCTCTCAGTAAGAGCAAAACTAATTGTAGCTTGTGAGTTCCTCTCAACACTTTTGCATTTTATATTTTAAGCTCCTAAACACCTATGACCCATCAACAGATGTAGATTTACCGCCCCCCCCCCCCCCCCCGACATATTTTTACTATTAATTTTAATATTTTCTATTTTTCTGTAGTTTTCCTGTATAGTAGTTATGTGTTAATGACTACGAGTTATGAGTGACATGAGTAATAACCATAATGTTAATGAGTAGTAGTCACAGTAGTTAATAGAATAATATACTTTAAAGTGAACAAAAAGCCAAGATCTTATGGGGCTAAAGTATCCCTGAACACGTGACTAGCATTAAAACTAAACTAGCTTGACCAATACAAAACTGTTTTCATTAATAATGTTAGCTAATTTAGTGAGCTAGCCAAATTAAACTAGCTTGCATTTGTTACAATTTCAATAACTGAGTACTGATTTGCAGTGTCATGATCTCAATCAAGACTATAACTATAACAACTATAAAAATATATTTATGTTTTCTTAAAGTGGAGATATCAAAGTATATTACTGGCAGAAAAAATCAATCTGCTGAAACCCCAATTTTTCATAATTTTTTGTCTATTTTCCAGAATTCAGCCACAGAGACATCCAACAAGTTTTCTCAAAGCACCTCATATATTTAACATAAAACATTGTGACTTAGATTAGGCAACTTAAAATATTCTCAATTCCACTCAATCAAAAAAAAAAAATGTTCGGTTCACTGCTTTAATGTTGTAAATCAGAGTCAGCAAGTTTAATATAACAATTCAATTAAATTCAATAAGTGCTGTGGGTTTGTACATATCCATTTGGCAGTAGTGAAAAAGGCTTGCAGTGATTTGTTGGAGCTCATGTTAGGAGTCTGCGAACTGTAGCCATGTCGTAGGCCCAGGCCTTGTCCAGTCCTTGTCCCTCTGATGCTGAAGCATGCCAGTGAGGGAACGGGAAACGACAGGCGATCACCCTGGCATCATGAGCCAACTCCTGCTCCAGCTTCCTGCCTAGCACTTCCATCTGAGGAGAACCCGATATGGGAAAAATACAAAACAACAATACGTGTACGCATTTGTGACTCATGCTCCAGATGTTATTACTGAGGGTTAGTTTAATGATCAGCAGATTTTTTGCTATTGCTTGACTTTATCCCTAATGATTTTCTTTGAATTCCAGGCATATGTTTAGTAAGCACAAAGTGGCAACCCATCTACTTATACATACCACTCCAGGCGCCAAGAAGACTGTCACGTTCTTATAACGGGACAAGTCAGTCTGTGAAATATCAAAAAATTAGGCATACACTGTAGTCTGTAAGTATTTTTTGTTGTAAACCATATAGGAATCACCATATGGTATGGACGTATACATATACATATTCCTCCCATTTGTGGTTTACCCACTTGAGATACACTATATGGCCAAAAGTATGTGGACACCTGATCATTACACCCATATGAGGGTCTTCCCCATATGGCAAATATTACCACAAAGGTGGAAGTGCACAATTGTATAGAATGTCTCTGTATGCTGTAGAATTAAGATTTCCCTTCACTTTAATTATAGGGCCAAAACCTGTTCCAGCATGACAATGCCCCTGAGCACAATGTGAGCTCCATAAAGACAAGGGTTGCCAAGGCTGGTGTGGAAGAACTTCAGTGGCCTGCACAGAGCCCTAACCTCAACCCCACTGAACACCTTTGGCCTTCTTGCCTGACATCAGTGTCCTAGCTCACAAATGCTCTTGTAAGGCTGAATGGGCAAATCCCCACAGCCACAGTCCAAAAGCTAGTGGAAAGCCTTCCCAGAAGAGTGGAGATTATTATAACAGCAAAGGGAAAAACCAACACTGGAATGGAATGTTCAACAAGCGCATATGCATACGATGGTCAGGTGTCCACATACTTTTGGCCATACAGTTTATAAATACACTCACTTTAAACCAGAAATTCTGCACTTCACTTGCATAGTTGTTTTTTTCCCCAACATTTGAGCCAAAAGGAGATAAAAGGATAGATATTGTGATGCTATACAATTATATACAATTGCAGCAAGAGACAAACACACAGAGATACCAACATGTATAAAATACCTTCCAGAAGTCCTCATTCACAAATCTTGCTGAAGCAGTTGGAATTCCCATCCACCTTGCTCTGGCTCTGGCATAGCCTATCAGAATGGAGTTTATTTCAAAGCCAGTACACTGGAAGCCCAATGACGAGACAGCAAACACCTGGGGGGGAAAAAAAGGGACACTGAATGAGAGCACATGATCAGAGTCTATCTAAGTCTGATTTATACTATACTGAGACTAGAGATACTAATGCAACTCTTTAGAATTTATTTATATTACACACACTTTTCTGGCTCTCCCTGTAAAACACTTTGAGCTGTACTTAAATAAATGCATGAAAGAAATACAGTTGCAGAAACAAAGAATAGCAATTACTGTTATCCAGAGAACACTAGGCATGAGGAAAGAATACAACACGGATGGGTAGCCAGTCCACTGCAGGGCACCACACACACACACACACACACACACACACACACACTCACACTCATTCACACCTAGGGATAATTTAGCATAGCTAATAAACCTACTGGCATGTTCTCGGGAGGTGGGAAGAAATCGGAGAACCCAGAAGAAACCCGTCCAGGACTGAACCAGGGACCCTGGAGCTTTGAGGCAGCAAAGCTACCTGCTCACTATTAGTAGTAGTAGTAGTAGTAGTATTAGTATTATTATTACAGCTGTAAATCATAAATACAGCGCATTTCCCTGCTTCTCACTGGTCATGTTGCGGAAATTGCACATGCAACTTGAACTTGTGTTAAATCTTTGACATACTCTGTTACTCTGTACTAAGCACTCACAAGTCTTCCATCTCCAGAGCCCAGATCTGCCAGACAGCCTCTTCTGCCCTGCAGGAGCCGCATAACGTTCTGCGTCTGCACCCCACTCGAGGGCAAGTACGGCACCTGCACAATAGAGACAAGACTTTTGTCTCTGCCTGGGACCTCTAAGAGCGAATTCAGGAGGGCGGACAGGACAGAATTTCATAAATGCACTTTCAAGTCATGGGGGTGGGTTAGATAGATAATGTCTGCATGAAGAACAGAGCCTTTACCATTATATACAATACCAGTCAAATGTTTGGATACAGTTGAGGAAATAGCTGTTTTTAATGAACATAGGATACCTTCACATTACACAGCTTATTATTCTGTGCAGCTTTTTTGCTCATATCTGTTTCAAACTCATTTTCAAAATCAGTAACATCAACATCCACATGTCATGAACAACAACATCATATTTGTAAGACAATCCATTATTGCTCTAGTGAGAATGAGTTAGCAGCAGAAGTCTTCATCATCAGTGAAAGTCTAGTTTGTTTGCTTGAAGATCAGCTAATATCTTATCAGCTATTGACCACAAGGGTGTCTTATCTAATCTATAAGATAATATAATTCCAAAAAATGTGGAAAACAGTGAACATAAAGAAAAGCCTTACATAAGTCTGTGTTCCCAAATATTTGATTGACATGTTACCTTTAGGCTTGTTGGCACTTTCCGAAAGCCAGGCAGTGCAAAAACTGTCCAAAGCGCGTAAGAGGCCATGAGCATAGCTCCTGAGGCAGCCATGACAAGCGGCCTTTCCTGAGCATGATGTAACGTTTTCTCCTGAAGGATGACATCAACAGAGTCTTCCATGATCATCTTCTTGAAATGACTGAAATGCTGAAACAGAGTTGATCAGACAGCACAGGTGTTATATTAGCATTTCTGCACTCTTTATCTCAACTTCACAGTTCTCTGGTGAATAAATGATAATGTACCCAAATGCCTCGTGCATAGAAAATAAAGCTCTACTTACTGGACCATTGACGTGGGAGGAACTCAGTGAGCCATGCTGTCAAATCTGCAAACTTTCTCTGGCACCATTCTATGAACACCTTTTGTTTTCATCAAAAAATTGATCAAACTACATCATACCATAAAACATAAGATGCGAATGCTATCTTTACCTCTCAGTGTGGGGGCATGTGAATCATCTCTCTTAGAAGCAGGTGGAAGTTAAAAATCATGGAAAGTTCGAATAAGAGATATGACTGCAAAATAGGCATACATTTAGTGGGATTACAAGAAAAAGTATTTATTTATTAATATAAAGTAACATTTAATTTTATTAAAAGTTTGTTTCAGTACCCAAGCCCAACTGGTTTTGTGTATGAATCTTACACAATTATAATTTCAGTCAAAACAAACAAACAGAAAAGTCTTAAACACTTGAATATTTGTTGTGAACATGTCAGAACAGTGCAGTGCTCGTGTCTGAGGGATGTGATGTAAATATCAGGTTTAATCCAGGGGAGGGCGCCATGACTCCATATTCTACAAAAAGTCTACAAAAAGTTTTGACGACAGAACAAAGTCCAGATGACTGCAAATCTGAAGCACGCATGTATAAAGTGAATTCACTGAGTATGTTATATAAACTATGCATGAAGCAAACAAATAAACAAACTAAAGTAACTACTCGCTAATGTCTAATGGTTTATTACAGCTGCAGGGCACTGCTTACATACACCACTCCTGCTGAGCTGATCTGGACAGCACACATGCGACATTATTTAGGTTAAAAAGACAGAAAATGCAGATTATAAAGCGAGCACGGTAGACAGTTTAATCCACAACACAAACCAAAAGTAGCTTAACAAACTGCGCAGCTCGGTGACCTACCTGAGAACAACGTTTCCCATGAGCCTCGTGCCAAGTGGGCGGGGCTGCAGCGTGACCTCACACGCCAGAGCGAGAAAGGCAAAGGGAAGTGTGAAATTCTGTAAAATAATGCAAAATCAAATGAAATAAAATAAAGCAAAAATGAAATAAAATTCAGTTGTTGTGCCAGACGTTCACTGCTACTATTAAATGCGCTCATCAGTACCAATACAAATGACAACCATGTCCAAGATCAGACTGGACTATTCAGTCTCCAATTCCTCAGAGCTATATTTGAGAAAAAAAACCCACAAAAACAAAAACAAGTACCTCCTGTTTCGATTCATTTGATTCATTGATCTGAAGCCTGCGGTGCAGAAAGAGAAGTCACGTGACTGCCCTGAGCCCAGCTCGATGACGTCAGTGGGCCTGTTTTCAAACACCTCAGACATTCTTACTGCTTTCCTCCTTGAGACTACAAGCTGATTATCTGGGATCAGAATATTTTGAACTAATTCTAAGGTACAACACACCATCTTATTGTGGGCTACCTGATCACCTGACCTTCCATATCTTTAAAAAGCTTTAACCAGAAATAACAACAAAAAAGCAGACATGCTCAAACGCACTGATATTTTAGTGCATGGTTTATACAAGGGAATGACCTGAAACAAACAAACAAAAAGACTTAATAAATACAATACAAAATCCACAAAATTATTTAGAAATGTATATTTAGATTTCTACTTATTATTATTGTGTTATATTTTTTATTTATCGTATTATTTGTGTATGTATCTACTACTCGATGGATTTATTTCTGCATTTATCTACTCATGCATTTATTAATTTCGGTACTTGTAATATTTGTGAAATGTATTTGCTTGATCTAGTGCCTTGAACAAACAGGTATGTTGAATCAGATGAAGTTTGGAATTTAGCGCTGTGTGACCACCAGAGGTCGCTGTGGTGCGAAAGACGACATTTACTCCTGTATGCAATCCCTGCCAGAAAATTGCGAAATTCGGAGTTTAAAAAAACAAAAAACAAAAAACAGGGTTTTAATATATGAGGTTCAGATTGTGTTTGTAACTACAGAAGCATGTGATTGTCTTTTTCTTGTACTGTAAAGGCCTAAACTCAAGCATATTTGGATCGAAACAGTGTTTTCTCTGGACAGACTTAGGGTAAGCAGCCTACAGTCTATATGACAAAAATCTTTGACATTTTTCTCAATTGCTTTCTGGAAACAATGTTTCTCAAAAGTATACACACATTTTGCAGATCTGTTGGTGTATGTTATGCTGTGTATGTTAGCTAGACATATGCAAAGAAATTAAGTGAATTCTTTACTTTTTTAGTTTGTACTTTTAGTGCGTGCAATTAAAAACCTGTAAGTGATCACAAAATATAAACCAACCTTTACTGTGAATGAATGAATGAAAAAGTGAATTACTGAAAGTACTTGTGTGACATGTAAACAAATATATAGTTAATGTAATGTTTTATAACAATGTTGGAAAAATCTTCCTCTCTCAGTCATGGCTGGTGAAATGGTCAGCTAGTGTAACTTGAATTTCTTTTGCTACTGTTTGTCTCGTTCAGAGAGAAAGCTCTCCTCTTCCTCCTCCTCCTCCTCTTCCTCCTCCTCCTACTCGATCTCTATATGTAGCTCAGTCTCTAGTCTCTCTTCTCTTACCCTGTGCTTCATCCAAGCTCCACTGTACACAGGCTCTCATTCCAGTTTTTTTTAATTCCTGTGTGTTGCTCAGTTTGTTTGGAAGTTTATAGTCTCAGGGTGGCAGGTGTAGTTACTGTCCTGGTGAGATCAGTGGGTTTTTTATTTTTCACTGGTTTGCAGTATGTTTTCGTGTTCTTGAATGTGTTTGGATGTGGAACACAGTCCCAGTGGCACTGGGGGAAATTAGAGGTGAGCTTTGGTTATTGAGAAACGTGTGCTAGACTGCACAACAATATGCAAGCAAGCATTAAAAAAATCCCGGTATACACCCTACACCCTAGGCGGTTGCCAATGGCTATATAAACAGAGAACTGTAAAATACAAATATATGCCGCCTACAGTGAGAGTTGCCACCCAGTTTTCAGAGAAAATGAGCTCTTGTCTAGTCTATGGGGAAAAAAATAAAATATACCAGTGCGCATGCGCAGTGCTCACATGCGCCTCACAAACATGACTGTTTTTACGTTCAAGATGCAATAACTATTCTGCGCAGCAGGCTATTTACCTGTGAAGTTTTCTCCTTTGTGCAATATTTTTTAGTGCAATAGTTGTATACAGTATAGTATCCAGTTTTGTTCATAGCACTTCATTAATTTATTCATTCATCCTGACTGTTTTGTTCAAAGCATAGTTGATTGCCAGCAGTATCTGTGTCCTTGTGTTATCTTACTGTAATGTGTAATGTCTGTAAGCACAACAAGACCATAATTCCTTGTACACCTAGTGTAGATGGCCGATAAAGCACGATTCCTGTTCGGTTCCGATTCCCTCCGAATCAGGGAGTCTATTCGATGGGAAATGGGTGCGCATGCGCAGTGCAGGCGCGCGCCGCTCGGGCTTGTGACAGCTCCCATTTCCTCCTGTGAAACACGGGCTGAATGGATCTGGGTGGAGAGTGAGAGCTAGTGACGTCCGAGGCGAGCATCAGTCTGCGTTTAAGATTTATTCCACAAAGCGACTCCACCTGCTCCAAAAACGCCGTCCTGAACAGACACATCTGTTTTTAAGCGTCTGTCTAAATCTGGAGATGGATTTATATGGGAAGGTAAGGCGGAGAAAGATGAAGTTTTTTCTTTTTTTTTTTTTTTTGTCGAAACAGAGGCGGTAGCTTTTTAGAAAGGAGAATAAACACAGTGATTTATGTATGTAATTATATAAAGAAAGACTATACACCTATTCATTTAACTCAGTAATATGATAGGTATAATGATATGTATTTGAAAGCGTTAAAAATTTATGATCCAAATTTGGATCCTAATCTGAGAGAAGAAAGTGCTCAGTAGAAATACAAAGGATTTACCTGTCATTAATGTTGCCTTTAGAACAGTGCGGGTCTGTAAAACCCCAGCGTGAAACACTGCCTGAGGACTGGAGTACAGAAATCTGCTCTGCTGAATAAAGTCTCGGATTTTCATCTGTTGCCGTTTTACACCGAATCATTTCTGCAGATGCTGCTGTGATAAAGCGGACAGCTCCTGGTGCTGAGAATACAGTTAGCTGTTAGCGGCGCTTACTAACTCCACTTCCTCATTCTCCTGAAAGGAAGTGATCGCCACACCAATAACTATTGTTTAGTAAACCATGTAGGCAGATATCATGAATAATTTCATCGAGTTGTTAATATTTTCAAGTGGGTTTGAAATACGACACTAAGTCAATAAATGGGGAGAATCGTTCATGCGTTTCCGGTTTGGTCGGTGTGCGATACCGTGTAATATCGCGATATTTTGGAACGAACAACACATCACTAACAACCTCTAGCTAAACTGCAGCTAAACCTTATGGAACCATGTGTGGAGTCACGTCTTTTAAGAAGTATGTCCATTTATTGTAACATTAAAATATATTTGAACAGGAGATTAACACAAATTCATAAACTGTATTATGATGAATAAATCAACCAACTGTTAGGAAAAACTACTGGAAGGCTATGGTTGTTATAGCACAAAATAGTAAGCATTTAGAAAGCTAGAACTGTTATCCAACTTATAAAGTCTTTTTTTTTGTTAATAAATTTATATATATATATATATATATATATATATATATATATATATATATATATATATATATATATATATTTTTTTTTGGAAGATTGCATAAAGGGTCTTGGGAGCAATTCGGTGCAGCTACACAGCTCCAGGTTCCCCATTACCAGTGTCTTTCTTGTATGTCTCTTGTCATGCGTCACCTTTCCTCTGTTCCCCTGTGTTTTTAAAGATGGCTGCCACTCAAGATGGTAAACAGAAAGATAACTCAGATCAAAACTTTGACTACATGTTCAAACTGTTAATCATCGGGAACAGCAGTGTTGGTAAAACATCATTCCTGTTCCGCTACGCCGATGACTCTTTTACATCAGCTTTCGTCAGCACTGTGGGGATCGACTTCAGGGTCAAAACCGTGTACAGGAACGACAAGAGCATCAAGTTGCAGATCTGGGTAAAGTACAAGGCTTACATCTCTTAACCTTATGAACCTGTATCTCAACTGTGAAGCATTTTGTAGATGCTACAGGTTGAAAACTTCACAGGAAACACATCTAGGGTTAGTTAATACTTACTCTAAGCCTGATTAGACTTGCCACTGTAAACAAGGTTGGCTGTGTTGGTCTTTTTATCCAAACTTAGCCACCAAAGTCTGTCCATCCATTCATCAATTAAAATTTATTTATAGGCTATAACACATGCTCATAAAAGTGCAGTATTACAATTACTTATGAAAATAAGCTGAATAGAAGAACAATTTCTAATTTATAAGTAAGGAACATATTAAAAATAAAAAGAACTACAGGGGCCGTCTGGGCTATGTCAAGGGAAGCATGGCCTATGAAAAGAGAGATAAGCATCTACTGCAGATGGCCATATCCTGGCCCCACATCTTGTTATCAACCACACTGTATGCAAAGAGCTTGGTGTGGCAGATCACAGCAGGTTGTCTTCTTTTTAGCCCTTTCACTGCCAAAGACAGGCAAGTGCCACTTTAATGGCTTCAAAAAATGAAACCAAGATAAATCATGTCAGAATGTCCACCCTCAATGTGAAATTACAACGTATAAAAATTAAGTGAAAAACAATCAGAAACTTACAATAACCTGGTTGCATAAGTGTACACACCCTTCATTCTGTGCTCAGAACGAACCAATCACATTCAATCTCATGTTCAAAAGTAATTATCATACAACAGTCTTCAATGAAATCATTCTGATTAACCCCAAATAAAGATCAGCTGTTTCTGTAGGATTTTCTTCTCATCTACTTGGTTTCAACTGACTTCTGCAGATTTATTATCTATTTATCCCTAAAATGTTTCTGATTGTTTTTCACTTAATTTTTATATGTTGTATTTTCACATTGAGTGTGCAAAAAGTTCTGACATGATTTATCTTGGTTTCATTTTTTTTTTTTTACATCACAAAAACCTGCTATTTTAACAGGAGTGTGTAGACTTCTTATATCCACAGTATATATTTATGCTTGAATATCACTTGAATATCCAAGGGCTAGGCTTTTTATGTGTCCAAGAAACATAATAACGTAGCTCTGCAGGTTTACTAGCCTACAGTAGCTCCTGGGTTTAAGGGGGAGCAATGCTAAAACAAACATTGTATATAATATTGAGGTTATTTGTACAAGGAGAAATGAAGAAAGTCTAACGGAGGCTCTTGAATATTTTTTGTGCAGGACACAGCAGGCCAGGAGCGCTACAGGACCATCACTACAGCTTACTATCGTGGAGCCATGGGATTCATCCTCATGTATGATATCACTAACGAGGAGTCCTTCGCTGCTGTGCAAGACTGGTGAGTTAAAAATATGAAGAGTCAAGAATGGTTCAGTTCATCTATCCATCCATCTATCCATCCGTTCACCCCAGACCTACCATCCCATCTGTCCACCCACTCACCATCCATCCAGCCATTCACCTATCCATTTATTCATCTATCAATTCATCCATCCATCCATCCATCCATTCACCTATCCATTTATTCATCTATCAATTCATTCATCCATTCATTCAGCCATTCATCCATTTATTTTTCCACCCGCCCACCCATCCACCCACCAATCCATCCATCCATCCGTGGCCACTCATTCATCCATCCAAGGCCATTCATTCATCCACCAATCCATTCACCTACCCATTTGTCAATTTATCCATCCATCCATCCATTCACCTATCCATTTATTCATCTGTCTATCAATCTATTCATCCATTCATTCAGCCCTTCATCCATATATTTTTTCCACCTTCCATCTATTTTCCCATCCATCCATCCATCCATCCATTCACATATCCATTTGTCAATTTATCCATCCATCCAAGCTTTAGTGGTTATGTATACAGCACATTTTTCAGTAGGTCTGCATTATGTGGATAAGTTGCTATGTTCTATATTTTTACCCAGAATTAATTGGGGCATCTAAATGCTGTGCTTCATCACAATCATCACAGAGGTTCTGAGATAATTCTCACAGCACACAAAAACCATTTTGTGATGTAAATGTAATTGTTTTTTTTTTCATTTAAGAAATCATTACAATATCTCAGATTTATCAAGAAGTTAATTTATCATCAATTTATCAAAAGTTTATTTTTAGCATAGAAGAACTATGTTGATCAAATTATTTATATTACTTTGCAGCAGTAGAAATTTGCCAGTTTGTTAGCTTGTGAGTGTCACTGGCACAAAGGAAATTAAGCAAAGCACAGCTGTTGATCTACTGTGGATCCTAATCCTCTGATGTTGGGACATAAACAGGCTATTAATGATGCATTACTGTCTGCTGTGCGCTTTCAGGTCAACTCAGATTAAGACTTACTCATGGGACAATGCCCAGGTGATCCTAGTTGGAAACAAATGTGACATGGAGGAGGAGAGAATAGTGTCTGTGGACAGTGGAAGACTCCTGGCAGAACAGCTGGGTGAGAGAAACAGTCCTGATCACTGTGCTATGTAAGGTAACTGGGGCAAAAGGAGCTCTGAAGCAGCAAAAATAGGATGTGAAAGCTGGAGAAAGGAAAGATATTTAAACACTACTAGCAGGTCTAGAAATAGATTATCTTCTCCATATGCATAAGAATAGGACAGAAAAAACAGAGATGTTTGATAAATATCACGTTTACAGTTACAATGTGAGGTAAATCTGAGAATATTCTATTCTTTTTTATTCATCTTAATGTCTATCCAGCACATCTCTAGCATATCTGTCATCACCACAGGCAAGAATTTCTCAGTTTTCTCTCTATGGAGAAAAAATGGGAAAACATATTCACTTGAATAATAGAAACTCTAAGGGAAGTTGCTGAATTCTTTCGATAAACATTTAAATATGGAACTACATGCTAGCAATAAAGAACTTAGAATGAGCTTTAGACTACAGACTTAAGCGCTGCATGATCAGTTACATGCTATTTTCATGCACTGGGCACAGTTTGTCCAAAACAGAGGCGTGTCTCAGTTGCATGCAAAATCGATTCAGGAAGCACCACTGTCCATCACCACTGTCTGACAACTTGTAACCACACTACTGCAACCTGAAATTCACTTTTTGGGATGTAGCACACACAAAACACTATGGAATGCCATTTGACAGCAATATGAAATATACGAATATTATATTTATAAAATAAATATTCGTATCAGTCATTACTGGAGTATCCACAAAAGAAACTCTACACTTAACCAGACCAGAGATTCTCAAACTTTTTGCAGCCAGGGACTTTAACTGTAAAATAAATTCCCCTGCAGTACAGCTTTATTTCGTGAGCATAGTATTTTATATTACACATAAATATATAGTAGTTTTACTTTTTGTTGTGGACATACAGCTTTCTATTTCTATTTCTGTTGCTCATCTACAGAACACATTTTTTTATTAACATGGTTATTAGATTCAAGTTGACATTATTTACTATTTGATTTTGAGTTCTTAATGTTTACATTAAACCCAAATGACCAGTCAAACAGGCTGATAACTATAAGAACTCAATAGTAAATATAATAAGTGTGATAATGATGTGATTATTCACAAAGCCCTGACTATGCTTCATGGACACCTGAAGGCAGGGACATGGGAAGGTGTTTTACACTGTTGGTGCTGGAAATCTAAGCAGCACACATGTGATGTGTATAGCACCCACAGTATAAAACACCTTCCCACGGCCCAATTATTATTATTTCAGCATTTGCATTTAAAGGAATCCGGAAAGTCGGAGGTGTTGCAGCATCCTCAGCAGCCCCGCTTCCCAGATCCTTGCCTGATAGTCCTTGAACCCCACTTTACCACTAGTCTAGACGTTAGAGAAAACCTCTTGCCTTTCTACATAAGAGAAATCTGGCCACTTCTGTGATGTGAGTGACATTTTAATAATCAGGATGGTCCACTCAGGAAATCAAAATTAAGCACCTGTGTATCATGACTCTAAATAATGAAACTTTCTTCTCGTAAATATAAACAGTCCTTTTTAAATTAAGTCGCCAACTCAACCCTTAGAGGTTCATTTACAAACACCTTTGAGTGAAGAATTCATGAAAGCACTCGTGTGTTTCACATTAATATTTACTGATGCCCCAAATGACTGCCCCTAGACTTACATTAGATGTGAGTTTTGAATAAGCAGAAACAGAATAGTGTTCGCCCTGTCATCCCGGAGATCACAAGTCAGAATCCTACGATGCCACAGGGGGGAGGGGGTGGTTAGTTTAGGTTGAAAAAGTGTGTTGTATTCCCTGAACACCTTCTTTCCTTCTCTCGAAAGGTTTCGAGTTCTTTGAGACAAGTGCGAAGGACAATATTAACGTCAAGCAGACGTTTGAGTGCCTGGTGGACGTTATCTGCGATAAAATGGCTGACAGCCTTGAGAGCAACCCTGCTGAAACCACAGGAACACCCACAACCAAACTGAGCGACAACGCTGTACCGCCCCAGCAGTCTGAGTGCAGCTGCTAGTGATACCTACACAGGCTGTGTGTGTGTGTGTGTGTGTGTATATGTGTGTGATTTCTGTGCTGTTGCCAATCTTTCAAAGACAAAAATACATCACCAAACCCCAAGGCCAAACTGTAGGCTGGCTAGAAGCTTTGCAAAATTGTGGGAAAAAATAGGAACCATTTTCCAGTCTTATCTATAACTCTAGACTACAGTTATCAATGCGGAACTCTCAGCTTAGATTACTATTGTTGAAAAAACTCAAGGATATGATGTTGTGCCAAAATATCACAGTGTCAGAGGTCCCCTGTGTGATTACATCACTGTAAAGGCCTTATCTTATGCATTGAGGTTTAGATAATCACAGTAGATCTCCTAAACTGTGCAATATGCTGTTTGTGTCATTTAATATGAAGAAAAAAAAAAGCCATGAACTGAAATAGCAGCTGTGCTTATTCCCACTCGCCTCAGGGGAATTACTTATGTGTGTATTGCTTTCTTTCTACCTAATGTACATATATAATTGGTAAGCTTTTGTTATATCCTAACTAACGAGTGTTTTGTTGATTGAAGTCTATTACAATATGTATTGAAAAGCTGCCATTATAGATGAATAAATGTGGCCTTAAAACCTGTAAAGCTTAAAGATAAATCATTCAATCCCACTTTCTGAGGTTTGACTGCGTTTGAGGAGTCATATTCCACATTACACTACACATCTGATTATGAGTTCAGATAAAAAGACACGGCACAGATGTATGCAGTCAACCCATGCTTTCATTTATTCTGGTGCATATAAAACATTTTTATTCAATTTTAACTTTTTTTTTTTTTTTTTTTTACAAGTTTAACTTCTACAGTTCTATCCAATAGACTGTCATAAATAAGGAATCCATTAAACAACTACATTGTCTTGTGAAACCTCCAGGTAAGTTGGCATTCAAGTCACATAACAAAAAATAGTTATCCCTAAATCGTTTTTTTTTTTTTTTCTGATGATGTAAAAAGATGGCATGAGACAAAAAAAGGAAAGGAGCCACTGATTCTATCCATTTAGGGCAATTAGGAATCTACAGTATATGTGTCAAAATTAGTCTCCACTCAAGGATTGGAGTTTATAAAGACATTCCATCCTTTATCCAAAATGAAAAAGCCTAACGTCCCCAATGGAAATGCAAAGTGTTTTTTTTTTTTCATATTGCATGTTACACAGATGTCAGTAAAAAACTTTAATGATCTAGCATGAATCTTTTGTTTCAGTCAAATTAATTATTAACATTGACTGAAAATCCAGTAAGTCTAAAAAAAAAAAAAAAAATTTACACAGATCTAGAGCTTTTCAATTCTGCTTTGGCACACATTCATACAGTCCCCTCCGAAAGTATTGGAACAGCAAGGCTAATTCTATTCTTTTTGCTAGACATTGAAGACATTTGGGTTTGAGATCAAAAGATTAATATTAGACAATAGATCAGAATCTCAGCTTTCATTTCCTGATATTTACATCTACATGTGTTAAATAACTTAAAACATGGCACTTTTCTTTGACTCCACCCATTTTTTTCAAGTGATCAAAAATACTGGAACATGTGACTGACAGGTGTTTCTTGTTGGTCAGGTGTGCCCTGTTAGTTTGATTATTTAAACAATTAATAGGTCTGAATAACCACTCTTGGTTTGAGCCCTGGGTTTTGCGTGTGTTAAAAAGGATAAACCAACATGAAGACCAGAAAGCTGGGTCACCGGTTTGATGCAGTTATTGCACGCAAGGGATATGCAACCAAATATTAAGTGTTCTTTACTTTAATTTACTTTAAGACTATCCATTCTAATACTTTTGCTCACCTAAAAATTAGGTGTTCTGCCACCTAAGGTGCCATGTTCTAAGTTGTTTAACACATCTAGATGTAAATATCATATACATCTAGATGTGTTATACTCATCGTCAGTGTCTTCAGTGTATAGCAAAAAGAAAAGAATTGGCCTTGCTTTTCTGAGGGGACTGTATATATCACATATTACCATAGTTTAGCACATAATCATATGTTGACAGCTTATAAAAACACATCAATCTGATCTGGTTACAAAAAAAAAAAAAAAAAAAGAAAGAAAAAAAAAAACAGCATTACAGTGTGCTGCCAAATGTAGTGATTTACTTTTAGACACAAAACAATCTTCCATACTGGCCTTTTTCATCAGCTGAAGAAATCACTCATCTCAATCAAGAAATATTCATCTCTTACACTTAAAAATGAGGAAAATAACAATAATAAAATACATTAAGGTCAATTTCCAGCCAGTACGTTTTTTTCTTTAGTGCAGCAAGAAGATAAGAAACTTAAATAAAAAAGTTTATTAAGGCACAACCCTCTGGCCAAGGGACTGCTGTTTCTCTAAAGAAAGAAAACACACAAAAAATTGGATTTCTTCACTCCTCCACACAAAACAATCTCGTAGGAGATGTTTATAGATGGGTCCTTAATATAATGAATAAGAATAAAACATTCTCTCAATAAGAGTTCTGTAATACAGCAACACCATCACCATTAGGGATGATAGAATCATTTACAACATGGTAAGAACAACAGTATGTACTGTACAGCACAATAAATACATGTAAACAGACAGAAATGAGAAACCACTGAAAGCAAGGAAACTGGCTGAGGATTAACTGATGGAGAGAAATCATTTGGCAATGAGACAAAAAATATAATAAAAAAAAAAAAATCCAAGGACGGGCCGTTTCTAAAGGCGGGGTCTTTATACATATAGTTTTCTTTTTTTAACATTTGATTAACATTACAGTTACTGTCTTCTAATCAAAATATGCTCACACTTGCTCTCTCACCACCCTTCTGCTGCTACAGTTGGATTTGATTTCACCATGCTACAAGCGCAGAAATGGAAAAACGGAAATAAATTAGAAGGAGGCTCATAATGGTAAACACAAACTGAACAGGTGTACTGGTGCAGCGAATGAGTGCAAGTTTCAGCGGAAAGTCACATTAGCGCTGACTGCCCTGTGATCAAACCAGAATGAGGAATGAAGAAGAAGAAGAAGACTTACTGGCCTTCAGCCTTAGGCTCATCTTAACCAGCTATATACATTTAAGCATGCTGCTGTGCAGTTTCACGCTGAATCTCTGGCTTATAGATGTTTACAACACACACTGAGCAAAAACACTCGTGATGCCTAGTATTGGTGCTTCTGATCTGACCCGTTCCCCCATGGTCATCTGAAGCGAAGCTTTAGGAGTTAGAGCTAGAAGGATTTTGCTTGTATACAGTGGGGTCCAAAAGTCTAAGACTACTAGTGAAAATACTTCTAATTTGCATTCTTTTCAAAAGAGTTAACTACAAATTATATTATCAGCAATAATCAGCAAGAAATCTTTACAAGAATTTCAGAACTTCTTAGTAATTAATACTTTGCTTTCAATGTGGTCTCAGACTTTTGGATCCCACTACATACACACAGTATAGCTGAATCCCAAATGAATCTCTTCCACTCTCAAAAATGAAGGTACCAAACTGAGCTTTTTCCTTGTCACCAGGGTGGTGCCATCAAGGGGTTATCTTTGTACCTTTAGTATGTATCTTTTACCTTTAAAAATAATTGAAAGTATGTAATTGGACTTTAAGGACCACTGATGTACCTTTGAAACTTTACTCGGACAGCTATTTAAAGATACACCACATAATTCCCAAGTATAAGATACATACTAAAGGTACAAAAGATGTCCTCTTGATGGTACCATCCCAGTGACAAGGAAAAGTACTGTTTGTTGACAAAAGTTGGATATTGCTTCATACCACATGTAGTCATTAGTATCAATATGTGCTAATGACTACATGGTAGTCGTAGTATCTACACTCACCATCTGCTTTATTCGGAACACCACTACACCTGATCACTGATGCAATCAGGCAATCAAGTGGCAGCAGAACAATGCATAAAATTATGCAAATGCTTGTCAAGAGCTTCAGTTAACATTCTTATCATCTAGAGTTTACACAGAATGTTGCAAAAAACAAAGAACACTTACTGGATGTTTTTTGTTTTTCACACCATTCTGTGTAATCTCTAGAGACTGTTTTGTCTGAAAATTCCAGGAGATCAGCAGTTTCTGAACTACTCAAACCAACCCATCAGGCACCAACAACCATGCCACGGTTAAAGTCACTGAGATCACACTTTTTCCCCATTCTGATGTTTGATGTGAACATTAACTGAAGTGCTTGATCTGTGTCTGCAGGATTTGCTGCTGCTGCATGATTGCCTGATGGGATACTTGCATGATTAAGCAGGTGTTCCTAATAAAGTGGTCAGTGAGTGTATATAAAAGTAAGCAGTAGAGAGCCATTTAGGAGTCAGCATACGTCTTGACACCAGTGACTTCTAAACAGAAAACTGCCATACAAATAATGAAGCCTGAGAAAAGAGTGAAACAACTTATCATTCGATTTGCTGTCTCTATTTTGGCCTGTTTATGAATCTTTAGTTCAAACTTTACATCACCTTTAGGAATGAAGAAGCAGGAAGCTTCTGGTTTAGTCCATTTTTTGACAGGCAACAAAATCTTAAGGCTTGTCTAAGTAAGACCGAGAAAATAAAAAACAAGTCAATGATTAGTGTCAGTTACTATGTAACTGATGGCCTGCACCAAACGGAGCACTCTTTCCATTAAATAATAAACAAATATGTTATTTCATAAAGACGACACATAACACTAAAAAAAAAAAAAAAACAACAACAACGACAACAACAGAAAAAAAACACTCTTTGGCAGTTGCCGATTGTAAATTTTTTTCAGTTTGATTTCCTTGTGCCATGAGTCATTTCTATTAGCTTTGGTAATGAGTCTATCTACACTAAGCACTGCAAATAAAGTAGATCTAGACTTTGAGGAAGAAATAACATTCAAATTGTGTAGTGAATGTCTACCAGCCACATGTGTCTCCATGCAATGAAGCTCCCATCAAACCACAAGTTGGAAAAAAAACCCCAGATGGTTTGATGGGTGTTTTTGGCAAATGAAACTGAAAACTAAATGAATCTCTTTTTTAAATTCCACCTTAGTTAAAAACAGAAATATTGACAAATTACAAAAAAGACAAACGTTTGTTTCAAATGTGTGTGCGTGGAAAAGACTTTCCTGAGTACAAAAATGGGCAAAACGGCACTAGTCATGGATAAAAGTTAAAAAAATAAAATAAAAACAAGGACCATATGGATGATGCCAGTGATGGTGATAGGGAAATGAATATACATTTTTGGATAAAGATGTACAGTACACACATACACACAAAAAACATAAAAATATGAAAAACCCTACAGCTTATCCATAAATAAGTGGCTCTCATGTCTAGTATAAAAGAAGTCCAGATGCTATCTCATACTGTGTTACGTATTGGCAGTGTCCTGCTCTTCCTCCTCCTCCTCCTCCTCCTCCTCCCGTTCCACTAAAACACAGGGTTCTGATATCTCACCCTCCTCCTCTCTCTGCTCCTCTCCTACCTCCTCCCCTTCAGTCACCTGTTCATCCAGGGGGATCTCGGTACACTCCGAGTCCTGTGTGCAAAGGGTTTTAGAGTCACTGCAGCTGTTCTCATCCTCTTCCTCTTCCTCCTCCTCCTCATCTGGAGGGCTGCCGCTGTCCTTCTCTGTGTCCGATTCCCCGTCCTCCTCCAGTGTGAGCTCGAACTGGAACTTGTCATGGGTGGTGGTGCGGCGTCCCTCTGAATTTGTGTCCAGTGCGGGGGACGGGCTCTGCGGGATAGTGCTCTGATACCACTCCCTGTTGTCCTCCAGGGTGTCCAAGATGTCCTGGGCGTCGGGGTGCACCAGGTCTGCCCACGTTTCCCACAGCGGGTGCACGATGTAGTCGATGAAGCCCACCTGGAGAATGGAGGCAATTCAGTGGGATTGTCCTAAAGTCATAATATCCATTATCTAAAGCCTTAAAAGCAACAGCAAAAAAAGCAAAAACCAAAAAATAGTTTACTTTGCTTAATAGAACCTAATTTTTACATAGGAAATAACATTCCACTATGGACTTTGTACAGTTTGGGCCAAGTTATTATAAAAGGTGAAAGTATTTACAGGCGATACTTGGTACTCCCAAGAGTCGCAAGAGAACAGTGCTGTCAGGAGATCATCAGTCTTGATGATGCCACAGCGATCTGTGGCTGAGAGTCCAAGAAAGCAAAACTGGCCGTTCTCTCTGGATGGGAGCAATAGCTTTAGTCTCTCCTCTGTCGATCAAACCATCACTAGCCAATCATGGGCTTCTATCAGGTATCAACATCAGCTGACAGGGAAGTGGCAATGACTAAAAAATGCAAGACCGAATATAACCGAATATATGCCTCCACCACCAACAAGTCCAGACAGGTCAGACATTTGACCTTGTTTTCAAAATCTAATCAGTTCATCTGCTGGTAACAATGATAATTCCATTTCAACCACTCGTTCTTGAGATATCACACTAACAAGAAACTTGGACAGATGGATGGACGGCCCAAAAACGTAATGCCTCCATCACCTAGTGGTAAAAATGGAGTATAAAATTTCACAGGTCATCAGTCTCTTACCTGGGATTTCTCAACCGAAGCGTTGTGTTTGTCACACATGGGGCTGATCTCCATGCCTCGTTCCCTCTCACGGTCTCCCTGGCTGAAGAACTCCTCCATGATGCGGTCTGTCCACTGGCGGTACAGCTGCAGTGGCTTGGTGGGGTTACTGAGGTCTGCACAGTGCACCATGTTCTGTAGCACCTGAGACACAAGCAGCCAAAAAATCACTCAAATGATGCTTCCTTACTCTCCTAAAGTTTTTCAGTGCTGTTGAATTCTCTATTCTGATTGGTAAGGAAGTGATTATTTAACAATTTCTGGAGCAAGATTCCTGTGTCAGAGCTTTGTAACAGTTTTTCTGACATAGGAAAGTCTTCGAGACACAGAACTTTATGTTTTCTTTTTGACATGACAAGCTGTGTTCTTTTGTCTCACTAACTTCAAGAAAGAGAAAAAAAAGAGGCTGGTGAGAGAATGACTGTCTATAGCTATTATAATGTGATAACAAGAACTAATGTGCTTCATGGATGTATGGATGGATAACATTAAAAGTAACTATAAATGGATAAAATATATGGCGTCATTCTTTAAGTAATAGTTAGCGTTTGCAAATTGATGTGGTATGAGAGGAATAAAAAAAACTTCCGGATGTGTGTTACTGGAAAATAATCAACTTCAAGGTGGTAACACTAACTCTTCTCTGTCTGAGCTTTGCATGTTATCAAATTGCAATGGTGAAGGCATTTTTGGAATTGATTGTTATATCGTATATCTTAAGAAAAAGTGAAATGATTGTAATATACTGCAGATTTCAAAAAGACTTACTACTATAGTATGTTTAAAGTAAGGATCTAACCACTTAAACTCTGTATGTATTTCTCATTTGTTCATCTTAAAGCATATTACTCAGTAACTACTATAAATAATTTATTAACTACAGTAAAGCTAATAGGAAAGGTCTGTAGCTATGGGAGTGAGAAATGCATGAAAGTCTGGCCTTGCTCATGGCTCCTGCGAGTTGAAGGAGTTATTGTAAATGTAATCCATCACACTCATGTCATGTATACAACACTGCCAGTGTTATGTGGATAATTAACCTGTATCCTGTCTGAATAATTATCCAGCAGCAGAACTCCAGAGCTGGTCACTTTTTTTGTCTCCACCATGGTTTTCAGATCCGCCAGTAAATTCATGTGTTTCGACATGTCTGTCGCCAGAACCTGCACATGACCCAAAACACACTCATTAAAAAGCCCTTTAACTGTAATGACAGCACTAATAATGAGATAAAGTGCAGATAAATAGTGTGTAACTCACAATGTCGATGACCATCTTGCGCAGCGACTGTCTCTGTTTCTTGGTGAGGTTCTGGAAGATGTCACAGTTCTCCTCCTGCAGAAGCTTAAAGCCCACAGCCAGGTGATGGTTCTCCAACACAGACGAGTCATTATACATAAGAGCCAGCTCAGAGTCTGAGGAGAAAAATATAAATCGTTTACTCACGTATATAACAGATTTCATATACATTAATCTTATTAGACATGTATATGTATATGTATGTACAGAGGGGTGACAAACTGAAGGAAAATCCTGGTGGCTCTGTTATGCTGTGTATTTTTGCTGCAATGGTTTTGCTGCATTTCTATCCTGATGGGAGTGGTCTCTTCCAGGGTGACTCCGCCCCCCATCCAGAGTACAAGAGGGCTCACTGAATGGCTTACAGAGTATGAAATTTATGTGAATCATATGATATGGCCATCACACTCACTAGATCTCTGTGTTCTGTACCACCGTCATCAAAACACCAACCGAAGGAATTTCTTTTTGAAGAACACTATTCATCCTTTCAGAACAGGTCCATAGAGGTGTAGAATCTAAGTTTAATCATACGGAAGCTTTCTGGTGGCTCAAAAAACAAAAATGGTGTTTTTTCCTTTACTTCGTCACCCATTTGTATGGGTGCATTTATGTATTTGATGCTATCTTTAATGATGACACAACAGTTTCCTTTCTTACATAATGAAAGCCCCTATACTGAGTCCACTGTGCTCGGCCCAGAGCAAAGTGCCTGCTGTAATGGCATGACACGCGAGCCTGGCTCATTCTCAACAGCATCTTCTGTCACATGCACTGATAGCTGTTCCGCACAGCTTGGGCACGTGAAACAAACTTGACTCTACACTGCCTTAAGTTCTATAATACTTCACACAATCTATTTGTGTTATTTGAAGGCCAAAAAAAGTACAGAACATTTCACAAAGTGCAATTTTAGAGCAGTTATTCTAAGAGTGGCAGCTTGGAGTCCATACTAGATTTATTTATAGAGGACAGAGGCAGAAACACAAATAGATAATGGGTCATGGTGACAATATCTTGACTGATAAGCCTGTTCTCACTCTGTCAGCTTGATGTGCTGCGCTGCTGGCAGGGGA